>NC_051163.1:119613689-119913688 GCF_013339745.2 Dermacentor silvarum | reverse complement strand
TCCCCGTTGCGGCGTATATGCGCTTGCTGCCAGCGTTTTGACAGTCGTTGTCTGCAGTCATTCAGTGTGATCTATTCATGTTTGTTTGTGCGCGCTCACACCACAGTTAGTAATAGTCGGGCCACATTTTCCAACGCACGCTTCACATGCAATGCTGCCCGTATCGGCAGTGCAGCGCTACAGGTGTGTCCCTTCGCACGCGCTGCCCACGGGCAGCGCTTCTCATCAACACCACCGTTTCACACGCGCCTTCTCGTGGTCATCGAGTCTCTCTTCATGTCGGTCTACTTACGCCGCAGCACACCTGCTTACTTAATCAGCTAATGTTTACTACAATTCATATTGCTACCAAAGCCGCTCACCTTACTTCGTATGACATTGCTGTGTTGCTATCGCATTCATTGCTTCGCCCTTAGGGCGAAACTGTGACATTTTTTTCGTTACCCAGCAATTCCACCTCACCACACTTACGACCAAATGACCATGATATAATGTTCCCTCTCATTATCAGCTATGATGGTGTCGCAAGCATCATTAGGTCCCTAAAACCGTCCTCTGCGCCGGGTTGTGATCAGATTAATGTGAAGTTCCTACAAAGCACAGTTTGCTACACATCAATCATCTTAACTAAAGTTTTCCAGCAATCATTGCACGATGGTATTCTTCCATCCGAGTGGAAGTTCGGGAAGGTAATTCCAATCCATAAGTCATCCAATAAACATTCCCCTCTAAATTACAAACCAATTTCACTCACAACTATACCTTGCAAGATACTAGAGCATATCTTGGCTTCTCACCTAGCTACGTTCTTGGAATCACATTCATTTTTCGCACCATCGCAGCATGGATTTCGCAAATCATACTCATGTGAAACTGAATTAACACTTTTTGTACACAAACTAAACACCATTCTTGACAATAGGTCCTTGGCTGACTGCACTTTTCTTGACTTTTCGAAAGCCTTTGACAAAGTGTGTCACAAACTGCTCATTTATAAATTACGACTGCTTAACCTCGATCCCTGCATTTTAATCTGGATTAAAAGTTTTCTTGCTAACCGTTCTCAGTTTGTTTCAGCTAACGGCGCGAATTCTGAAGAATGCACAGTCCATTCTGGTGTACCGCAGGGCTCAGTCCTCCCGGCCCTCTTCTTTTCCTCATTTATATTAACGATTTACCATCTTGCATTTCCTCATCCGTTCATTTGTTTGCCGATGACTGCGTAATTTTCCGAGAAATAACAGGTCCAAATGACGCCGCTCTTCTTCAAGCTGACATTAACGCCGTCTTTGAGTGGTGTAACACCTGGCTCATGGAACTAAACACTAAAAAATGCAAATTCATGAGAGTGTCTAGAAAGATTACTAGTTTACCTATTTATCACCTAAATAATGTACTACTCGACAGCGTATCTTCATATAAGTACCTCGGAGTTCACATCAGTAGCAATCTAAGATGGGATACTCAAATCTCTCATGTTGTCTGCAACGCTAATCGCATGCTCGGATATCTTCGTCGTAACTTTGCAAAGTCGCCTTCGTCTCTCAAACTAATGCTATATAAAACACTCATTCGTCCTAAGTTAGAATATGCAGCTTCGGTTTGGGATCCGCATCATAATAATTTGGTACATTCGCTAGAAATGGTGCAAAATAATTAGGTCCGTTTTATACTCTCTAATTACAATCGAATCTCGAGCATCACGGTAATGAAAGCTAACCTTAAACTACCTACGCTTGCTTTTCGGCGTGCGATGCTTCGCTTAAGCTTTTTTCACAAACTGTATCATCATCCTTACCTGCGCGATTTACTAATACTTCCTCCCCATTACGTTTTGCACCGTCTGGATCATGCTCATAAAGTTGGTATTCCGTTGTGTAAAACAGAATCATTCCTACAGTCATACATACCACGCACATCAAATGATTGGAATTGCCTTCCCAAATTGTTAGTAACAATCTCAGATCATGAAAAATTTGTGACTTCATTAACGAATGCAGTGTAACATCTTGTTGTATTTTGCCTCTTTAGAGCAATTATTGTATAATTAGAAACACTGGACTGCTTCTTTGTGTTTATTGTATTTATAGTATTTTTTGTAACATGTATTCTGCCTCTTCATAACCATTATCGTATAACTAGAAACATTGTGCTGCTTTTTGTAGTTGAAATTTTGTTGTTCTTTATTTTATACCACTCCCCTCTGTAATAGGGTTTTCACTTGGGCTTGTTGGTTTTCCATTAAGACCGTGTATCATTGCGCGCAAAACGACATGGACACAAGAAGGAACACGTATAACACACACGAAGCGCAAACTATCAACAGATTTATTGCGAGAAGACGTGACCTTTTTCTACCTTGCCACGTCGTTTTGCGCGCAATGATACACGGCCCCTCTGTAATGTCTGTTGACCCTGAGGGTATCATAAACAAATAAATAAATAAATTAGAGTTACAGAATGGATACCAAGAGAAGGGAAGCGCAGTCGAGGACGGCAAAAAACTAGGTGGGGCGATGAAGTTAGGAAATTTGCAGGCGCAAGTTAGCATAAGACAGGGGTAATTGGAGATCACAGGGAGAGTCCTTCATCCTGCAGTGGACATAAATATAGGCAGATGACGATGAATTTTTTGCATAGTTTCAATAATTTTACATGCTGTTTGGGTAAATAACGGCACCTCGCGGTCTACAATGAGCTGAATAAGATACAGCACGATGATTCTTGTGAATCTGTTATATAAAAAAAGTGACTGCAGATACTTTGCCACTGTGTAGGACATAACTAAAAAATATAGCAGCTACAGAGAAACCACTGACATACTTAAAATTCGCGAAACTATGCAGCAGTTTTTTTAAATCTCTCGCAGAAATAATTTTAAATATTTGTTTCGAGGAGTATTTCCTCTTAATAAGTGACTGCCAATGTATTCAGCCGAAGCGTTAGACAATGCCTTTAGGCACACCGTAGGGAGTTTCAGGATTAGCACAGCGCGGCGTCTGCCTACAAAGCCCCATGTCCTAGTTGGATTCCTTTGTTCTTTCTTGCCTCATAATCAGATCGTGGTTTTGGCACGTAAAGCCACACACTTGTTCTTTCTTGCATTCTGTTCTATGCCACCATTGGATCCCTTAACATTGAGTGCGCAAAACCTTAAACACCCCATTAATACATAGAATTTTTAGCCTGTAAAGGAATGGTGTGCAAATGGGTGCTATCAACTGTGTTGACAATAAAGAAATATTTGTTCTCACATTAATGAAGCCAGTCATTTAAAATATATCACAAATTTGGAAATTAATGCAGAAAGAACCTTGCTGATTGTCAAATTGGTGTCACAAACAAGATATTTTCATGTTTATGATTCTTAGTTCAATTCACTTCCCTCTAGTGCAGGGACTCTGGCCTAGAATCCTTAATTTAGCAGACTAACCCAGGCCTGGAAGGCAATATTTAAATCTGAAATAAAAACATACATCCCGCCACCACCTGTCGTTGCTATGTCAGCAGAAGAAGCGTGTATCTATGGGATATAGTACGTAAAATAATTTTTACATGAACTGTAGGATTACTCTTGCATTCATAAATTCTGAAAATTGGGAAATATATTTGTAATTCAAAGCACTCATGTTCGAGAAAGGAAATACTCATAAGGTGTAACACAACCAATGTCTGCATGAAACCTACAATACCGTTGGCATTCTTAAATGTGGCAAACCCATATGCCACGCTGACGAATGCCAAGGGTATCATGGGTTTCATGCTTCAAACGTTGTCCACCAGTGCCAATGGTATCATTGCAGTGAAAGGAAGTCACATAACTTATGATGGGCAGCCAGGTTTCCATACTTTATTACTGTTTTCTTTTTCACGCTACTATGTTCTTTCCTTTTTTAAAAAATAATGGGTGCTTGAAATAAGTGCCCTATGTTCCTCTTGATTTATCCTGCCATAGAGCCCTAGTTAAGTTAAATTTTTTAACGTTCTACAGCGCTGAAAGTGAATCAATGGAGAATACATGACGTAAGTCAGCATTTTAGCCTCATGCATTACAACAGTTAAGAACCTATCAATTACATACACAAGTACAAAAGAACTACGAGAAACTGGGCATAAATACAGATATAATAGAAGGAGATGATGCTAAGAATTCCAAGAGAAAGGAAATATAAAAAATTGGGTACTAAAAACACATAAATTATAACAGGAGTATTTGCTAAGAATCTTAAGGAGCAAATAGAATGTCACGCCAATATTTGCTCATGGTTCTATAAGTGGTCACAGCTGGCGGTGCTGTTTGGATAGATGACAGCCGAGGTACAGCTGCAAAATAGGTGAACCATGTAGAGGGGTCACCAAGTGTTGAATGCTGGGGCACAAAAGGTTGCCTTCATCCCTGGCATCATCTGACATCAATGCGGGCAGTCTGGTTATGCGTCCTTTCCAAGAGGCCTGGCTCAAGTGTGTGGCACAGCTTGGGTAATATTTTGCGGCAACCTGAGAAACAGAAACCCATATCTATAAGCACCATAATATTCTTCATCATAGGACAAATCTGAAGCTTACCATCTATGATGGTAAGCTAATAATGAAAGCAGACACAGGTCACCAGACTGAAAGTAAATAAATGTACAAAAAGTATAAATAAATGTGAGGAACTACTTATAGGATGGAGTGCTTGTCATTTTGTCTTGCGTGTATCAGCAATTGCACCATAACGTAATATCAAGGTAATGTCAACGTTACTTGGCCCTCCGTATGCCAAATTACTCCATATTACTTGGCCCTCCGTAGGCCCTCAGTACTAGCGTAAGTTCTATGTGAGTTTTGTTTTAAGGCACCAAAAGGCATAGCCAAGATACCGGTTCCTTCAATATGAGAGCAGAACAAGTTTTTCTCAGGAGAATGAAGAGGTCTTACACCTAAAATTGTGTCCCTTGAGCATTGGCCATTGTCCAGTTTAATACGGGTCATTAAAATGGGCAAAATGACCCATTTTTATTTTCAGAGAAATGGATTCTAGGAAAAGCTGTCAACTAACTTGATCCAAGTGCTAAGGACATGTGCTGAATGCACAAAATGGTTTTAGAATTGTATATCTCATGCAGAAGTGCACAAAGATGAGGTTGAACTTGCAGAAAACTCAGTTTTGGCGTATGTTTATCCGAAGGTTTAACAAGGCGGCGGTCCTAGGAAAAATATGCCAAATACCACATCTGAGAGCACATTGTTTTGCTTTCAAATTGGTAAAGCTTTATCAATATAGTTTTTGTGTTAAGCAAGAAAAAAATCGTATAAGTGGTCTCCCCTAGTATCAAAATGTGCATCGTGGTTCGTCTAATCCATATAGCCTTTTGGTGGCTAAAACAAATTGCGTGGACTTGAGCATTTCTGCGCCAATAGTGGGGCGCCTAAACTACTTGGAAGTTAATTCATTGCCGAGTGGCTACAAGCTGCTTCCGTCAAGAAGATGGTGCTGGATTACATGTATTTACCTGCATCTTGCTGTTTGCCGTCAGCCTGCTTGGCATCATCACTAATGCTGCCAACTCTCTAGTTGACGCAGTCGGGACAGGGTGGTGGCGGAAGGCAAGAGCAGGAGCCGCCAAGTTGTACCTGCGACAAATTTGCGCAAATGTTAGAATTTCTACCACGTCGCAATTTACAAAAATGCAGCAGTTGTATACAGCAACCCCGAGAAAAACGAAGCAGCACTTATGTATATGAAAATGCCAGCAAATAAAAAAATACTGTGCAACCCGAACCTGTGCTAATGCCATGAAGTGATGTGCCTGTCAACTGCAAGCCTGCCATCTTAAAAGGTCATTGTATATTTTTTAACCTGCATTAATCCAAGTTCAACGTCTCTTGATATAAGTAGATTATCAAGCTACTTCAATTAACGAATTTTTATAGTCAGTAATGCAATAAAGCGCAAGCTGCAAATGAAGCTGGCCAACAGGGTAGTGAAGAATAATATTGTGCTTCTCTAAATCTTATTCTTGTTTTTCTGCCTGTGTCTTGGCTCTAGCATTTGAAAACAGAAAAACTTTCACATTCTTGACATTTCACCCTGCTAATTTTTATTGCCCAATGCATAATACTTCAGCATGAGCAATAACGGTTCCTTTTAACGGTAAATAGTCGTAGAAACAAGGAATGTCGCTCGAGCCAACGCGTCGACAAGAGGACTTGTCTCCTACTCCTTCTCGAAACATTGGCTCCAGCAATGCTTCTTATTCTATGGCTCTTCATCATTTGAAGTCTCCGTGTTCCTGTGTGTGTACATATGTCTTTTGAATGTTGTGTTGATGAAATTGGAATAACAGAGAATTAGTAAACGTACCTGATGAGAAATTTTGGCTTGTTGGTAGATCACGACAGAGTAACTGCGCAACATTGAGACACGGACAAAGGAGGCTTGTGTGTCTTGTCTCCTCCAGCCATGTGTCGTCCTTGAGCAATTACTCTATCTCTATGTAAACGTATTACCGTTTGCACAATAATACTAAAATGTATAATACAGGAATGAGGACAAAAAATTACGACATATTGCATCATACTGCTAATGAGAAATTCCTAGGTTTCTGTGCGATTTCTCACCCATAACGTGCTGGATAAGATGGCTACTTCCTGTGGCTGTTGCCGCTTCTTTAATACCTAAAATAAAATACATTTCAAAATTATAAAAATATGCAGGAAAACAGCAGTAGAGTTTGCAAACAATGCAAACAGCTTTGTTTCTACATGACAGACGAAATTTTAAAATATTAAATTAGTAAAATAATACACCACACCTCATTGTATTTCATTGAACGCTGTCAGAGTAAAATAATACCAAGAATTCCAGTTTTACAACAAAATATCCTACAGCGACTAAGCCAACTACAGCTGTACTTGAAATGTTTACACGTACATTACAATAGCCAAGACAGGTTTAACTTGGGTGTATTCATATGCAGCTCACTGGGAGGTACAACTTTGGAATGAACTCATTTCTGCTTGCCAAATATACAAATACAAATATACTAACATAAAAATAGAAATGAAAGGACCCTTTTTTTCCATAAAACACAAAACACAAAATAGGAAATCCAGTAATAATATTACAAGTTCACCACAGAACACACCTAGCTTTTGGAACCCTAGTAGGTTTCACTATATAAAGGTTGCAGCAAATTCATGCTTTTAAATAGTAACGGTGAAAATAAACGTTACTTCAGAAATAATACATTATATATCTGTTTAGATTGTTAGCTAATGTGTTTCTGACCTGCAGCCAAAAAGACATTAAATTTATTTTGTTTCAACGCTTATACAGCATTGTAGTGATACTATTATTATCGGTAATGTACCTGAAGCGCTAGCGAATCTTCAATATACACAAGGTGTCTTCACAGTTTTCGACGACTTGTCTTCGGCAGCGAATGTCACAGTGGTGCTACTATTTTTTTCTGCACTTGAAGCTATTCAGTACTTGTTATTCTGCGGATTTTTCAATGCGACAGGCCGCTCATTACTAGGATCGATAAAAACGGTGTTTCTCCTAGCAGAACAGCTTTGTTATAATATCAGATGCTCTCCTGAAGCCTCCCTCTGCGACTAGTATTTTCGCATGCATCCGCGCGCATGTCTGTAACTGCCAAGAGAAACACCACGCAAAATGTAGCTAAACCGGAAGGGCCAAGCACGCGCCCGTTATCTGATATACTCACCTGAGACGTTAAGAGAAAAATGGCACAGTCACTCCATGCTGGCAGGCTTTCATATGGCCGTCTCTGTGCGTTACTATCTCTCACATCACAATGAAAGACAACGCAGTGCAGACTGCAACACTTCGGGTGCTTGCCACGGTCCGGCAAGCTGCACTTGTTCGATGTCGGCAGACGAAATCGGCGACACGCTGCTGCTGGCCGTCCTTGTCGTCGCAATCACGTAGCACGGAAAGAAGTTCCCACCGTAACTTGCGGTAACGTTCGGTTGCAGTCACCACTAACGCAGTGCTTTCAGAGCCATTGAACGACGACAGCGTGCTCACACATGATGCAACACAACTACAAAAGGACGCCAGGCTTTTGATGGCTTTGGCTTTGGATCACTTTGGGGCCGCGCAACACATGCACTAGTTTCGGTTTTCTTTCCTAGCGCTGAAAAAAAATTGTTTTGCCTACTGATAATTTCGCTTCACGTAAATAATGTTCACGAATGAAACAGCCATGAATTTAAACAAGGTAGAACTATTCACGTTTATTTGTGATTGCGATTATATGGACACTACCGGTGAAATTTATCTGTTGGCGTTGCCGTGAGCTTACGTATGAAGTCCAAGTGCGTTAAGATGCTATCCCGCGCTACAGTAGCCACTGTACCGGCGCCGTTGACTGCGCGCGTGAGAGCATGTGTTCGAGGGTGAGCCGTGATGGATAGTAGCTTGATGGGCGCGCAATGAAACGTGATAACAGGCGCGAAAGCCGGGGGAAGGGAGGCGTTGGTTTAGCACGCGGCCCCTCTTGCCGTTGCTCTAAACCGGTATTGCGCCACACTCGCCCGGTTAGAGGTAATCTCCGATGGGTCCAAGGCGGGGTGAGCCGAGGTAGCGTAATTTAAAGTTTCGGAGACGCGTTGAAGGAAAGAGGCAGCAGAAGCGTTCGGTCCCCTCTGTTTGTGCTCATCACGCCAGTGCTGTGGCAGCAAGGGTTCGCGGTCAATTGAGTGAGATCTGTTCATGTTAGCACGTGCGCGCGTGACCTCATGCTTGCTAATGTAATAAGTAAACGAATGTTTGCTGCAATTTATACAGCCAATGAAACTACGAACCTTGCTTCGTGCAGTTGTCGAATGCATTGCTATAGCAATCACCTAGCTTGGAGAACCTCCGTCCTATCTCCCTTACTTCTTGCATTAGCAAAGTAGCGGAACATGCAGTGCATAACAGGATATCGAGACATATCGAGCGGAATGAGCTATTCCCGTACAATATGGTGGGTTTCAGGCCCTCGCTTTCCACGCAGGATGTCATGCTCCTGCTCAAAACGCAGATCATAGACTCTCAAAACAAAGGTGTAAAAGGGGTACTCGCACTAATCTATCCAAGGCCTTCGACACAATTACACATGACTACATCCTTAAGGAGATATCGGCCTTGAACTTAGGAGGTAAATTCTTCTCCTTCGTTGAATCTTTCCTTGAGAGCAGGACGGTGGTCATAAAGTTGAGGCAATCAGTGTCGGAGTCTTTCACACTCGGAAGAAGGGGCACACCCCAAGGGGCAGTTATCTCACCACTTCTGTTTAACATAGCAATGCGCAAATTGTCGGAAAGCCTTGCAACAATTGCTAATGTTGGTCATACATTATATGCTGACGACATTACAATCTGGTGTCCCGGAGGATCGGAGGCGACGGTCGAACAAGCTCTACAGGAGGCTCTAGACGTTACAGAGTCTTTCCTGGACGGTACGGGACTTGCACTATCGCCTGGAAAGTCGGAACTCCTGCTGTACAGACAGGCTAGACGAGGTGCTGGGGGACTACCCCAGTCGATCAGGTGCCCATTAGCGTTCGTACCAGGGATGGGTATACCATCCCTAGAGTAGACTCTATCAAAATTCTAGGGCTTTTATGAGACTCGAAGGGCTGCAACGCAAAGTCTATAGCTCATCTCACCACGAAAACAGAGAACATTCTCAGATTAATTATGAGAGTGTCCAACAAGAAAGGCGGCATAGGCGAGGATATACTCCTTAGGGCTCACCATGCTTTCCTCATGAGCCATGTCATTTACATAGTCGCGGCCCTCAATTGGACAAAAACAGAGAAAGATAAATTAGATACGCTCATGCGCAAAAGTGTCAAAAAGGTGCTTGGTATTCCAATCACGGCTAGCACAGAGAAACTCATGAAGTTGGGAGTACACAACACCACTTCGGAGTTAATTGAAGCGCAAAGATCAGCACAAATTATTAGATTATCGAACTCCAAAGCTGGCAGAAGACTGTTGGATGCGGTAGGCCTCCGTCCTAGTTTTAATCAGGGAGAAAACATGCAACTTTATAATCAAACAATGAATTCCTTTGTTGTAGACCCTTTTCCACGAGACGTCCACCCACAACACAATAAAGTTCGAAGATTGGCACGGGCTAGGGCTTTCCTGAAGAACTTATCCGGAACGGAGACCTTTGTTGACGCGGCGCGACACACGAGCTCCGACAAGTTTTCCGTAGCTATAGTCAAAGACAGGGGAGATCTCTCGGCAGCTTCGCTAAAGACCTCATAGGTCGACGTGGCGGAGCAGGCTGCTATAGCTCTCGCATTACTTGATACAACACGCACTACAGTGTACACGGACTCCCGAGCGGCAATTAGAGCGTTCGCATCGGGATTTATAGCCAAACAGGCAGCCAGGATTCTCGACAGCAGACCCCCCTCAGACACTATTCATCACATAGTCTGGTTCCCAGCACACATGGGATCAGACGTATTACCGGGTCACCTGAACCCCAATGAGATAGCCCACGACCGTGCGCGAGGTTTCATATGCCGTGACGGGATGGTGTCTCGGGTGAGTTCGGGAGAGCTCTTCCACAGTGATCCTCTAGTTACTTTTCAAGAAATCACATCACATTACAGAGGGGATAGGCAGAGTTTTCCCTCCCCCCATAATAAGCTCAACAGATCACAATCTAGCACGCTCCGCATGCTCCAGACGGGGTCCTACCCCTCTAGGGGCTTTCTGAATAAACTTCACCTCGACATCGCTCCATTCTGCCAAGATTGTGGCACTGAATTTTGCTCATTAAATCACATGCTCTGGGAGGGCCCTGTGTTACAGGATTTTAACCGAGAAGAAGACTGGACGAAGGCCATCACAGATCCCAGACAAGACGTCCAACTCCTGGCTGTCCAGAGGGCCCGTGAACGAGCGGAGAGGCACGGCCTCTCTGTTCCGACATGGGACTAGCCAACGGCTAGCAGGCCCCCCTGCCTAGCTTCTCAGGACCTAAATAAAGTGTTTACTACTACTACTACTACTATAGCTATCAAAGCTTCGTCTTTCGGGCGAAACTGCGACTTTTTGTTATAATATTTCTAAGGGGGCTCAAAAGAAGTGTTGTGTACGCTGATGTTTCTGGTCGCAGAATGCAACGAACCGCGGTAGCCCAGTGGCTGTGGCATTATGCTGCCGAACTCGAGGTCACGGGTACAATTACAAACGCGGCGGCCGCATTCCAATGGGGGCAGAATGCAAAACCGCTCGTGCACCGTGAATTACGGGCACGTTAAAGAACCCGAGCTGCTGAAAATTAATCTGCAGTTGCCCATTACCGTGTATCTCATAAAACTATCTCGGTTTTGGCACATAAACCCTCGAAATTAAATTTTACGTCACAGACCTAAATTTACAATCGACACTGTTGAGTGCATCCACTGAACTTGTTACCTCGTTGATGTGCTCTGTTTAGTGGCCAATCCTTTTCTGAGATTTACTAATGGTCATAATGCAGTGTGACAAATCGTGGTATTCCTTAACACAGGAAACCAGCTATCGCTTAAGCATGCGAGCTGTCAACAGACATGGTCAAACAAAATCCACATTGCAGAACATGGGACGAAAGAAGTCGAGGTTTTGACGGAAGCCCGTCTGGTCGGGGGGCATCATGAAGAAGGATAAAAAAGGACATCGACCACTGAAAGAATGCAAGAAAAGACGTTTCGGCTCCCTTGAAGGGAGCCTTCTTCACAATCTGTTGTTCAGATTGTGAACAAGGCTACAGATTGTGAACAAGGCTCCCGTCAGGGGAGCCTAAACGTCTTTTCCTGCATTCTTTCAGTGGTCGGTGTCCTTTTTTATCCTTGTTCATAGGACGAAAGAGTGAGACATTGCGTTACAATCATGCCATAAAGCCTGAGGGCCTGCCTAAACCAGAAGCAAGCATAAAGCCAGAAGAAATTATCTGGTATTTCTTTTCTGCATTAAAATTTTTCGTCAATTTCCTGCACACAAAGAAGTCGCGATCTTTCACGACAACTCTTCGCAAGCCATTGGGAGTCAATTGACTCATGCAGAAGGGTTGACCCTTATTTTGTGACTCTACTCACGCAAACGGGAGTCTTAGCAAAGAAAAAGAGAGTCAAGTTGCTGTAACTCACATTTCACCATTTTTTTCTTAGAGTGTGTTAGCACCGGTAGAATGCAATAATTGTACACTTTTGTTTTCAACCGCATTGGTGAGCCCCCATTCAGGATTGGCAACGCCTGCCGTATGCACTATAACCCAATTTTTTTCTTGTGTAAATGTTCTTCTCATGATGAGTAATTGACCTAGATAAACGTACTCCTTTACCGACTTTAGAGGCTGACTAGCGATCCTGAATACTCGTTCCCTTGCAATGCTATTCAACATTACCTTTGTCTTCTGCATAATAATCTTCAACCCTACTCGTACACTTTATCGGTTAAGGTCTTCAATAATTTGTTGGAATTTGTACTATTTTTGCTGAATAGGATGTTATTTGCAAACCGAAGGTTGCTGAGATATTCGCCGTTGATCTTCACTTTTAAGCCTTCCCAGTCTAAGAGCTTGAATACTTCTAAGCATGCAGTGAATAGCATTGGAGATATTGTGTCTCCTTACCTGATCCCTTGCGTGATAGGTAACTTTCTATTTTTCGTGTGGAGAACCAAACTAGCTGTGGAATCCTTGTGGATATTTGCCAAGATATTCACGTATGCCCCCTGTACTCCTTGATTATGCAATGGCTTTATTACTGCTGCTATTTCTACTGGATCAAATGCCTTTTCATAATCTATGAAAGCCATACAGAGAGGACAGAGAGGTTGATTGTACTCCGCAGATTTCTCGATTACCAGATTGATGACACGGATTTGACCCATCATAGAATATCCATTTCTGAAGCCAGATTGTTCTCTTGGTTGACTGAAGTCAAGCGTTGCCCTGATTTTATTGGAAATTATCTTGGTGAACATTTTATACAATACTGAAATCAGGCTAATGTGTCTATAATTATTCAGTTCTTTAACGTCTCCTCCTTGTGTATTAGTAGATTGTTGGCGTTTTTCCAGCGTTCATGTACACTTGAAGTCATGATGCATTGCGTATTAAGGGCCCCAAACTTTTCAAGTATACCATCAGCTCCAACGTTTATTAAATCGACTGTTATTCCATCTTCTTCAGCAGAATTTCCCCTGGTCATGTCTTGAAAGGCCCTTCTAACTTCATCGCTAGTTATAGAAAGAGCCTCTGCATTCTGTTCACCATTACTCCGAATAAAATTAGCTTGGCTGCTCTGGGTACAGTACAGGCCAGTGTAAAATTCTTCCGCTGCTTTTACTAAGTCATAGAAATTGCTGATGATATTACCCTGCTTATGTTTCAGTGCATACATCATGCCTTCTCCTACACCAAATTTTCGTCTCACAGATTTTATGCTGCGTCCATATTTTACTGCTTCCTCAATCTTTTCCACAATATATTCCTTACTTCCTTCTTATTGATCAGTTTTGACAGTTCAGCAAATTCTATGTGATGTGTTGAGTTTGACACTTTCATGCTTTGTCATTTCTTTATTAGGTCCTTTGTTACTCTGGGGAGCTTACCTACTGGTTGCCTTGATGCCTCGCCTCCCACTTTAATTGCTGCTTCTGAGGTCAGTCTAGTTACGGTTTCATTCATTATATCTATGTCGTCTTCATCTTCCTGTTCTAAAGCTGCAACTTTGTTTTCGAGCCGCAGCCTGAATTGGTCAGCTTTTACCCTTACTGCGTCTAGCTTAATTGGCCTGTTTCTTCTTAGCTACTTCTCTTTCTTGAAATTGAGAGAAATGTTAGGCCTCTCTAACCTGTGATCACTGCACTTTACCCTACCTAGCATGCTGCAGCATGCTGGCATCAGCAGAGAGTTTGAAATCTATTTCGTTTCTTGTTTCTCCATTAGGTCTTTTTCAGGTACATTTCCTGTTGCTGCGCTTCCTGAAGAAGGTGCTCATTATTCGGAGCCTATTCCTTTCCGCGAATGAATTCCACCAACATCTCTCCTCTAGCGTTCCTACAGTCGATGCCGTAGTTGTCAATTGCTTGCTCACCAGCCTGCAATTTTACAGCGTAAGCTATGGGTTCATTCCAATAGCGGTTTCGGTTCGCGATAGTGTCCGCCGCCTTCGCCACCGCCGTTGATCATAACCGCTATCGCCGCAAATGCGAAAAAAGTACCCGGTTTCCGCCGGGATCGAACCCACGCACGCTGCGTAGGAGTCAGATACTCCACCACTCAGCCACGCAAGCGCTTGCAAGGCAGCGGGAAAATGCCCCTTTAAACACGCCCTAGACAGGCGCGCAGGTGCTGACGAGATGCGATTCAGACGAGGCGCGCGATCAACGCGATCCCGAGCCTCCGCCAGTATGGTGGCGCCATCTAGTTAAGGTTCCTGCAAACGCAGCGTGCCCGACATGTAAGTTGCATATAGCAGTTGCATGCTGCATGTAACTGGACCTGGTTAACTAAAGCAGGCTAGGTGACTATTTGTCTCCAGGCCTTTTGAAGATTCCAATAAATAATGATCATCATCATCAACAAGTCAAGTGATGTGAGATGTGTGCCACGTATTCTGGATATCTCTTCGGTACACGTAATGACGTCTCCTCGCAAGGTACGAACCGCTGCTGAAGAAGCGAATCGTAGAGCTACGTGCGCGGCTACAACCAGGCATCATCGGGCTCAGCAGACTGCTGTGCCCAGAACATTACAAGCCGCAGCTCGCTGTCGACTCCGGGCGGACAGTTCAGATCGTTCTCGTCAAAACGAGGTGTACAGACTTTGCCGCGAAGACCCTTTTGTTCGTATACTGCCGAAATTGGAGCTACTCTTGAGCAGCTCCACCAGCTTACGCTGTGACTGTGCTGCGTGTGCAACGCAGGCCTGTGATTTTCTTGCCCACTTTTGCATTGAAGTCACCCATGACTACAGTATACTGAGTTTGCACCTTTCTCATTGCTAATTCCACATCTTCATAAAACTGTTCTATTTATTCATCATCGTGACTGTAGGTTGGGAGGCTTGTACTACCTTCATTCTATACCTCCCATTTCGCTTTATTACGACGACGGCTACCCTCTCATTAAACCTGTAGAATTCATCAATGTTGCCCGCTATATCCTTATGGACTAGAAATCCTACTCCGAATTCTCTCTTATATGGAAGACCTCTGTAGCAGAGGACGTGGCGATTATTCAACACTGTATAAGCCTCACCAGTTCTTCTCGCCTCACTAGGGCCAATAATATCCCAGACAATGCCTGATAATTCCTCAAACAGCCCTGCTAAGCTACCCTCACTCACTCGATAGGGTGCGCGTGTTTAACTTTGCCAGGTTCAGTTTCCAGTGGCGGCCTGTCCGGACCCAGACATTCTTAGCACCCTCTGCCGCATCGCAGGTCTGACCACCGCCTTGGTCAGGAGGTCCGCAGCCGCTGGGGACTGAGGGCCATGGGTTAATTGTAGGACTCATGAGGGCCGAACACTGCACCAGGGAGGCCCATTCTTGTTCTGGTGAGGGAGTGTCTTTATCGAAGTTTAATAGGCTTTCTTAATTCGGTTGCACCTGTACTAGTATAGCCCCACTAACTCTCGGTACGTGGCCGATACATTGCGATAGCCCCACTAGCCCAAGTACGTCGCCAATACATTGCGATAGCCAATCGATACCTAATCAATAGCTAATCGATAATCGATCAATAATTAGTACATTTCGGAAAAAGCTGGGGATGACTTGGTAGTGCTTAGTCTAGCCCAAAAGCAAGGCCTAGCTGGGTGACCATCAGCTCTGCTGTCTCTTTTGCATTGTACCTCCATTGCAAGCTACGCAATTTTTTTTTCTGTTCGTTTACGTTTTTTATCTTCAAAACTTACTGTCGTTTTACAAGACAGCAGTGAATATTCTCTCACCCGTTGATTTTGGCATATATGTTCTTGTATTTTCCTCGTATTTTGGCATAGCCTCCAGCGCTGAAATAGCATAATTCGCAGTAGTCGAAGTTTACCTGAAAGAAACATAAAAAAAGTTTAGGGTAAAAATGGCAATATATGTACAAAAAAAGACATAAAAATAACATGTTATTTGTTACAACGCCTTATATAAGCAATATACAGCACTTGGACGATTTGAGTTTATTAGCTACCAAGCGTGTTTACTTTCATGAAGTGTTCTAGTAGAGCACTTTTGTATTTTGAGTAGCATTTTTTTAGTTTTTAGGACAGTTTATGGCGACCTGAATGCTAAAAAGGCTTTCGTATTTACCACCCGAGTCCCAATGCGGCACTAGGGGTAAAGCGTTTTCAATGTAACACCATATGTATTGCGAAAACAATTATATGGACACAGCAAGCGCAGTTATGTCGTCGGCGCCGTCGTGAAGTGCCGTAAAAAAAACCAAGTACGATAACATCGTCGTAGGCTGTATGTGGGAGTGAAAGCTTGCGAGGGTCAGCCGACGATCGCAGCTGAATCTCGCGCGCCAGGCAGAAAGGCGGGCATAGGCGTATCTACCGGGGGGGAGGAGGGGCTGCCCCCCCCCCCCCACTGTCAAATGTGGGGAGAAATGTATGCCATTTGACCCCCTCCCCCTTTTGAAAGCGGGTACTTCCGGCTGCACACTAGAGAGTCCAACAAAACTACAGCTCAAGCTATATTTTCTTTCTTAATAGAGTGGCAGCGTAAGTAATGCTTTTGGTATCCCCTGCTTGGACAGCGAGGATTGTCTTTTGTGCGTCCTCGAGACGCCCTGTTGTGGGCGACGCGCATCATTCGCCATACACGCTCGCATTGCGAAGAAGGCCTGGCACTGGACGGTTCTCACCCTAGGAAATTTTCGCTTGCGCTACTTGCACTATGTCCAGTTTTTTAGGACTACCTAACTGTATTTGAAAACACAATCGGCTTGCTATATATAACCTGCTGGTGAGGGGATGAAGAGGTCCGGATGAAGTATTATAGTCAGCCTTGCCCAACGATTGGTGTTCCTTTTACGGCATGAAATCTTTGAGTTATCAAATGCTCTAACTGCTGAATCTCCGTCGAGAAATTCTACATAGCTTTGCAGTCTCCGTATCTTATCACCATCAAAAATCTAACCAAACCACTTAAAGGTCAGTCGAATTTTATTGCGTAATCACGACTTATCGTAGATATTTTCGTGAAAAGGACCTTGGTCAAATGTGCGGAGCCATTTCAATACCAACAGAAGACTGAACAGAAGCATTTCTTGGCATGTGTCTCTTCTGATTTCTTGATTTCATTTTCAGTCCGTTTCTAAATAGCAGCTGCACTATTACTCATTTCCCGGCAGGAGCAGTAACAGCAGACGTTTCATATTTTGAACAAATGAAGGCCACTTTTTGGTGACGTGTATCGAAAATTGGAACTGTGTAGGTTGCTTATGTGCTCACAAAAGTTATTGAATACTCGCTTTCTCCCAATTTTTATGCGTTAAACACGGCATTTATTGTTTTTTAATGCGTTAAACACGGCCGCATTTCGATGGAGGTGAAATGCAAAAACGCCCGTATGCTTGCGTTGTAGTGCACGTTAAAGAATGCCAGGTGGTCAAAATTAATCCGGAGTCCTCCACTACGGCGTTCCTCATAATCAGAACTGGTTTTGGAACGTAAAAACCCAGAAGGAAGAAGACGGCATTTAGTTGTTTCCTCCCCGATATCCTCGGTAAACTATGCATGGCACGGTGTTTATATTTATTCGAAGTACGAAGCAATGTTCTCAGGGACGAGCGATATGTTTATTCTGTGTAGGTTCATTACAGCCTTTTTAGAAAGTGGCTCATTGAAGTGTTCCAGCTATGGTGTCTTACTGCCGCTAGTCGTAATGTTTCCCAGACTCCTAAAACAATTGCACGAGATACGGACTTGAAATTCCGTGAAAATTGGGAGAATTTTAAGCACAATGCGTTGCGAAACTTTCACTTTGCTTCTTAAATGCAAGTGTTGCAGATTATTACTGTATCCTAATTTTTCCATGTGTTTTCGTGCATCATACGAGATTTGCTTCTCCGGTGTCTCCGGTGAGCTAAACAAGGCTACTTGTTAATATCTGAAGAAAATTAGGGGCATGGTATGAGCAATGTGTAGGCAATGTTCCAAATGATTGCGTTAAATTCGCCTTTTCCAGTATAATGGACGGTTGCGCTGTCATAGTAACAACCACAACCGATGTCAAGTTTTGCGAACATACAGAGGAACAATACGCCAAGTTTACTTGCGATGGTAAATACGTGTTGATCAAATACAGCTTTAAAAATTGTAACCTAGTATTAGAAAGTATTTCGATTTCCAATGTCCCAAGAGAACTCAACGTTTCAAAGATTTTATACTTTGACGGAATAGGCAGCATTTTAAGTACAATGTGATGCGAAGTCTTGACGTTTCTGGCTTATTTAGAAGCGTTAGGAATACTTTTTGGACCCTCTTTTTTTCTTTTTGTTTTACTTTTTCATGCGTGATATATTGGGTTCGCCTGGTGTCCTCACTGAACTAAAGGAAGGAACTTCTTTATGGTTTGTGACTTTTAGGAACAGGTAATGTTTGATGTGTTGGTAAATAATGTTCAAAATAGATGGGTAATTGGGAGTTTCGCAACAAATTACGTATGCAAGCACTCTAGTGTGTTATGAGCCTGTCTAACGAGCGGGGCGGAATTGAGCCCAGTGCCCTTCCAGAACTATAAATGCCACCAAGACAAAGTTTAGCGAAAATAGGTGGTACGCTATGAGGTTAGATTAGGTTGGATCAAACACAGTCTGTAAAAAAAAATTGGCTGTGGCTTAACTCAGTCATGCCTGGGTGTGCGTAGCGAGAGTACGGTTAATGTTACTGTTTAGCTTGATGTTTCATTCCGTCGTTGATCCGCGGCCCTGGCACGAGATGCCGAACTAGATGACGCACCATCCTCATCTGAATGCACTCGCCTTGGCCGCGTCGTACTTACGACGCGTCTAGAGGCGTGCGGCTCGTTCTTCCTCCGTCTCCTCGGCTCGCTGCCTCCTCTTGGATTCGCTCCGACGACGAAGCCTGACTTCTTTCAGTCCCTCCGACTCACTTTCCATATCTGTTGACGAATCCCACCGAGCCACCTCTTCTATATATACGATGCAGCGCCGGCTCCTCAGTCGCGTTTGCTCTCCGCCGTGCGTTCGCTCCCCGTGAAAGCGCGCGACCCTAGCGCGCTCTCCGACTCACTTTCCATATCTGCAGACGAATCCCGCCAAGCCGCCCCTTATGTATTGACCCTTATCGCGGAGCAGTTGGTTTTAGAGAAACGAGATGGCGCTCACGGCGGCGCGCCATACCTCTCCTCAGCGACCGCGCACGAATACGAAACCACTACCGCTTCTACCTTGCTTCTGTGCGATCAGCTGTCGGAAATGCAACTGAGTGTTCGCTAAAACACTGTGCTCCAATCATGCGAGATTGAATCATGTGGATTGAAGACGTGTGCAGTAGTTGGCTGCAAAATGGTGACTGGCCTGTTAAGGAATAGGATGAACCTGTGTGGCCAACTTCGCGGACCGCTGCTGCAACTGTCCGAACGTGTTACCGGCACTTCGTGATGTACGGCTTTCCTCGAGGATACAGAAATTTGCTCATCCGCCAGCCGTGTTTCGCTAACCTTCAAAGAAAGGGCTTCATCCCGAGAACGTCGGCAAAAGTCAGTACCACTTGTTAAACAACGACAAAGGGAGTAGAGCCGCTTCGTGTCATGGTAAGTTTCGCATACGTTATCTATACACATCTGTCCCAAATGGCAAGAAAACTTACGCCCACTCTATCGCCGACGTATCAAGAATAAGTGAACTGGGGCACACTTGAATATATGCGCACTGCATACGCACAATAAATGACGAACTACACCTATGGCGCACGAATGGTCGATGCTGAATGTTTCGTGACGGTCCACAAGAGTAAGCGAGTTACTAGCTGTAATATATATTTGCTACAAGGTATTACAATCTACAAAACAGCTACGTTTCAAGCCTTATGCGCAGCAAGAACAAATCTATCGGAACTGAGCACACGCGCGAGCGATTAGGCAGAAAATAATCAGATAGTGGACGCGCCGAGGAACTTCACTGAGTCAAAAACTGACAAGCCACTGCTTCAAAATATTTGCCAAATAAAGAACAAAAAGCAAAACACACTAATCCTGACTGAATTCATAATCGGAAAGCTTGGATAGCTTGGAATACATATTTAGCCCCGCTTAAGAACAAGCACCATGTACGCTGCTTGCGCCGTTTGGACATAGCTTCATCAGCTCCGAAAGCGCTTTTGCATGTTCTCTCAAGCTGTGATCAAAGCTTCGTGTCGTCCACCTAGTCACCGTCTACGATATCTGCGACAACAGAGATTTTCTAAGCTGCGCCGGCGTCATACACTTCCATTGTAAACAAGGAGGCAACGGAGGCTGTTGAGGCAAGCAATGGACGCGTCACCACGTGATCAAACATGGCAGCGCCCACGGGATCGCCGCGAAAAGGGCCAATATACGATGCAACGTCGGCTCCTCCGGCGATGCAACACTGGCGGTTGCTAGGCATCGGCTCAGCTCGCGGTTTCACCGGCTCCTCCTCTGACGTCATGCCAGATGGCGCGGCGGGCGGCGCTGCCAGCTGCGGCGGTTGCTAGGCAACGGCTCAGCTCGCGCTGCGGCCACCGACCACAGCGAAACGTCGAGAATGCTGACAATGTAGCTCTCGCTACAAAAATCTTCTTCAAGTGTTACGGTGTGTGATATGGCCACTGTCAGCTATGCTTGAAAGCGTCCCGGCTGTTGGCTATGACAGATTTATAATTCCTGGAAAGAGGAGGGGTGGGTCATGGTAAGTGCAGCGTGAGACAAAATATTTACGTTCCTGGTCTAGTTGTAGGTGTTGCAAATAATTACTGAGCCGTCGTTTTCCCCCTTATTTTTCATGCGTCATAAGACGTTCCTAGTTGGCTTCAGCGATGTCCTCGGGGAACCAAATAATACACATTTTTCTTATTTTGCAAAAAAAATAGTGCGATGTGGGCACTTAAGCAAGTAAACGTCAAACACAAGGGGCTAATTATGATATATGCAGTAAATTACACAAGCAAGCGATCGGGAGCTTTATGACTGTGTCTTAGCAACAAAGCAGAATTTATCCTGCTGCCCTGGGTGAACTGTGAAGTCAACCGATATGAAATTTAGCGAAATTTGATATCAGTGTTCCGCTTCAAGTGGAACAGTCACATACGGGCAATTTTTACACTATGAAATATAATTACAAGAAACTGATACTTTTATTGAAACTGTTCGAAAGGAACAGCACTGCTGGAAATTTGGTTGTAATTCTCCAATGTCGTACATTGTGCTTTTTTTCATGGGAATATTACAGGTTATTCATGTTGATTGTACTTCGTTGTGCAAAATATCGACAATACTATTACCTTAACTAGCTAAAAATCACAGCATATCCACGGGGTGAATGATGATGAGTGGGCGAAGCTCCGGAGGGAATCATCGGATCTCCCGCTTAAGGGGACGCTAGCACAAACGCGTTAGAAACGTGCAGTACTCTCTAGTAAGGGGGAGCGGCTACAGCGTCTTAAGCAGCCATTTACACATGCCGGAACGTGCACCGCGTTTCCCGACGCCATCACATGACTGCTGAGAGAGTATACCCCCCGTATTCATAAACGCTCCTCGACTTGAACTTGACTTGCCACCGCTTTGGGCAGCGCGTTCGAAACGCGTTGAAGGTAAGGCGGAGAGGCCACAGCGTCTTACACCAGCTTCTTACACGGGCCGTAACGCGCTAGCACAAACGCGTTAGAAACGCGCTAGAAACGCGGCCTTTCGTTAATGTTGGGTATTTATTGCCATCGTGGTGCGTGTGTCCATGTCCGCTTCGTGGTGTAGTGGGCTAACGCCGCGCGCTCGGAAGCGAGGGGTCCCTGGTTCGATTCCGCGCTACGGACACAACTTCGGAATTTTTTTTCTCATTTTTCTCAGACTGGTTACACACTACTACTACGACGACGGGGACGAACGGGTGCCGCTAAAGGAGCTTCGCCCCTAATATATTTGTGCTGTATATATATAGACTTAAACACTAAGTACAATTCATTGTTTCATTAGCAAAACTGTAACAAATGTGCATTTTTTATGTGCGCTGCACTGCCGCTACTAGGTGGGATCAGTGACTTCTGACAACTCACTGCCTTTTGTCCCTGCGTCATATATAGCATTGATATAGTGTCAAGAAATAAACGCAAATTCAAATGATTTGTCGGGAGCCTTCGTTCATCGTGTGTAATTGATAATTGATAAATAGGTCTGTGTCTGTGAAATGTAAATATATCTGACAGACGCAATTCCAGACTTTCTCACTAATTGTACTAGTACTTCGACATATATATATATATATATATATATATATATATACAGAGATAGAGAGAGACAGACAGAGCGTCGGAACGTTCGCGGCTCTTGAAAGCGATCTGCAATGTGGGCAAAGTGCGCCCAGTGCCGCTAGCTTCGTACGCGCTGTGCATTCGACGTTTACTCCGCGTTGAAGCGAGGCAGCACGAAGGTCAATTCGCTCGCTGCTACTGCCGCGCCTCCTGACTCCAGCATCTTGACAGCGAGTTTCCGCGGTCACCGAACGAAATGTGTTCATGCTTGCCTGTGCGCGCGCGACAACGTGCTTGTTATTTAGTTAGTAAGCCAATCTTTGCAAGTTTATACAACCGGCAAAACTAATCCTTACTTCGCATTACTGGTGTGGGAACGCCGACATGATTAGCGGCATCAGAGCCAACTGTGGACGAAGACGAGGGACGCGCGGGCTGCGGCTGGGCGCCCTCGGGCGCGGCCGGCCGAAACTTGAGCCTGCTGGCGTGGAATGCTGGATCGAGCCGTTTCCCACATTGGCGCCACACGTGGGGCGTTGTTATTTTATTGCGATAGCAAGTACATTGACACTCCAAGCGCATTTCTGCCGTCGTCGTCGACGTGAGGTTCCGTATAAAGTCCAACGGCGATAAAATCATCACCGCGCACCGTAGGCTTTATGCGCGCGAGTGAAAGCGCGCGAGGGACGCGCGCTTTCACTCGCACGGCGGAGGGTAAACGCGACTTCCGCCGCGCGAAAGGCCGTGTGGGAATGGAAGAGAGGGAGGGGTGACGCTGTGGTGCGGCACCAAATGCGTATCTTGCGGTCGGGCGCAAGCAGAACTAGCGACTCAATCGCCCACGCGAAAGGAGGAAAGCGGGAAGGCAGCGCGGGAAGGAGGGGGCGCGGCTTCTACTGTGTCTGCACTACGTACTTGTACTTTGCGCCGCTGCGGGCTGCCGCGCGCACTATACCTTGAAAGCGATCTCCACACGGCTCTTACCTTTGTATGCGCTGTGCTTTCGTCGCTCAGTTTCCGTTGAAGCGATAGGCCGCACGACCCTTCGCTCGCTGCTGCGCCGCACTTGCTCACGCCAGCGTTTTGACAGTGGTTTTCTGCGGTCATCGATGGGATCTATTCGTGTTTGCTTGTGCGCGCTGACACCATACCTGTTAATTCAGTTAGTAACCGAATGTGTCCTAGTTTATGCAGTCGATAAATACTATCCTTACTCCGCGTATAGCTCTCTACTGGTAAATTTTCTATCGCAATTGATGCTTCGCCTTTTGGGGCGAAACTGCGACTTTTTTTCTGATTTAATTTAATGGCGCGTCCCCTTCCAGTTAGTTTCCATTTTCGTCAAGGATTTGCTGTATTGTTCCAGACTTCCTGCCTAATTAGTTTATGTGGTTCAAAATATTCGAGGTGCAGTGTTCTTTTTCGCCTGCATTTCTGACAGTCAACGTTCCCTTTCAAATCTTAAGTTTACTTGAACTAGTATTTAAACTATAGTTTATTTATTTATTTATTTTTACATACTTTCAAGGCCCACAGGCGCTACAGAAAGGAGTGGTACATACAAAGAAGAAGAATGCAGAAGAATGAGTAATATAATTCTTTGATGGCATGAAAAACAGCAGTCTTGAACCTCGATGCGTCTGTAATAGTGGCGACCGATGCGGTAACGTGGTTCCAGTGGTTGGAGGTGCGAGGTAAAAAAGAGTAATAGTGCGCATTCGTACGACAAGATGGCACGAAAACTTTATAAAGGTGATCGCTGCGGGATGAAAAGTAAGAAGGAGGAGTTAGAAGTTTCTCTTTCAATACCGGGTTGCGGTAAATCTTGTGGAAAAGCAGAGGCGACTGTATGCACGACGTACTGAAGCATCCGGTAGGTTAAGGGTTCATGAGTGTAACGCTAGCATGACGAGAGTGATTAGATAGAATAAAGCGAGACGCGCGGTTCTGAATGGCTTCGAGGGAGAGGGTTAGTGATACTTGAGGGGGATCCCAGATGGCCGAGGCATATTCTAATTTTGATCGAACAAGTCTTTTGCAGAGCGTCAGTTTTAAAGATGCAGGAACGGCGTAGAAGTTTCTGCGCAGATAGCCTAGCGTGCGATTAGCGTTAGAAGTTATATATTCAACATGCTTGTGCCATGATAGATCGTGAGTGATATAATGGCCGAGACGCTTATAAAAATTAACTTGACAGAGAGGAGCGCTATTCAGAAAATACATGCCTGTGTCAGTATTGTTAGTGCGGCGTGATATGCGCATATATTTAATTTATTTACGCTTAGTTTCATGTTCCATGCACTGCACCATATGGATAGATTGTTAAGGTCTTCTTGCAGTTTAGTGGAATCGGCGGGGTCACTAATATTATGATAGATTACACAGTCATCGGCAAATAGGTTAATTGTAGACGATTTCAAGCAGCCAGGGAGGTCATTCATATAAATTAGAAAGAGCAGAGGCCCGAGGACGGATCCCTGCAGGACCCCTGATGTAACCGATAGAAAAGCAGAGGAAGCGTTATCGGCAGTTACGTACTTGGTTCGATTGGAAAGAAAGTCTTTAATCCAAGCTAATACTAAAGGATCAATGTTAAGCTGGTCGAGTTTAAGGTTTAGTAGATCGTGCGTTACGGTATCAAAGGCCTTATATAGCATATTCCAATAAAATGCAGTCAACGTCAAAGTTATTGTCAGATTCAGCAAAAAGATCATTAGTAAAGCAAGCTAGTTGGGTTTCGCAAGAGTACATTTTCCTGAAGCCACGTTGAGAGGAATGAAAAAAATTAATAGATCTTTAAAAAGTCAACAAGGTGAGAGTAAATGACGTGTTCCAAAAGTTTGCATGGGATGCTCGTCAATGAAATGGGACGGTAGTTCTCGGGAGCATGCGCATTGCCTGACTTTGGGACTGGAACCACCTTACCTTTCTTCCAGTCACGCGGGAGCGAAGAACGACTGAGCGAAGATTTTAGAAAGAATAACTGATGAAAACACTTAAGTGCGTTTCAATATTTTTGAATTAATACTATCAGGCCCACTGGAAGCCGAAATCTGCAGATTATTGATTAGCCGGCTAATACCAACCCAGTCAATTATTATGGGATCCATTACAGGAAAGTTTGAACTCCGTAGATTTACGACGATATTAGTACTGAGGAAAGAGACAAACGCCTCATTCAAAACGCTGCAACATTGATTAGGTGGAACACTGGTGCCATCGGGGTAAGTTAAATGTACAGTGTTTGTTTTAGTGCCGTTAAGAACACTTCAAAACTTGCGCAGACTCGTTTGAAGAAACGAGGGCAGTGTAACATTCAAGAAGGCAGTTTTAGCGTGACTAGTCATTTGGATGTACTCAGTTTCCACTTGACGGTACGTTGACCAATGAGCGGGGAGATTTGTTTGCTTGGCCCGACGGAATAGCCGCTTCTTTTTGCTGCGCAGGTGTTTAAGAGAGTTGTTGAACCATGGCGATCGAGTGTTTGAGGGTATCTTTCTTTGAGGTACATAGCTGTCAATTGAAGATAATAGTTTATTTTTGAAAAGTTGCCAGTTATCCTCAACTGAGCGTTCGTCGGAACCGGGGATGTAAGCAGCTGTGAATGATTCCATATCTGCCGTGATAGAAGCAGTATCTGCGTGCTTGTAATCGCAAACAACCTTAAAGCTCTTTTTAGTAGAAACATGGGCACGCAAAGTGAAATGAATGAGCAAGTGGTCACTTAAACCAGGGACATAAGTAAGTTGGGAAACCAAGTCAGGCGTAGTAGTAAAAATGAGGTCAAGGATATTAGCGGAAACTGCAGTAGTACGAATGGGTTCATCAACAAGTTGTGCGAGGTTGACATCGGAACACCAAGAAACTGTGCGCATTCCGAAGAATGTTTTGTGATAGTGGCGGAACCATGGTGCCATGTGATGTTTGGAAAGTTGATATCTACCAACAGAAAAAGGCTATGTGGGGTATCGCATAACTATATTATTTAAGACGTCATGAAGTTCATCACAGAAAGAACGGGGCGCAGTTGGGTGTCGGTAACATGCGAAAAAATACAGTCCTTATTGTCGATGGTAATACGCACGCACACCACTTCTAAAGCTGATACGACTGGGACACATGAGGAAGCAAACTCTTCATTAACAGCGATCAAGACACCCCCACCGACACGAACATCGCGGTCATATCGATAAATAGCGTATTTCTTTTCACAGTCAAAGATTTCAGCGCTTTGAACTTTTGCAGAAAGCCAAGTTTCAGATAGAATAACAATATCAGCATAACACGAATCAATATGAGCTGAGAGTGCTGCACGCGTGTCGAGCACACTGCGTGCATTGCTAAAAAGAAGAGATACATCATTTGCGTGGCGGTGACGCTGACGAATTGCAGTATTGCTTAAAGCCGCGTTGCGATTACCCGGTAGGTGTGGCTCACGAAGGGAGTCAACTTCACAAACGTTGTCAGTGGATGCGCAGTAGATGTAGCGCTTTTCGTTGATGATACGTTTGTTAAAGCGGAATGAAAAATGTTGGCCGCTAGGTTTTCCGTATTCAATTAGTTTTCTTCGTGACAAGCGTGTTGATCTACAGAAGTCCTCGCCCACAGAGTTGCCAGCTGTTTTCAGCTTAGCTTTCTGGGAAATAACTAACTCCTTGGTTTTAAAAGACGAAAACTTTACAATACCTGGGCGTGTCTTTAGTGGCTCAAAGGAACCCAGCCTGTGCGCTCTGTCGATCATATCGTCGGTAACGTTCAAGCTTAGATGACGCAACAGCAGATCTTTAACACAGTCTTCGGGCTGTGCCCACGTCTCGTTAGCACTGTCAGATATGCCATAAAATAATAAATTATCCCTTCAAAACCGATCTTTCAATTCGTTAAGCCTTGAGTTGAGCGTGGCACCTTTAGTTCTAACAGTTTCGTGAACAAGGCGGTTAATTTCAGCTGGCGCCGACGCATTTTCAATATATTCAACAGTAGATTCTAAAGTTACCAATCTTTCTGTAAGATCTGCGACTTTTTGCGTAAGTGCTTCTTGGTTTTCTTTTAACTCGGCCAAAGATTCCATTACTTCCGCATGACGCTAGTCAAATTTGTTGACAATGCAGTAATGGCATCAAGCAGTTCCTTGTGCACTTTGCTACGGTCAGGCTGAGGTGGACCGGGGTTTTGTTCTACGTCACCACTTAGCATCAGCAGTTTAACGACAAATATACAGTCGTACAAGGTATCGCAAACAACACTTGGGCACGGGAAGAGCAAGAGACATCTGTTGCTTGAACGTTTACAATAAAGAGACGGGGCTGCCTCCATATGAAAGCAGAAGGGGATTTTGAGCAACGACATCGTCGCTGCAAATTTGACAGCTCTAAACACGTTTTATACATTAGCTCCTCCCCACTTAAAGTTAGTTCATTTAGTATGGGTACCAGGCCACCAAGACATTCAACTTGAAGAAATAGCTGATTCTTTAGCACGAGCTTCTTTAAAGGGTCCGGCGATATCTGTTGCCGGCAACTGCGTATATCACTGCAGCCAGATATAGGCAGTTTTCTTTGACTGAAGACAAGAAAAGCCTTGCACTAGCAAAATCAACAGACTTTATTCATCTAAATTATTCTTGGAATCGACAGTGGTGTCCCAACCGGCAATTCGAACTTACAAGACTGCGTTGCCGTATTCCACAACTAAATTTTTACTTGCACAGATGTGGTCTGGCGGCATCACCATTATGCTACCTCTGCAATGAACCAGAATCTATCGATCACTTTTTATTATCCTGTCGGCGGTTTTCTAATCATCGACAACGATGTTTAGAAATCCCACTTCGTAATGTAGGAGTGCCGTTAAGCAGTTCAGTTTTACTCTCACTTGGAGCCACGGTGTTAGGCCACGGGAATGTTTGCCGAGCCATTTATAACTTTCTAGGTGACACAAAAAGATTGCCTTATTTCCCATTGTTACGTGATTGCTTTATTTGTCCTTCAATAAATTATAGCTTTAGCAAATTCAAAAAGTAAAGTCACAAAACCACAGTTATATTATTATTATTATTCAAAATCTACGTATTTCCTTTGCTGTATTTAATTTAATAATAAATTCATATTACTATTCCTATTCAGGCAAGGCTGACTAACTTAGTATAAACTACTTAATTCTTTTATTATTGCTTTATTTCTCATTTTCAATTAGTCATTTATTTTTATTCTTATACTTATGTATTTATAAATTAATTTATTTTAAATTTCTGTCATAATACCACCCGGTTCGTTGCCTATCCCCCTCAGTGGGTTGTGCCAAGTGTTGAGGCATCATCATCATCATCGCTGCTCTCCCGTGCCCACCAAAGGCGGAAAGAAGCCGATGCAAGTCCTTTAAATCCCGGCGGCAAGATGCTGTCGATGGCGGTGCTGATGCCGTGCTTGACCATGATGGGAAGGTGGCACCAGGGCACGGTGTAAGATATATAGTATATATCTTACACCGTGCACCAGGGCAAGGGCGAGATCTTGTACGCGTTCCAAAATGGAACGGATCGAGCCGCACACGATTGGTCAATTTGAACGTCGCGGTTCAAATTGACCAATCGTGTACGGCTCGATGGAACGGAACGCCTCCGTTCCATTTTGGAACGCGTACACGATCGCGCCCTAATCTCGTACCTGACGTAATCGCTCGCTGTCGCCGAAGGTATCAAGGGCGGTGATGATAACGGCAACGGAGTCGATGCAGGAGCAGCTGGTCCAATCGCAAGCGCAGGCGCGGATAGCCATCCGACGAATAAGGCGATGAACTGCATATGAAAGCAGAAGGGGATTTTGAGCAACAACATCGTCGCTGCTCTCCCGTGCCAACTTTCCCTGTGTATATCCCATTTTCTGGTGACTTCATGCTTCATGCGTTTTCTTGCCTGCCTTTGTTTTCGTGATCCTTTCTGGATCGCGCGCCGAACGCGCGCGGTGTCCGCCTCTGGCGGCGACTCGGCACGTTTCCACCAGCCACGCCCCGACAAGTGTGGAGGCCCAGCGTGGCCGTGACGTCACCGGGGAGGTAAAACTCGGAACCGCCGCGACGACTGCAGAACTCTCGTTGACTCGGTGGCGAGTACATTTAGTCGTGACATGGGACGACCAGAGAAGATCCGGACACCTGAAGATGAAGCCGCTCATCTTGAAGTGCGTCGCGCTGCCAAGCGAGAATCTGCGCGCTGGCGGCGAGCCGATTCGGAATACCGCGCTTAGCAGCAGTTAGCATATGCTAGGAAAATTTAACCAAGCTTAGTAAAATCGGAAAGAAAAGCTAGGCCGATCACCAGCTCCGCTGTTTACTCGAGCCTTGCACCACTAGTGCAAGCTGCCCACGTTTTTTTTCCTCTTTCCACCGAGCATGTTGCTTCTTTTTGCGTATTTCTGTCGGAATTACACATAGAAGCTCAATATATTCCCATTCTTTGGTTATGTGCCAAGTTCTTTCTGCACTCTTGCGATTAGATTTGTTATTTGTTCAGTGTTCAAATTTGAACAGGTCATTCTGCGCTCCTTGCGCTGTTGCCCAATATGCGTTTACGGTCACTCGCTACGCTGCTATACCATCACTCGTCATTGACCACCAGGGATGTAACCCCCCCCCCCCCCCCCCGGAATGTTTCGCGCAACACCCCCCCACTTAGCCATCCTTTTTTTCCCCGTTGTTTCGCGCTGACATGATTCAAGAAACCGGTGCCACTATCACAATTTCATTCCTGGGCGCTTCTGTTTGGGTTGGTAATTTACAGTGAATCATGTCTGCATACGAAAAAACGTGTCGCGGTGTTCGTCAAGGCTTTGGCACATGGTGAGGTTTTGGGCGAGAATGCGTAGGAAATGAAGCAACAAATGTGGCAGCCGCATTTTAGATGAGGGTGAAAATGCTCGAGGCCCGTTTACGTAGATTTAGATACATGTTAAAGACCCCAGGTGGTCGAAATTTCCGCAGCCCTCCACTACGGCGTCTCTCAAAATTATATCGTGGTTTCCCCCGGGACGTTAAACCCAACGATTAACAATTAATAACTGTGTTTTTACGACTTTTCGAAAAATCTCAATCCCGAAATAATTTCACTTAACTTTCTTGCTTGATTTTCAGCAGGAACCTGTGGTTAATGCAACACATTCGGCTGAAGTCGTCAACGTTCACGGTAGAGAACAGAGAGACCGTCTTCCGGGCGGACTTCAATTTTACGGTGGATGTTCAGAAGAGCGATGGCAACCAATCTTTCATTTGTTGTTGAAGCTCTCAGGTACGTATTTTGGCGTCTCAGCGATGAAAAAGAGCGCTCCGCTTCAGCTGTGCTCACAGTCAGAGTTGCCAGAATCGTTAAAAGACGGTGCACGTCTGGAAAGAATACCTCTGGGCAATTGACAACCGCTTGCGTTCAAGACATGTTGGGCGTTTCTCGCTTCTCGCTCTTCTATTTCGCAGCCAATACTGTCAACTCCCCTTGCAGTTCCCAAGCTGAGATTACGTTTGAGTACAAAGCTGCAAACTGCTCGGCATTAGCAAGAGTGGCAGCTTCGGGTATATTCTGCGGCAGAAAGGAAGAAAGCATCTTCAAAGTGTGACGATGCCTTTTAAACCGCCCAATCAAGTACTGGCTTATTAGGTAGTCCAGAAAAGGTCATAAACACCACAAGGCTAAAGTGCTCTTCAACGCTAGCCACTGGAACGCTATGACGATGAAGCTGCCTATATATATATATATACACCTGTGACCCGCGGCATTCTCATTCAGCGTCCAAGTTCAAGCGTCCTGAGAAATTGATAATGTGCACTATGCACTGAACAAGTCCGGAGTTCATTCCTGCATCACTAGTGCACCGATCAGTTGAGATCATGTGAGGTACGAGGTTGCTTCCTGTTCGCGCCGCCGTAAGTGAAGCAGAAATGAGTTGCACGTACTACTTAAAACTGCGTACACATGCCATATCTATGATGTGCGGTGAAATATTCTGTACAATTCTGAATCTGCTGACGTAAAGGCAAATGAAGGCCGCACGCTCGTACACAGCGGAAGACACAGCTGCCTATGCACTTGCCGCAGGAAATTCAGCACTCCAGTCTGAGGGAGCAGAGTGACGAATGCTTCGAAAAAAAAAGCATTACGCGTTTTTGCGCGTATTTAACTTTTCTAGCGCAAAGACGCAGCAAACAAGCGATTGCTATGTGAGTAGGTATAGCCTGGTCACGTGTGCATTTTTCCGTGTATAGCCGTCCTTGACTTGTGAAACGCACTTCGCCCCGACGAGGACAACGCCATCTACGCTTAACGGAGATTAACGATTAACGATGCCTTCTCCGATCGGGCGGGTCGTCGCAATGATGCGTTTTCGAAGACTGGTCCATTCAGTGGCGCGATGAGAGGCGCCGTTACGGAAAACGCCCATTGCACCTGTCGTACTTACTGTATTTTACTGCGCTTACTTTACTTTTTAACTTCTGCACACGCACACGCACACGCGGGGGTGGGGGTGTCCCATGTCTCTGATAGACATGTAGAGTCTGCTCAAACTACCTATATTTATGAAGGATCACATCACGTAGGGAAAGCTGATGCTTGCCTCCCCCCCCCTTGGTCGTGTCGGTGAACCCCTCCCATAAAAAAATTGCTGGCTACGCCCCTGCTGATCACTTCTGTCAACTTATCGTAAATCCCTTCTGTGATCAGCCTGTAATCAATTGTCGATTGCCGATTTTCCATTTCCCACGTGGTCATCACGTGGGAAGCCCATCAGCTTAACAGCAGTGTTGCCAGGTCGGACGAGGCGGCGTAGCCAAATGTTAGAGAACGTGTAGCCCAAATGTAGCTGCACACAAAAATAGAGCAAAAGATTTCGTAGCCAAATATAGCCATTTTTATTGCAGTTTAATTTGTATATAAATTTTCACATTATACTACGGCAATCATTTTTTGCACAACCCGTTATAACCAAATGTCCTTGCCGCCGTGGCAGTCGACACCACGCTTGCACACAGAACACTCTTTTTTTCGTTGGCCGCGGGGGCTCTCAAGTTCCAGCGAATCGCTGCAGAGGGCGAAATCATAGTGTTTTTTTTTATTTTATGACAGATAGTATCAGTTACTATTTTCAGTTATATACAGTAATAATAACTACGAACTCCGCTTTCTAGCTCACGTGAATGCAAAATAATGGTCAGAATCATTGAGCTCTAACGTGACATCCCTGCCTACGGCATCGAAAAACTTCAACTGTTCAGCGGTTTGCGACGGTGACGCGCCCGCGGCTTTTGTTTTATGAGCCAAAACCAGTGTTTCGCTGTATGATAGCTCGCGTTATTTGTCTCATCGTCCTATTTTGTTTTCTCGTTAATTAGCTTGGCCCGAGTTACCTGGGACATACTATATATAGTTTCCATTTACCTGGCTGCCATCTTAGGTCTCTAGCATGCCAAGAACACGCGTTAAAAAGAAGTGAAAGACAACAGATGCCACTCGCTGTCTGAATCAGTGTAAGTGAAACTTTAAATGGTTGCTGCGCAAACTGCACTCCACTGTAAGAAGTGTGCAGTCGTTTGGGGCGACGAGCACGTCCCGAACGTAACTCGCTGGAAATGGCAAAAGGCGCGATGGCTCACGAAGGGCAAAGGTAACCGACAAATTGATAACAGTGGTAAAACTTTGAAAACAGCTTACTGTCAAAAAGCAAACCATGTTGATATACATACGTGACCTGCTAAGCTAAGACACTGGGTGATGTTCATGTGATGTGGCGCGCTGATGACGTCGTGGCAAACATGTTTCAATATTAGTACAATAAGTACGTGCATATGTCACGTTACGGGCTAACTATATATAAGTAAACGCACCAGGACCCACTTTGGGCTCGGGGTCTTGCTCCGATTCTTTTTTATACTTTCTCGCATACTTGCCATGGTTCGATTATCCTCCCCGAGGTGGATTCGATCTTAAGACTAACCTCTGGAAATGAACCTCTAGTGTAAGCACTAACAAAAATTCACCTCACAGGCAAAGAAAAATGGTAGTATTGCTTAGAGTGAGAAACGTGAAGCATGTAGAAAGCAGTGCCCGGCGCGATAGTTCACCAACAAGGCATGGCCGTGAACACACTGGAGCGTGTCATCTACACGTGCTTCTTTCATGTCAAAACCACGTTCGCCCGACCCTATTTTAATGCGATGGCAATTATAAGGACACTCAAAGCGGATTTCTGCCGTCGGCGTCGTCTTCGCCGTCGCCGTGAGGTTCCGTATGACGTTCGTTGTGATAAAACATGTGCTGCTTTTAATGATATGACGAGAGCACAAAATTTTCCCATCGGCAGTGTGAAGGTCTCAGATTGATATTGTGTATTTTTTATTGTTAAAGCGGAACTTCCGACTGCAATTGCTGGCAGCAGAAAATTACCATCCACGCCGGCCGCGTAAAGACCTTGAGAGAACGTCTTCTTGGGCTAGTTGCTAACTATTAGTCTTAGTTAAAGGCGCGAAACCCACACATACACAAGTCCTGTAGCCTTTCGTTGTGCCTTTGTGTTTTTCCTGGCTTTAATAAAAGCGTAAAAACCGTTTGGCTGCCGGCTAAAAGAGGAATTTGGTTAACAAACCGCGTGCCGCCACGAGACAAAAGAAAGATTGTCATCGTACACCCTACATTAAAATCTTGTTTTCGAATCATTCATCAGCTAGCCCATTTACGGACTGAATGCTGCAACGCTGAGTAGAAGGCAATGATATTAAATGTGAAATAATCACTCTGCGGTTGAAAGGAAGTCATGTGTAAGAGGCATTCTACCAATGTTGAATGGTTGTTTCCGGGGTCACGGAAACTGCCTTGAAGGTGGCAGTTTTTCGTTTGAGGCTGCGTTACCGCATTGTAAGCTGATTTTTAAGTGCGAAAAGTGATTTGGGATAGCTTATTGATAGAATTCAGGTATGAGGCAGGTCGCAAACACTACTGCTTACTTTGCTTCTTTTTCACTTTTTAGCTCAACTCTATATTGACGCTCGAGCTCTGCACTGCTCACATTTGAGAAATATTTAACACCCCATGCTTCAAGCAATATCACATTCACACCCCTTTGTGATTTCGCGACATCGGCTGTGAGTGAGCCGTGGTAGAGGGCATCGAAAATTTCGTCCACATTCACGTTTTATTAACGTGCACCGATATCGCACTAATACACGGCACCGTGTGTTTCACCGCTATCTAAACACAGCCGCCGCGGCTGGGCCGCACCACCGTCCTCAGGATCAGCAGTCGAGCGCCATAAACACTGTACCAATACATCCGGGCCGCTTTTATTGTTTCATTGTAGTTCCACACGTAATTTATATTTTTTTCTGTGGGATATTACACACTCTTAACGTTAGTCCTAAGATTTTTCTTAGGACTAAGACTTCTTAAGATTTTTCTTAGGACTTCTTAGGACGTTAAGAGACAGGAAGAGAGCGGTGTGGATCAGAGAACAAACGGGAATAGACGATATTATAGGTGACATTAAGCGGAAGAAATGAAGCTGGGCAGGCCATGTAATGCGTAGGATGGATAACCGGTGGACCATTAGGGTTACAGAATGGATACCAAGAGAAGGGAAGCGCAGTCGAAGTCGGCAGAAAACCAGATGGGATGATGAAGTTAGGAAATTTGCAGGCGCAAGTTGGAATACGCTAGCGCAAGACAGGGGTAATTGAAGATCGCAGGGAGAGGCCTTCGTCCTGCAGTGGACATGAAATATAGGCTGATGATGATGATGATGATTATACACAAATACTACTAAATGAACCATTTCTTTCACATTCTTTGTTTAGCTTGTATATATAGCACGTACTTTCATTTTACTTCCCCCTCCCACCCCTCAAACTCTTCCCCTTCCCTCTCACTCCTCCCATGATGGATGCAATGGTGGTTTTGCTGCATTAAATTCAAGTTTCATGCGTTCGCGCTGCTCTCGCGCCATCTGTTGGAAAGCAGGCTACAGAGTCGCGGCTTCACTCGGCTTGTTTTTAACGCATAGCATCTGTTCGACAGCATTTCTAACGCGTTAATGTTTAACTTACTAACGTAGAAACCAGTCCTATGTGTATTCTTAATTAAATAAACGCTGCGGACCACGCTTATGTACACCCGTGAGCAAAAGTTTATGGACCACAGGGTCGCCGAAAAAAGTAAATTTCTTCGTATTATCAAGCATAAACTGGAATGGATGAGTACACTGAATAGTTCGCAATGACAAGTTTAGAGTGCAGTCCTCAATATCAAGTTGCGTTCATAGGCATAGGAAAAAAAAATTACTGTTTCGAGCAACCCCTGCTCCGTATACTTTTGTTTACGGGCGTACATACATTTTGACTCAAATAGGCCTGAGGTTTCCTTTGCGCTGTATAATGTTGACGTGTATGACCCCGGGCCAGCAGTGCTAGTAGCTTGGTTGGTTTGAGCCGGACGTTGAATCATGTGACAAAGTGTTTCGCGTTTAGGTAGCCAAAGAACGACTATCTGAAAGGCGGCGACACGAGCATCTGTATATTAAGGCTGACCACCGTGTCGCAGCTTCGAGCTCGGTGTAAGAAAGTACGAACTCTTGAGAAAGAAGCTGGGCAACGAGGACGGCGTCTCCAAGCCATGTCGGAAAACAATCGTCGACGGAGAGCGAATGCAGAATACCGGGCTAACGAGGAAGTAAGACGATGTCGACGAGCCGAGGATGACCCCGAGTATCTCGAAAGAAGACAACAGCAGCGGGAATGCAGGCGGAACAAGCGGGAATTTAGTCCTGGCTACCGGGAATTCGAGTTGGATCAACGCAGATAAACAATGTCTAGGTTTATGTAGCATAACCATTGTAATATGAACGTTAAAGATTGATATGACTTGCCTAACATAGCAAAAAGAACTTCGTTGAAGAGTGACACACCAATAGTGGTGCATTCCCCGTGAGCGTTGGGGAACCTATCTAATGCCACATACCAATGACACATACCCCCTCAAACAGTGCACATGTTTAGACTGAACTGCCTTTACGATCGGTGCACATTTCCACACTGCATTATCTTCAGAATAGGCACACATTTCTGGTGGCTTCTATAGCTTGGTAGCTAGATAGGCGGGAAAAAAAGTTTCTCAGATACGAGGAAGGATCGTGCTTGCGCATGAGCGACTCGCCGTGGTGGCATAGCGGCTCTGACGTGGCGCTGCTAGGCGTAGTCGCGCGATCAGATCCCGGCCTTGGCGGCTGCATTTAGATGGAGAAGATATTGTCACGTAGTAGTGACTCTAAGAAAGAAAAAACGGTCTTAAAACTGTGTATGACGAAACTGGTTGTTTATTCTGTGCCCACAAAAGCAAGCTACACTCAAAGCACAACGATAGCGGTGAACAGAGTCGGCGATCGTCGAAAATATGTTCAGACGCGAAACGTGATGCCTTTTATAGATTAGTAATCGAAAGTTCCAGATTATTCCCTGGATCCCGCGTGTCTTCCAGAAAGTTCTAGACAATTTGCGTCGGTCATACAATCACATGGCATAAGCGTCGGTGAAAACAGGCAACGCAAAGAAGCATCGATAACGTTCTAGAAACTTCCGATACAGGCGCGTCCTGCGCCGATCGATAACGTTTAACATTTGTTAGGCGGTGGAAAGCGGCCACCGGAGAAAGATAAACATGTATACGTGTCGATACCCTCCCCTTCAAAAGCATCGTCCCGATGCTACAAACACCAAAGTGAAAACAAAACCACGCGTACAGAAAGGGACAAAAATAACAAAGCAACAAAGGACCTAAGTTCGTCAGCGGGCGTAGAAAGGCTTAAGACGCACCACATGGATGGCTTCAGGTCGTGCGCGGCGCCGCTGTGATTGCGAAATACCGTCTGGCACGATCTCATCGTCCAGTGCACCAATACGTCGGATGATCTTATATGGTCCCAAATAGCGACGTAACAGTCGGTGTCAGTCAGTTAAACTTAAGGATTACGTATCTAAACCGACACGAGTAACATCTGGGGTACCGCAAGGGAGTGTGCTGGGTCCTCTCCTATTTTTAGTATACATAAATGACATAGCCTCTAACATAAGTTCGTCAATCCGTCTTTTCGCAGACGATTGTGTTATTTATAAGAAAATAACTTGCATGGCCGACGTCGCAGAACTACAATCTGATCTCTCAAGGTTAAAGGAATGGTGCAGTAATTGGCAAATGGAAATTAATGTCGAAAAAAACAAACACTTAAAATTTACTAACATTTCTTCTGCATGTTCAAACTCTTATAAAATAAATGACATAGTAATAGAAAAAGTCACTTCATTTAAGTGCCTGGGCGTCATACATACTTCAGATTTAAGCTCGGCTGCCCACACCGAGCATGTTACCAATAAGGCTTTCAAGAAGCTCGGCCTACTTAAACGACGTTTGCATTTCAGTAATAAAGATACAAGACTGCACGCTTTCAAATCATTGATTCGGCCCTCTCTAGAATATGCTTCTATCATATGGCATCCTGACCTGACAGGTCTGACTAACGTGCTCGAAATGATACAGAACAAAGCCGCGCGGTTTGGCACGTCATCCTACTCACGTTTCATAAGCGTTTCATCACTAAAAGCTGAACTTGATCTAGCTACGCTTGTCATGCGAAGGCGACATGCTGGACTATCGTTCTTTTACTCACTTTACCACAGCAACACAACGTTCGCTCAATCGCACCGTTTTTCCAGCCCCTCACACTTGAACCCGTCTCGATCATGCGCACAAAGTATCACCCATTTTCGCCCGGACGAAGAAGCACCAAAATTCGCCTTTAGTATTGTGCATAAACGAATGGAACTCCCTGCCGTCCAAAATAGCCGAGATATCAGATGCTTCAATGTTTCACTCTTCGCTGCTGGGTTATTTACAAAATGGAAAACATTCCTAACCTGTATCTGCCGGTCTTTGTTTCATATGCGGAATTTGTACGCTATATTTATGCAGTCTTCTTTCCAATGTATTGATGATCAGTGGTTTAATGGCCATGTAACAAATTGCTGTGTACTGGTTATCAATGTATTTTGTAGATTATTTTTTTTCTGTGCTATTCTGGACACCTTGGATCAAATGAACATGCTCTTTCTTTCTTTTTCCTGTTTTGTATTAAGTATTGTTGTCTTTTATTAATATTGTTTATACATTATATTTATGTACTCACCTGAAATTCCCCCCTATGTAATGCCCACTAGGGCCTTTAGGGTATTGAAATAAATAAATAAATAAATAAATAAATAAATAAATAAATAAATAAATAAATAAAAGAGTTTCTCGCTGAGTCCTCGTCGGCGTATTTGAGTCCAGACCCAAACACGGTCTCCTGGCTGGTACTCTATGTAGAGGCGTCTAAGATTGTAGTGTCGGCTGTCGGTTCTCTGCTGGTTCTTGATGCGCAGGCGGTCGAGCTGTCGACCTTCTTCGGCACGCTGCAAATAGGTGGCAACGTCGAGATTTCCTTCGTCGGTGACGACCGGTAGCATGGCGTCAAGCGTCGTTGCCGGTTTCCTTCCGTAGACCAGGTTGAACGCTGCCATGTGCGTCGTTTCTTGCATGGCCGTGTTGTATGCGAAGCTCACGTACGGAAGGAGGGCATCCCACGTCTTGTGTTCGACGTCGACGTACACCCGTGAGCAAAAGTATACGGACCACAGGGTCGCCGAAAAAGCTGAATTGCTTCGTAATTAACAAGCATAAACTGCAATTGACGAGTATACTGTGAAGTTCGCAATGCCAAGTCTGGAGTGCAGTCCTCAATTTCAAGTTGCGTTCATAGGCAGAGGAAAAAATCGGCTTTATCGCGCAACCCCTGGTCCATATACTTTTTCTCACGGATGTACATTGCTAGCATGTCCGAGATGGTCTTATTTAGGCGCTCGGTGAGGCCGTTCGTCTGCGTGTGGTAGGCGGTGGTCCGGCGATGGCTTGTCTGGCTGTAGCGCAGGATGGCTTGACGTAGTTCAGTCGTGAAGGCCGTACCTCTGTCGGTGATGAGGACTTCTGGGGCACCGTGACGGAGGAGGATGTTCTCAACGAAGAATTGGGCTACCTCGGCAGCACTGCCTTTGGGCAAGGCTTTTGTTTCGGCGTAGCGGGTAAGGTAGTCAGTAGCTACGACGCTCCATTTATTCCCGGACATCGACGCCGGAGAAGGCCCCAGTAAGTCCATCCCTATCTGCTGGAACGGTCGGCGAGGTGGCTCGATCGGCTCTAGCAGTCAGGCTGGCCTTGCCGGCGGTGTTTTGCGTCGCTGACAGTCTCGGCTTGTCTTTACGTAATGGGCGACGTCGGCAGAGAGGCTTGGCCTGTAGTATTTTTCTTGTATCATCGCTAGCGTGCGGGAAAAACCGAGGTGTCCAGCCATTGGGTCGTGATGGAGAGCTCGCAGAACCTCTCGACGCAGTGCTGAGCGTACCACGAGGAGGTAGTTAGCTCACACAGGCTAGAAGTTCTTCTTTAGGAGAATGTTGTTTTGCAAGAAAAACGGCGCCAATCCTCTCCTGAATACCTTCGGAACAATGACGGTCTTGCCTTCCAGGTAGTCTACAAGGCTCCTTAGTTTCGGATCGGCTCGCTGTTGTTCGGCGAACTCGTCGGCCAAGACAGTGTCGTCATCGTGGTCGTCCTGTGGCGGCGGTTCGACGGGGGCGCGAGACAAGCAGTCGGCGTCCGAGTGCTTTCGCCCGGACTTGTAAACGACGGTGATGTCGAATGCATCAAGTCTCATACTCCATCGCGCGAGGCGACCTGAAGGATCCTTCAAGTTAGCTAGCCAACACAAGGCGTGGTGGTCGCTCACAACTTTAAAGGGCCTGCCATAGAGGTAGGGGCGAAACTTTGATGTAGCCCAGATGATGGCGAGGCACTCCTTTTCTGTTGTGGAATAATTTGCTTCCGCCTTCGATAGCGACCGGCTAGCGTAACATACAACCCTTTCTAGTGCGTCAGTCCTCTGCACAAGCACAGAGCCGAGTTCTACGCTGCTTGCGTCGGTGTGAACTTCGGTATCGGCGTTTTCGTCGAAATGCGCAAGTATTGGCGGCGATTGCAGGCGTCGCTTCAGTTCTTCAAATGCTTCGACTTGCGGCGTCTCCCACTTGAACTCGACGTCGGCCTTCGTGAGGTACGTCAGTGGCTCGGCGATCCGTGAAAAATCCTTGACGAAGCGCCTGTAATAGGCGCACAGTCCAAGAAATCTACGCACTGCCTTCTTGTCAGCGGGCGGAGGAAAGTTGGAGATGGCCGCAGTTTTCTGGGGGTCGGTGCGCACTCCAGCCTTGTTGATGACGTGGCCCAAAAACAAGAGCTCGTCATATGCGAAGCGGCACTTTCCTGGCTTGAACGTGAGTCCGGAGGTCTTGATTGCCTGAACTGTTTCAAGGCGCCGCAGGTGTTCTTCGAAGCTTGAGGCAAATACAACGACATCGTCCAAGTAGACGAGGCAAGTCTGCCACTTCGAGCCTGCCAGTACTATATCCATGACACGTTGGAAAGTCGCAGGTGCCGAGCGAAGACCAATTGGCATGACCTTGAACTCGAACAGTCCGTCTGGTGTTATAAAGGCAGTCTTCTCCCGGTCGCTCTCGTCGACTTCGATTTGCCAGTAGCTGGTTTTGAGGTCCATCGACGAAAAATACTTTGCGTTGTAGAGTCCATCCAAGGCGTCGTCAATCCGTGGGAGAGGGTATACACAACAACGGCACCGCCGAGTGGCGCTGGCGCGCTGGCGTGAGCGCCGCATGCGGTGAAAAATCTCAACGAGCGGGTGTACACCCTCTCCTGTCTCTCCTTCACACCGCCTCGATTGCCTGCTGGCCTGCTGCACTGAACGTGTTTGCGCAGGTCTCATAGCGCGCACGTGCACGATGTTCACGTTTAGATTGGCCTTCAAGAAGAGCTGTGCGGTGGACAACTATTTTCGCGGCTGCAATGTGGCTAAAGGGCAGCTTCTGCTTAGCCATGTAGTTGACGCTGTGCAGTTCGTCGGAGACGACATCGTCCTCGCCAAATTTCGCAAGTCAAGGACGACGTTGTTTACGACGTGGAGTTAGAGGTAAGCACAATGTTCCGCACATTCATAATTACATTCCTGTTTTGTTTCGTTTGCTGTGTGTACGGCTCACTCTCGATTTTGGTCTCAGGGGCTCCTAATTAAATACATAAAAAAGAGAAATCGGTTTTCTCGGCAACTACTGCACCAAATGTGATGAGGTTTGTTGCAACTGCGATACCTGTTCTTGGCGCAGAGCTACGATTTTGTAAACTTCGTGCTTCTATTTTTCTCAAACTTGCATATTGCCGCACCTGTACCTTATTCATCGAAGTACAGGCGCAGAAATATTTAATTTTTTTTTTAAATTCAGGCCCTTAATCGAAATTCCGTTTGCAACACATTTCATTAAAATCGATTCAGGGGTTATCTCAGAAAAGCGTTTCCGCGTTTTACATGTACTTAAATAAGCGGCATCGGAGTTGGGCCCGAGATAAAGCTTCCTCATAAGCGTCCCTGACGCAGTGACAGCTTTTAGTTGAGATATTTAACCTTATTAGCACCCATCCAAGCGCATATGCGATACGCCGTCAGTTAGCCTGTCATTTTTTTGGTAACGTATGGCACACATCGGTATCATGATTCCGTATGTGCTATTTTACGGTCACACTTCTTTTTCGCGAACTTGATTGATAGCCCAGTCACACAGTGCACTTTCGATAGCGATCAAGTTCTTCAATCGCGATTGGTTAATTTGCGCCATCAGCGGGAAAGAGCTAATCGCTGTCGAGAAATTTTGGTCGCGATCGAAAGTAGACCGCGTGACAGGGCTATGACTGCTCACACAGTAAGAGCTAGTTCACTGTGTCTTTGTGCTAGAAAATTAATATGCGTACAACAACGGCCAATGCATTTTTCCTTTTTCGCAGCTGTCATGGTCATGCCCCCTGAAACGAGAGCTTCGCATTTCCTGCGGCAAGTGCACTTGCATTGTTGGTGTACGGGGTCAGTGCAAGCATGCAGTGGCCGTATGCCTCTACATCAACAGCTATGAGGAGGACAGCTGCAAAAGCCGACCTCAGCAGTGGGGAAAGCCCAGCGCAAAGCCCCGGATGCAGAGATCGCAACACTTATCAGACGTGGTGCCTCGTAAGTTTGCTGCATGACAACATTCACCAGCAATGTGGCGCAACATAAAAATACCTTTGCTCACAGTAGGAAAAAGGCTCTGACTGGAGAATACAAACACGTCACTGACCTATAATTGGGAATATAATTTTGTTTTTGGGTACTTTACAACATTTCTTTTATTCGTAGACATTGCTATGCTCAGTCTAGTCACACCTTAAGGTATCTTAGTGTTGAGTTTTATAATATTAAACTGACTTTATGTACACATCGACATTGGAACCAAAATGTCAATATATGCTGCCTGTTGTCTCTTAATCTGTGCAACAGGTAAGAAATCAACAGCTCCAGACATCAAAATTGTGCCAAGAACAACACTGATGAGCTACCCCGAGATTGACTGCCCCTTAAAGGAAGTGCTCGAGTTGATGCAGCTCAGTGCTTATGAGCTTACTTGCAGAGAGGTGCTCGACACTGTTGTTGAGCAGGTATCAAAGGCCGCAGAGAAAGACACCCTTGAGAACCTTCTCAAACAAATGTCACACCGGCCTGTGTACCATCTTCTGAATGTGATGGAGGATGGGACAACCCAGAAAAGATATTTTTTGGTGGAAATGAAAAGTGATCACAGAGAAAAGTATCAAGAAAAGGTCACTCTTGAGCGAAGCCCATGTCAATTAGCTTTATTGACACAAGGACAATCAAGCTGTACACGGTATGTAAGGAATGAAATTTTAGAGTTGGAGAGCACACAATGGGCGGGAGTGACATATTTCATGTTTCACAATATGCAGATGGCATCAGGAGAGGAGGCTTCGCATCAGCAGTACCAAAGCACGCCTGATTCGGACAAAAAGTGATGACAAAGGGCTTCAGAAAGCTGCTCAGCAACTCCTGAAATCCAGCTCCTACATGAGTGCTGCCATCTGCTGTGGGGCGTTTTTCACTTTACACTACCAAAATGGAAAGAATAATTTTGGCATTGGCTAGTCTGAAGTGCCTTTATTGGGTTATACACAAAACCATTAGTACTGATTTTGTATTGTACTGTCAAAAAATATCATTGCAGGAATTACAACTGAAGGCACAGCACGAGAGGACCTGGAGAGAAGGCTTGGAGCAAGAATTGTGCAGGTAGGACTCCTTCCTTTTATGTAAAGCACTGAAGGCGCAAAAATTATATTCTGCATATAGCGTTATTCCGAAACCTCATTGTCATATCTGTATTCTCTAGACTGGACTGGTGGTTCTTCCTGAGCAACCTTGGCTGTGCTGCAGCCCCGACGGACTTCTACAGCTTGCTAATGAGACTGTCCTGATTGAAATCAAGTGCACATATAAATTCAAGGATACACCATTTATCAGATACGAAGAACGGCATTGTGAGCTTCCATATTTGATATTCATTGATGACATAATTGAATTAAGAAAGTCACACCAATACTACACTCAGTTGCAGGTCCAAATGTATGTTCTTAATTTGCAGAAAGCTTTGCTCTTTGTCTACAGTCAAGATCAGTGTGTAATAGTTGCTGTAAAGAGGGATGAAGCGTTTTTGTGGGAGCTCATCCCTAAAATGGAGTATTTTTATTTTAAGTTCTTTGTGCCTGCTCTGTTTTAATATTATTTTAACTGTTTCCATCGCGTGAGTTTTCATTTTTAGGTCCAGAATTTTAAAGAGGCATTCTGTGAAGTATTGCTGGCATCATGTCCGCAACATGTTTATGTTCTCACAATGTGATATTTTCAGTTCGCTTTAAAAAATGCTTAGGGGTATATGCACTTTAAAAGTTGGAATGTTGTAAAGTGCAGTCATTTATTGTCAAAGCTACGAAAGTGCAGTGCTTTTATTTTAATTTGTATGTGTGGTGTGTTTAGTCTACAAGCAATATTTTAGTGCCACGCAATTCTGGATGAAACATGCATTTATTTATTTCTGCCATGTGTGATGTTTTTTGTTTGCTGTATACTGGTAGACGAAGTGTGAGAGAGTGTTTTCTACTGTCACTACCTACGAGTTGGCATGGGACATGCCCGAGTTTTGAAAATGTGAATACGGTGCCTTCATAAAGATTTGTGAGTCTAGTCTACATGCAATATAGTTGTGTCACACTGTCCTGTAGAAAACTTTAGTATTTATAATTTCTGATGTTTATAAGGTGTACTGCATCCATATAGTGCTTAGGTCTACATTAATACCGGTTGATATGGCGTGGCTATGCCACAGCTTTGAAAATATGAATACAGTGTCTCCAATATGGTAACGTGTCTAGCCTACATGCAATGTTTAGTGGCCTCACGTGGCAGGAGAAAATATGTGCAGTTATCTATATTATTATTTGTGATATTTTTAAAGTTTATACCTGGATGGACCATCCAGGTATAAAAACTCGAATAATATGTGTTTATGCTTATGTTTATGGTTACTACCTGTTCAGTGGGCCAAAGCTTTGAAAATGAAAGTACAGTGCCTGTTTGATTTTACTATGTATCTAGTCTATATCCAATACTTTATTACTCTTTTGGACAAGGCAGTTGCTTTTGTATGCTATGTTTTAATGCAATTTAATGTTTCTGAATGTACTTACCTATATACGTTTAGTTCGAAGTATGTGAAATCAATAAAAATGTGGTGTCGTGAACTTATGATGCTGGGCAACATACCATGCTTACATGCAGTATTTTTAGTGCAAATATGTTGTTGCGGATGCCAGTTTACATTTGCTACCTGCGCGTGGCATAGTTTTTTTTAATCTAGTCACATAAACATTTGCTTTTGTCTTAAAAATCACATTACTGCACATATTTAGTATTGAAAGAATGCACTGTGCTTGGAATTCTACAGGTTACAGCATTTCATAAAACGTTCTTTCCTATGACAAAAATAAAAACGTAGACCCAATAATCCCATTGTTTGTCTATTCTAGAAGCTTGCCAATACCTGAAAAACAATACATCAAGGTACACGCAATGTGATTTTCAAGAGGGTTAAAAGGATAGCAGATGACAAGCTGGCTAGTTTTGTTCAATGTCCACCTCGGGATTCGAGGTACAATATCTGGCAAAGGTTATAGAAGGACAGGGTGACTGCACTGGTAAATGAAATCTTTATTGAAGGCATAAGCCATACATATGCAAACAAAAACAATTGTGTATACAGTAGAGAAATATTGCAGGGCACAACAACCTAACTCAATCATGCTGTGCACCCAGCACACAACTAAAAACGCCTCACAGATGAATGAACTACATGAGAAATCGTTGAAAATTTAGAAACGGAAATGTGCCGGTGCATCACGATGCCACATTTGTCACTTTATACTCGCCTAGGGAAAAATGGAGCTGGGCAGGCCATGTATTGCGTAGGATGGATAACCGGTGGAGCATTAGAGTTACAGAATAGATACCAAGAGAAGGAAAGCGCAGTCGAGGACGGCAGAAAACTAGGTGGGATGATGAAGTTAGGAAATTCGCAGGCGCAAGTTGGAAGCACCTAGAGCAATTAGACAGGGGTAATTTGGAGAACGCAGGGAGAGGCCTTCATCCTGCAGTGGACATTAATATAGGCTAATGATGATGATGACTCCACTAGCATGTGTGCAAGACATGACACTGGTAATCTTGATTTATGTGTTAAATTCCCTTTGCATGCAAAACTCGCTTGCAAAGTATTACAAACAATGCACTCATTCTTTCTTTCGAATTATCGGTGGCTGCATGTTGACCAAGGCAGCACATACCGAGAACACTTTGTCCATGTGCGGCACCAAAGTCAAGGGCATTGTGTTGCGCAGGATCCTGTACACTTTCAGTCTGCGAATAACCCGCTCGACATGGATACGCACAGATGCAATTTTATATGTTGCATCCATGTCTTCTTGAGAAAGTTGGCCACCTCCCGAGTTAAAGGGAGGCATCAAAATGACACCACCTTTGTCCTTCACATCTGTCCGGATACGCGGAAAACCTTTATCGCTCAAGATAATGTAGCCTTCTTGTACAAGGTTCAGAAAACCAGAGTCCTGGGTAATAAAGGAATCAGTCTGCCGCCCACCATATACCGCTGACATGAAGGCTATCATTCCGTTTGAAATTATACCACGAAGGACTTTCAATGTATAGCCTGCCTTGTAATTAGAGTAGAGTATGTGCTGGCAGTCGGGCTTTGATGGCATTTCAGTTCGAACTTCTGTGCAGTCGATAATAAATGTACAATCTGGGTAATTATCTTTGAATGGCTGTGGCATGCACTGCTTGACGATAGCCCTTGGTGGCACAAATATCCGCTCCTTCAAGGCTGCGCTAAGTATGTCAAGTGTTTTTATAAATGAACTGGATGCAGTTGATGCAGCCACTCCGAAAATCACAGCTAAAGCACTGAAGCTTATCCCAAGCTTAAGCTTGGCCAAGAAAAGACAAAGCTTGTCCTCACGGGTCATGTCTGCTTCGGTAGCTGGGCTGTGGCAGAACATTGAGCAAAAGACTAAAGACCTGTATGGTGACTCCGCATATATCTCGCAAAGCAGTCTCCTTTTGCTTAAGTGTCTCAAATCCAAAGAATTCACACTTCCTCTTCCAGCTTCCATCAGTCCCAGTGACCTACAAAAGCAACAGAAAACTTTTCAAATACTGCCTTAATAAGCAAATTTTTACAAACTTCTAAGTGACTATTTTAAGAACAATGTAGCCTTTCGCGCCTATGCACAGAGTGATACAGCTATCTTGAAGCACAGATCATGTTCAGAAATGTCTTCATAGCTGCTAGTCAATCTGTTATGCCTTTGACCATACGGTCGCTTAGCGCAAATAATGAAGGAGGGACGAGGTCAAGGGGAGCGCCAACTTTCGACTGTTTATTCATTTCTTGTTTCATTTATAATCTATGCACAGACATGCTCAGCATACAGAAAAAACATCATACGCACATCGTGCGAATCACAACCATTTATCAAAAAATGTTTTTCCGCTTCCAAGAGAGAAACTCGTGCCTTATTATGAGAAGCCTCTAACTCATGTTCCGTGGCCAACTTGCTTTTACCCAGAATCCGCCCTTTATCCAGACGTGGCTCGCAATAATGTAAACACCAGTGGGACGGCAAATGTGCTCCATGTTTACCTTCTAAGGATAGTTCGTGTTGGAATTTATCTACAGGTCACCTTCATCAACTTTAATGAAGATTTTTATGTACAACGACAAGGCATATGCATAGGCTCGTGTGTCACTCCAGTGCTTTGCAATTTGTTTTTATCAAGTATCGACCATGCCTTGCACGAACATTTTATCAAGGGGGCGGGGGTATTTAAAATTTTTAGTTGGTTTAAAACCTCAAATGACTACCTCATGTCAGCTAATTATCGATGACATTTTAGCGGCCTTTTGCCGTCTCGGGAAGGGTTCCGTTTTTACTAACTAATTACCTGTTCACAATTCTTTACCGTATTTAGATCTTAACATCACTTTGCAGAAGGGTCGTGCCTGTTGGCTTTACTCGCCTCAGACCACTAAGGAATTGCTGCCTTATGATACAGCGCATTTAAAGACTGTTAAGAGGGCCATTGCTAAACACTGCCTTGAGTCAGATTTTGTACGGTTGTGCTCTCACGCTTTACAGAGGAGCTTTCAAAACCAACTGGATCGCCAGTCTTTGGCTGGGTTCCCCCGCACGCTACTTGTCGCCGTCTCAGAGTCCCAGCTTCCGAAATTCAAGCGCGATCAACTAAGCACAAGGGTGCAGCAAGCGCATAGTGTGGTAAGACCAGTGGTTATACCCTATATGCACCGAGTTGCCACAACCTGAAGAAGGTTGCAAACAGGCACGGGGTACCAATTGTTTTCTCTGCGCCACGCAAGCTCAGTCAGCTCTGCCTGCGCATACTGTCTGATGGGAGCAAAAAAAAGTGGCTGCAATAATGAGCACGTCATGACGTATATGAAATGTGCCACAGGAGTCGTTTATGAGATTGCCATTTCTCATGGCTTGACTTATGTCGGCCAGACGGGAAGGTGCGTTAACAACCGTGCAAGGGAACACGAACTTTCTTTAAAAGGTAAAGATGGAGCACATTTGTCGAACCACTGCAGTTCACATGTGTGTTTGTTTGCACAGTGTACCTACCATTTTTGAAATATCATTCCCATTGGTCAAAACGTTGAATTTTTCGCTGCGTGACGTACCCCACCCCTTATGTAACACCCCTGAAAAGGGGCCTTTAAGGAAATAAACTGAACTGAACTGAACATGATTGCCAGCCACGTCTGGATAAGGTGCGGATTCTGGGTAAAAGCAAGGACGCCACGGCACGTGAGTTGTTAGAGGCCTTTCAAATTTAGACACGTGGGCCATCATGTATCAGTGATACGTCAGTTTCTCTGTTGCAAGCGGAAAAAGATTTTTTGATAAATGGTTTTCTGTATGCTGAGCATCTCTGCGCATATATAATAAGTGAAAAAAGAAATGAATAAACAGTCGAAAGTTGGCGCTCCCCTTGACCCCGTCTCTCCTTCATTATTTGAGCTAAGCGACCATATGGTCTAAGGTACAACTGAGTGACTAGCAGCTATGAATATATTTCTGACTTTCTGAACATGATGTGTGTTTCAAAATAGCTTTATCACTCTATGGATCACTCTGTGGATAGGATATGGTCTAAGGTATAACATGAACCGACTAGCCCAGCAACAAGCTTAATTATTAGTCAATCTCTGTGTTGGCTCATGTTATGTAAATATTACCAGTCATGTTGTTATACTTAACTTAGTAAACTTTTTCCATTAAATTTGCTGTAATTGTACATGGAGTTTACATTTACAGGATTTAATGCAAATCTGGACTGATAAAGCATGCAGCCTTCACTTCCATCTTATTTATACATATCGCCGTGTTTTAGACGGCATAGCAAGCAAATGTACAGTAAAAGCCAAGCGTAGGATTACGTCGATAAAGAGCTACAACAGAGCAACCCTTAGCCAGTGACAAAGTTTCAGCGGCAAACATCCCTTGAAAAAAATTGTGTGCTGTTCTCTCCATCTCCTTGCTCTTAACAGCCCATCATTGTTGGGGGAGAGAGAGAAGCAGAGAAGGATGCTTCTAGGGGTGAAGTGGCAGAGGTAAGTCGGCGTTCGGTGGTACAGGTCCTCTCCTGTCCCTCTTCCCCTAATGGATGCTTGTACAGGTGGGCTTTTTGACAAGTTAGCTTACAGGCTGCACTTCACGTGTACTTGCCGCTGCTCTTGACTTCACACAATCAGCACAAATATGAGTAGGTAGCCTCTTTAGCAAATAGGCAAGCAGTAAGCTGCACTTTCAGGCCATATTTATTAATTGTATAGTTGTAATGATAATTTTAAGAAAATAAAGTTGCTTATAAGTGGCTATTCTTCATGGGCGTAGGAGGTCGCATATAAAGGCCCACGTCATTGATCGGTGTAGCAAGCCCATGCATTATTGCTGCTTCATTAACTATGGTATGTCATGTGATTAAATATTCTTACACACATCTGTGCTTCGATAAGAGTCGTAAGTGGTGGCTGCATGACGGGTGAGAACTTCGTTGTAGTGGTGATAAATGATGCCTATCACCACATTTTGTACGAATTCAGGCAAGTTAATGCAACATGCATGGTGATGTGACATTCCATATGAAGGCATTAGCTATAAAGTGTTATGAAATCATCGGCCATGTCGGTCACCAAATGGCAGCTTTTACCTATTATGAGAGTGATCTAAATATTTTTATTACTAGGAATACATACTTCAATGTGTTCATACGAGGTCTGCCTATAGATAAATTACTGCTACAACCATTATGATGTAACCCAACACCACAGTATGAGATAAACCCAGCAAATGTGTAGTGATGACTGTACCTTGTCACATTGTTCGGTGTGAGAAACTTGAGTTGATGCCTCAGACCCGTTTGTTGTTGACAGGAGGATGATCAGGTTTCCTCGGCATTCTGGCTCTGTTTGGCATGCCTGCGGGGTTTGCAAAAATAAAAGAGACTGCCAATTATTTAACGCAATGTTCAATGTAGGCAGCTTGAGTGAAATCACAGGTAAACACAAAAACAAATTCGATATCTCAAAAACGTATGCTTACAGCATCAGCTTGTGTAACTGGATGAGCCTGTCCTAGTCTTTCACAAGGTACTGCCGAATGCTGAGGGTCATCATCACTGATGGGTGCAAGAGGCATCTCTGGTGATTCCGAATCACTTAGAAGTGTGTCATCGAAGCCCAGGCAAGCAGTGGTATCTTGATCTTGCACTGCTGGATCAACTTGAGGAGTACTCTGCGGCACAGCCTGCTCCGCAGAATTTGTTGTGGCTGCCCTTTCAAACGCCGTTTCCACCTAAGAAAAATAAAAGAGTGTGGTACGGGTTACATTAAGCGATTCATTGCGAGGTTTATGTTTCGTCTGTCCTTTCATCAGCTGTATGGTAGTCAACTTTTAGCATATCTATCACAGATACTTTACCACGGTGACACAGCCGCAGGGGAGTAGCCAAGGGGTGATGAACATGCAGGGGGGGGGGGGGGGGGACTGGGCATTTTATTCTCGAGAAAATTTCCTGTCTAGAAAGTTCTATCCTCGAGAAAATCTCCTGCATGGCCCAGCTTTTTAGGCACGGTTGTTCTTGTGCACCGAGGCAAAAAATGAATTATGACATCTTCTGGTTTGAAATCTAGCTGCGTGGACTGTCTCGATTGTGTTTTAACGACCGTACTCGCTGAAATTCAGTGACTATGCGGGCTGAAGTCAGTACTGCACAGTTTCTATTTTTTTGCTTTACTTAACTATCAAGGACGCGCGCGGTACAAATTCTCGCAGGGCACGGAGGCGAAATGATTTAAAACGCGCACTGAATCCTGTGCACCCCAGGCCATCATACCTCTGCGCCACTTCTGGGTCAGGTGTCCGTTCCTTGTACGCCGCCGGAAAAATGGTCGGCACATACGACGGGTGTTGGTTAGTGTCATTCTTGCAGTTTCCAACAAAATGTCTGCTACAAATCCGTGTTGTCTCTGTTGGCGACCACGGACTTCCATCAGCACTATGCGGAAATATACAAAATATATCACCGCAATGCACAAATACGACATACGTACACAACTTTAACAAGTACGTCCACTACAGAATAGAATAGCGGCAGGAGCGAAAATAGCCTAGTAATTTTGAACAGTGGTCAAGAGAAATAAGTTAAAAGCACTAGTAATTGTTTCTGCTTCACCAATGCCGGCGCGACCAAGACGCGGGCGTGTATCTCCTAGTAGCTCGATCGAACGGTGCAGTGGTGATGCAGGAATGAACTCTAGTCATGTTCAACGCACCGCGCACACATTCAGTTTCTCGGCACGCGTGAACTTCGACCACTGCTAGCGCATGCAACAAAAGTTGTTTATACAACGTAAACACGCAACACACCAAGTTAAAGACAGGCGAAAGGAACAAAAAAAGTTGTTTACTTACTTTGTTCGGCGCACTGCGGTAATCCATGCCTGTCGTCTGCTTTTTTCGTACCATTTTGTTGGGAATCGGTAGAATCTCACTGGTGGCATCAACCCTTTCGTGTTTACATTGCTGTTATGGCAGTTAACAACACAACCGTAATTACCACGCTTCCGAAGAGGCGCCATTGCAATGTTTCGCGTGCAACGCGGGCTTGCGCCAGCGCTGGTAGCGGCGGAAATGTACACCCGTGGGAGGTGAAATGCTCCGCCAGGGGAGGAACGAGCGCTGGCGTCTAGGATGAAACTTGACGTGTGGGCGTCTATATGTCCTTCCTCGTGATTTTATTGAGGCGACGATAATCGACGCAGAAACGTAGGGTTCCATGCTTCTTTTTCACTCACACCACGGGGGCCGCTCACGAATTCTTGGACGGCTCCATAGTGTCGTCCCGTAGCACTTCGTCGACTTGTTGCCTTATGGCCTGACGAAACTGGTTGTTTATTGGGCGAATCTGTGCCCACAAAAGCAAGCTACACTCAAAGCACAACGATAGCGGGGACCACATTCGGCGATCGTCGAAAATCTGATCAGCAGCGAAACGGGACGCCTTTTATAGATGAGTCATCGAACGTTCCAGATTATTCCCTGGTGTCCGCGTATCTTCCAGAAAGTTCTAGACAATTCGCGTCGGTCATCCAATGAGATAACATAAGCGTCGGTGAAAACAGGCAACGGAAAGAAGCATCGATAACGTTCTAGAAACTTCCGATACAGGTGCGTCCTGCGCAGAGCGATAAAGTTTAACCATAGAGAAAGAAATTCAACAACAGGGGACACTCGGCAAAAACTGGCAACAGAAAACACGTCACCATACGTCACGCTATACTTTTGACACCGAACGTTAGCTGCCGCGAGCATCGAAAAAAAAAAAGAAAGAAAATGAACTTAAGTTAACAGGCATTCATTAATTTTTTTAATTCTTTACCGCGAAAACTAAAACGTTTTGCGTATAAATGAACTTAAGCTTTGCGACTTATTTTCCTTGCCTTCCCTAGTCACAGGTCAGTGACGCGCCAGATACATGCGTCATCCGCCAGACACTCCCCCGAAGCCAGCGAGGATGGCTGCGCGCGCGTTTGAGCACTGGCGCGCGCGACCCGTCTGTCTGATTATTTTTTTCTTTTTTAAATGTAACCTGGTTTATTGGGCTCCCGGCGTATTCTTGCGTTCCTTCTGCACTGGGACAAGACACCACTGCACTATTGGACTACGGCAAGGTGAGAAATCTTGTTTCACAGTCTACGACGCAATTAGGCTTACGGCACGGGACCGAGACTTAAGACGCAGCTAGCGAAAAACAGATCGGCCATCCTGGCGCAGTTAATTTGAGTAAATGAGTCGTGCTGAGACATGTTTCCGACGCTTCCTAGGGGGCTATTGTAACTTATTTCGGTTTCTGAGCCACACTGGCCGCACAGGGCGCCGTGACGCAGTTAGCGAGAACTCAGCCGTGGTGTGTAGTCTAGTGCATCTTGGTAGGAGAAGTTTGTGCTGCTTTCTCTGACGCCAGACATTACTGAAAAGTAATTTCGTTACTTTTTGGGGTACTTTTGAGGCACGCTGGCCGCACAGCGCGCTGTGACGCAGTTAGCGATAAGCAGCTCGGATGTGGTGATAAAGTTAGTTTGGCGTGTAACGAATCTTAGAGGGACAAGTCTGTGACGTTTTTTGTGGCTCCGCAACAACATATACTTTCTTTCGGTACTCACGCCTGTTGAAAACGCGATGGGCGATTGCCAAGAGTGATAACATGGGGTGTGCTGCTGGCGCCGGCAGAACGCGCAAACGACGAACATATCAGAAACTTGTAATTCGAAAATTACGTCTTCTAAAGTACTGAAAAAAGGCATTGCACCCACGCATTTGTCTTGAGTGCCTGTTGCGTCCGTCTCTGTGTATGTCGCGTACCGTCGCGTCGCCCGAGGCCAAGTTTTGGAAACGCGAAGTGGCTCGTGTATTTGTGCTGCCTAAGTGCAGGAAATAATGCCCGGAAATTGGGGAACGCTTGGAAATCAGATGTTTTCATATATGCTTGGGATGAGTCGGGTATTTTCCACGCCATGTATGTAAAAGCGAATTGCTTTTGTTTGTAATGCCGCCCATTCACCGCTTTCGCACGTTTCGCCTCGCAGTATTCCTATGTCTAAATACCAAAATGACTCATGCTTGTAACATGCTGTTACGTGCTTACAAATGTAACATGCTTGTAATTTACTTTTTTTTTTCAGCTGGTACCGTCCGGTGGAGCTTCATACAGGAACTACTGCCTTACCTGCTGGTGTCACAACGTTGGATGAACGCACAAAAAGCGCGGAACGAGCTTTTATATAGAGCAAAATAAATATTTCCTCATTGCACAAAAGGTCTTGCGTCTACTTTGTGAAATTGCACGTGGCGCAGATTCGATGGGACTTTACGAGATCGTTAGCAATCATTTTTACTAAATAAGAAACCGATTCTGCACGAAGAGCAAAAAAAAAAAAGGGGGGGGGAAGGAAAGGGGGGGGGGGGCGTAGCCGGCGTGCTAGCTTGCGTTCAAAATACGCGCGCCCAAAACCGAAACCGGAAGTGATGCAAGTGATCGACACCGACCGCTTGGCGCGCTGCAGTCAATTCGGCCGCTGGGCCCTATGGGAGTGTCCCCTCTTGTTGAATTCCTTTCTCTATGGTTTAACATTTGTTAGCCGGTGGAAAGCGGCCACCGGTGAAAGATAAACTTGTACACGTGTCAATATGCAAATACGCTCTGTGCATTGCATTGGGGGCACCTTTAGGAACCCCAGGTAGTCAAAATTATTCTGGAGCCCCCCACTACGGCGTGCCTTATATTTAGATTGTTTTAGCACGTCCAATTGCACAATCTAATTTTTAATAATAAAATGTTAGGAGAAAATGACAAAACCAGTTGGGTATGTTGAACTTACGTAATCTGGGAATACGTTTTTCCTGAGAATCTCCGTAATGCTTTTTCCGTAATATCCGTAAACGAAGTGGTGCTCCTTGATTACTATATTATCAAAGTTCGTCGAATGGTGCGTTAGGGTGTTGCCAAATGTCTTGTCAAAGTGGTCACCTTCAAAATGAAAGTCAACGTTTTCGAATACGCTTTGCCCGTTCACGTAGGCCTGAAAAAGGAACACATTATATGACTTTACATGTCAGCGAAATTTCTGGGAATAGACATCGCATGCAAAATTGTACGTCAGGGAAGGCATGATGTACACAAGCGAGTTTTATTGCTACAACAATTAGAAAACAAATTAAATTACGGGGTTTTACGTGCCAAAACCGTCATCTCGTTATAAGGCACGCCGTAGTGGGGGACTCTGGATTAATTTGGACCACCTGAGTTTCTTTAACGTGCACCTGAATCTAAGTACACGGGTGTTTTCTGCATTTCGCCCCTATCGAAATGCGACCGCCGTGGCGGGCTTCGATCCCGCGACCTCGTGCTCAGCAGCCCAACACCGTAACCACTGAGCAACTACGTCGGTTATTGCGGCAACAAATGCCGTTTCACATATAATAGCAGGACGCAATTACCATACCGTCACCCGTACACGTCTCGTCCTGTGATGGGGGATATACGTAATGGTCACCGTTGCACTTATAGAAATGTTGTTGGGCTTATATTTCATCGTTGGTCATCCAAGTTATCGCCTTTATGTAAGCAAGTGAATTCGTAAATTTGACAGAATGCCATACTCTAGTTGCAAAATTCACCTAACGATAAATTATGCAGCATTCTAAGTCTCAAGACGAACTGGCTTAGAAACTGGTGTACTTCGTGTTTACACGCCTCAACTGAGAGATTAAAATTCTGCAGCCACCATCGGCTGCTCTCCCGCTTTACCGCAATGTTAGCGGCACAAGCCATTCTTGTTATGGTCATCATAATCATCATAATCCTATTTTATAATCACCTCACAATTAAGGCCTCTCTCTGAGATCTCCCACTGCCCATGCCTTGCGAGATGCGACCCTATATATTGGCCGAAAATTCCCCACATCATCACGCTTTGCATTCATCCATCCATCACGCTACATTGGTCTAGGCTATTCTCAAGTGCATTTACCGTCCATGGTACTCTTATTTATTACCCGTTATCTACCCGACGCTTTACATTGAATGCCCAACCACAATATTTCCTCGAAATCTCAATTAAATATCGGCTACCATCTTTGCTATCTTATCTGCACCGTATTGCGACTCGGGGTCGGGGACGAGAGACGGAGTCTTGAAGCAGGCGAAGAGGAGACGAAAGCTTAATACAATATGTACAAATATGTACAGATATAGCAGGAATAGCAGGTAATAGCTGGTAATAGCTGCCCTTAGCTGGTGATAGCTGGTCAAAGCAGTAAGAGCGCACCAGACCGACGGGGCGGCCGGTGGCGACTCTCTGGCTTAACAATGGGCCGGTTCTTCCTTAAATCCCCTTGGCGGCGGCTCCTCGTCGACAGGAGCCAGAGGGGACGGTTGCTGACGACGCCCGCGCCGTATTGTGTCGTCGCGTCCCCTTGGCGACTCGTCGACAGGACCCAGACGGGCGGTTTCGGGCGTGACCCGCGTCGTATTCTTCTTTCCACGGGGGGGGGGGGGGGGGAAGACCTGGTGCCGCTTGAAATGACACGCGTCTATTGTTTCGCCGCGGCAAAGATGGGTGCTTTTTGAAGTCTCCCCGCGCGTTGAATTCTTGATTTGTCGCGCAGAGGTGGGAGCTCCCGTCGCCTCGATCATAGGCACGTAGCACGGCACAACAGCACCCCCACCGCCAGACAATGCATCCAGAGGTCGAGCTGTCCGACGCAGCTCGGAAGATTGGATGCGCCGGTTGAGCGACGTCGTCGATGGATGTACAGGCTTTGCTGATTTTCCCGCCGGTGGTCTTTCCTGCTGCTCGGCCCTGATTATGTCCACTGGAACGACCGAGAATCAACAACGCCAAACCACTCCGGCCAAAGCAAGCACCCTCCGAATGCTCCCCAAACCGCCAGACCAAAATCATCGAACAAAGCATTTTTCAAGATCTGGCTACGCTAAACAAAACAAAACAAAACAACAACAACAAAAAAATTCCGAACAACACGAGACACGTATCTGAAAGAGAAATTCGAGATACGGACCTTTTCTTTTTTTTTCTTTAATTGTCAATGCGCGAGTCTTTATCAAATCAGAATTGCGTCGCAAGCGATTCTCAACTGTAATGCGGGCGGGTTGGCAAAGATCACGGTTGCCGAAGATGAATTAATTTTGCCCCCGAAAGCCATGACGCAAAGGCTGAACGCAGCTAATCTGTGTGCTCGGGCGCCACTTCGCAAAATACGGAACGAAATCCGATAACCACGAGAGCCAACCAAAAAAGCCCGCCGCCTTGTGCTGTCAAATGCACTCGGCAAAACGAGTACCACATTCTTACAGCACAGAAGCGGTCCTAACAAAACAAACAAAAAAGATACTAAAACTCACACTAATGACACGAAAGCAAAGGTGAATCAAAATTATACACTGACACTTACAACTAACGCGTACAATACAAACCCAAGTCATAATCGAAATTAAGAATTTAGGCGTTGCCTAACCTACATATACGTAAAAACAACAAAACGTGAAAACACTGACGCTTTCTCTACTTGAGCGTTCAGCAATCAGGTCTCAGTAAAAATAATTAACAAACTAAAAAAATGTCGGTGTGTCGCGATCAAAAGGGACCAGAGCATAAAATGTGCTCTCCTTGGCATCGCAGCCTTTTCATACGCTCAACACGCGACTCAACCTTATCGCAAAAACCCACAGAAAATGAATACTAAAAGACAAATAACAGAATAGGCTCTAAAAGTACCATGTTGTCAATCACTTGGTGTTTGCAAACACACCTCTTTAGACGAGCTCGCGCAGGTCGCCCATTCTCGGGTTTACGCGTTGTCGACTCACTACACCATAACAAAGCTGATTTGCCCGAAGTGCCTGCGACTTTCGACTCGTGGCATCCAAACACTGGGAGAGCGGCGCATTCATGGACACGCAGTCCGTTTGACCGTTGGACAGTCGCCTTTCTTTCTCTCACGAAGGAGGCGACCATTGCAGCAGACTATCGAGCATACCTGATGCTTCGCTACGTTACTGTGCTTACAATCCCCTGACACCGCTGAGAACAGACGGAATGTGCGGCGTCTGAATTTCTGCGAAATCCTGCCTTTACCGACGCGTGTCACGCCTATTACAGAACGCAGCAGCCGCCTAAGCTTCGGGTTCACAATGCTCCGCTTTTTCCTAACGGCTTGGCAGTTGGAGCATTTGACCTGGCTCGTATTGCCGCCCGAGTCCGACTTTCTCGGCTTGCGCCTTCGTCGTTTGCCCTCGGCGCGGCTCGCAAAGCTCGCGGTCTCGGCACTCGTACTCGCAGGTGCCCTGCCTTCTTGTCGCAACGACATAGCTCCGGGCGGCAAAACCAAGCTAGCCTCGTGGTCGTCGCTAGATGTCTGTACTTCTAACAGAACATAACTGCATCCGACGCCATCTGAGCTAGCCGGCTTGCCCTGCGGTCTCTCCTTGACTAGCCTGAGCGTATCGCTGCCATCAAAAGGGCGCAGAATTTCTCCCTGACCTTCGTCGTCAGCCACAATTTCCAAAGCGGCTTCTTTAGACAGCGGCGCAACAATGTGTTCGCGCTCGTCGATAGGCGTGTGCACCGATTGCAACATAGCATTTCCCTGGTGCACTGAGCTAGTAGCCATCTCAATACGCGGTCTCTCCTCGACAGGCTCGGCATTGTGGCTATCAAATTGGTCCTGGCAGTCGGCCTGACTTACGACATCAAAATGACTCAACAAAGCCTTCTTAGCCTCATCGTAGTCCCGATTCTCCTCATCAAGTAGGCGTTCCAAAACACACGAGAGACTACAAGGAAGCAACAGAATCAACCGCTCGGACCAGAGGTCCCGGTTGACACCTTCTCCTTCGCACACTTTTTCAAAATCAGCAAGAAATTTAACCATATTCTCGCCCGCCCTGAAGGTGTGGAGATGATATCGTGCTGTGCGCCATATCCATGTTTGACTCTGTCGACGGCTCTCTCGCCTTGCCTTTTCCTCGGGACTTACGTGCTCTTTCGCTTCTAGATCGCGCCTCTCACGTCTCTCGCGTTCTTTTGTCTCCAGCTTTCGTTCAACAATCATCTCCCAAGCCTCTTCGGCTTCCTCGGTCGTCACGTCCTCCGCTCGCATCACGTCGAGAATCGCTTTCCTTGCTTTTTCGGAGCCGGCGGAAATGCCCAACTCCTCGCAAATTTGAATGAGGTCCTGAACTTGGAATTCCTCCATCGCGATCTCGTTCCTCGTGTTGCTTGCCCACTAAATTTACCCTTACTTCAAATTAAAATCCAATGTTTAAAGAAGGTAGATGCATAAATCATAGTCTACCAAAAAAACAAAACACTCAAATCATAGCCTACCGACAAACAAAACACTCTCCTAACATCTGCCTGTGCTAGAGAGGTCTGGCGACCTGAGAAGCAAACATCGGGCACTCACCCTGCCAAAGTGGTTGACGCCGGTCGGTCTGGTAGCTGCCATCGATCGGTATAGCAGGCGTCCTCGGTGCTCGTATCTCGCAGCTTGCCATCCGCTGTTGAGATACTGGTTCAATCCCATAGCTGCCATCCACTATTGCGACTCGGGGTCGGGGACGAGAGACGGAGTCTTGAAGCAGGCGAAGAGGAGACGAAAGCTTTATACAATATGTACAAATATGTACAGATATAGCAGGAATAGCAGGTAATAGCTGGTAATAGCTGCCCTTAGCTGGTGATAGCTGGTCAAAGCAGTAAGAGCGCACCAGACCGACGGGGCGGCCGGTGGCGACTCTCTGGCTTAACAATGGGCCGGTTCTTCCTTAAATCCCCTTGGCGGCGGCTCCTCGTCGACAGGAGCCAGAGGGGACGGTTGCTGACGTCGCCCGCGCCGTATTGTGTCGTCGCGTCCCCTTGGCGACTCGTCGACAGGACCCAGACGGGCGGTTTCGGGCGTAACCCGCGTCGTATTCTTCTTTCCACGGGGGGGGGGGGGGGGGGGGGAAGACCTGGTGCCGCTTGAAATGACACGCGTCTATTGTTTCGCCGCGGCAAAGATGGGTGCTTTTTGAAGTCTCCCCGCGCGTTGAATTCTTGATTTGTCGCGCAGAGGTGGGAGCTCCCGTCGCCTCGATCATAGGCACGTAGCACGGCACAACAACCACTGTGTCTTGTTGTATGTTAACGTAATACGTATAGAGACCATGTAACTTCTACTGCGTGCGAGGACACATGGTAGCGCAATATTCCAGAGGCGCGCCCCTGACGTGATGGCACGGATACCATGGCTCAGTGCTCGCTCCTTCATAGTTGGGCTTCTGGCGCTCAAATGAAGCGCTGTGTGGTAGCGGTCGTTTACATTTCTGAAAGTGTCTTGAAAGCAAGAAAATTTCGTGACTGCCCAATTACTCATTTTCGGCAAACTGTCGTGCAGTACATTTTACACACACCGTATTACAGCGAAGCTGTCTATACATGGCTTGCACGTGACGTCACGTCCGCCCGCGCCACTGCGTCCGCGCCATGCCGGAGCACCACGCGCGCCGCCTTCGCATCTGATCGCGTGCGCTTATGCGGTCTCACTGTGTTTTCTAAGCGGATTTCACCGCTCCTCGCGAGAAATGCCACCCGTTTACAGTAGGCCTGCGTTTAACGAGGCATTTTACGCAGGACTGATCGGTTCGGCGCGTGCACGATATCAAGAAAAAGTGAAACTGTGCGACGATGTGGACCCGTACACGTTGCGACTGAGTGCGGATACGACGCCGGACGTTAGCGCTTTCCCCGAGATCTCACGCGGATGCATTGTAAACTGCCTAGTTTTCTCTTCAAGCTTCGCGACACTGGAGGAAATGAAGGCTTATAAATCGCTTGAATCCCACAACTACTTCACAAGCGGTTGGGTGAAAACACTGTCGGCGAAGCGGCTGCAAGGAGAAAAGGTGCTCCTACTACGAGATGTAGGCTGCAGCCCCCGTTTTCCATGCCGCATTTTGTTTATAGCATTCAGAGGCATTCCCTGGTTAGTCAGTGGTGCGTGCAGAAGACACGCAAGATTGGAGCTTGGTGCAGAGAAGAAACGAACTGATACTGTCCATTTAACAATCACGCAAAAACGGAGTTTATGTGCTAGGGTCTGAAATTTTTCAAACAGGATATGCAGCTTGCGCGAGTGTTTTGTGGCTGGGAGAATGATGTGCGTACTTTCCATGCTTTATTTGGATCGATATTTCTGCATTGTTTACATGTATGTTTTGATTTCAACAGTTTTCAACGGGCTGTCTGTGTATGTGCGGTCGTCGTCACCGTCGTCGTAGCGGTTTTCGGGTGGCGTTGCGCCGACTCCAAAAGCTCTTGCCGGTGCAGCGGTCACCGCGTCGACCTCGGGAGTCGTTCGTTTAAACCATCGACTTGCAGCACGCTCGTAGCGCGCAGTGCCTTCATTATTTGCTTTGTAGCCTAGCAAAAGCGTTGGCGCCCAGTCCGAGTTCGTTTCTTCACAGAGCTTGGACAGTCTTCCTACAAATGCAAACAAATGTGATTCTAGTGCAGCGTTAAGTGCGCATTATGTAATATTGCGAAGGCTTAGCTGTTACGAAGTGGGCGCCGCACACTCGCATGTTTGGGAGATCGCCCTTGAGATCAGCACGCTTGATACGCGAAAGCCACAGGCTGCGCCGCCTCGAGCTAAGTGCTTTCGTTCGTTCGTCTTGCCATTCCACAACCTTCGGAAGCCGAAAAAGGTTCGTGTTTGCCGACTACTTGCTCGAGCTGCTTTTACTGCGGTTGCAACACCCAACAACTGCGCAAATAGCCATTGCAAAAGAGTGCCATTCGCACACGACTAACAGCGTGGTGCCATATGGTGGTGCTCCGGGTGCTCCGGTATGGCGGAAACCTAACCCAGCATTGGCGGAAGTGACGTCAGTGCAAGCCATGTATTGCTACGGCAAGCCGCTGGTTAACGATCCCTCCTCCACAAGGCGAGCGAGTGAGCGCAAAACCGAGAGGGAGGGTGCGAACATCCACAATGTACAAGAATAAGGTATGCCGGTGCATTCTACCACAACGGGAAAGAGAACGTCGGATTCTCTCGCTTCGAAGCGCGCCATTGGTGTCGGAAGCCTGGTGTCCGTGACGTAGTTGGCGAGCCACGAAGGGAAAGAGACCGCTTTTGCAGCGGACTGCGCGTTGGAGCAGCCACCTGGGCCCGAAATTACGTGTCTGTGACGTATAGCGGCCGTCCTACAAGGCGATAGAGTCTCATTCTAGCTCCGACATCGCCAATGGTTGCCATGAAATGGCCGCGTGTGGTTCGTACGCCCGAGGAGCAGCGCATGGACTACGAGGAACGACGCCACAGCAGCGGCGGGAATGCGACTATCACCGTGGGGCTGTCGACGCGGCGGTGACTGAACGACAGCGCGTCCGCGCTGCCGCTAGTTCAGCATTTCAACGTTTAAAGAAAACGTTGGGCTCAAGTTCAGCTCCGTGAAGGTGGTGACTAGAGAAGCCGCGTGCGCGGCATCGACGGCAGTGGCGACGAAACACACGGCAGCCGTAAAGCAAACGATAGTGTTGTGACGTGACCTACTTTTGGATAAATAAAACCTTCAGCGTCGCCGCCGCTGGGAGGCGGCCGCGAAAAGTTCGGAGCTGGAAGACCAGCTTTGAGCCGTCCGGGAAGCCGAAGATGCCGCCCGAGTCCAAGGACTTCGAGCCCACACCTGAGGCCACTGAAAGCAAAGTGCCGGCTATTTAAATAAGTTATATTTCTTCTTCTTCAAAACAACTCGCAACCACCAGGGTGCTCTCGGTCGGCATAAAGGGGGCGCGGAAACGACACGCGGCGCGATTCTTCTCGTACCACGTGTGCGTGTGATGCTGCAAACCATTGTCGGCTATCTCTGTGCTGCACGTGCAGTGACTGCAGTCGTACCGCCGTGCCGCCTAACACAGCTTCGCTGGTCAACCACCTTCACAGGGTGCAATGGTGTTTCAGTTTTCGTCACAAAATGCAATGCATGGCCGCTATCAGCGATCATCGCAATAGAGCCCGCCGAGCCGGCTTTAATGTGAATAGTATTCTTTGCCTGCTTCCGGGGTTTTAGGCCGATCTATCTACTTAGTTATCTCTCTCTGAATATATATATATATATATATATATATATATATATATATATAGACCTATTCTATCCGTTTATCTAGCCTCTTAAATCGACCCAATGACCAAGTTGTCTACGAGCTTGGGCCACTAGTACTTGCTCGTGGTCGTGGTGCGCCTTCTACACTGATCCAATGGCCGAAGATGCCTGTTCCGTTGCGCTGCTGAGCACGAGGTCGCGGGATCGAATCCCAGCCGCGACAGCCGCATTTCGATGGAGGCGAAATGCAAGAACGCCTGTGTGTTTGCGTTGTAGTGCACGTTAAAGAACCACAGGTTGTCAAAATTAATCCGCAGCCCTCCACTACGGCGTGCCTAATAATCAGAACTGGTTTTGGCACGTAAAACCCCAGAGAGAAGTTGTCTAATAGATTGCGCAAGTGAGTACGTGCTCGTGACGCCAACATGATTCTTGCATCGTCCTCATTCCAGCTTCATAATCTCACTCTCGACATGTCTCCGGGATCGTTCTAGTCTCGTCGCACCAGGTTGGTCATCTCAATCTCCTCATGCCGTCTACGTCATACAGTGTTTGTAATAGAGTAGTAAAGGTCGTCATACATTAGTCCCATTTTCCTCATATTGTCATCATTACCTCGTTGTCATTGCGTCTTGCTGATAGAGCAGTTGTCATTGCCGCGTCGTTGTATTTCATTTGCAGCCATAACGTTGTCGTGCTGCCAGAAAGGTTGTTGCAGTTTAGTGATCCCACTGTCGTCTTGCGGTCTTGTCACCACGCTGTCGTTTTGCCGTCGTCATTATTTCTCGGTCATTCTAGTGAAGTCTAGCCGTCGTCATTTCATCCTGAATATGCGAACGATGCCGTACCATCGTCGTCATGGCATCGTGGCGGCCATTGTAGTCATCAGGCATTCATTGTTACATCGTCATCATGATGCCGCCGTGCTCATTCTATCATCGTCCTTTTAGCTTCGTCATCGGGACTCTCATCATGCCATCACCGTCGTAAAGCTTTCGTGACGCTCTGGCCGTCACGGTATTGTCAGCACACGCTTTTCCTCTAGCTTTTCTCATGTAGTTGTGACGTCAACATCGTGATTGCGTCGTCGTCATGCATCCGGCACCTTGAAAAGCCATGCCAAAGTGGCCCGATGCCAGAGACAGTGTACATCACATACATCTGAAGCAATGCAAGTCTCAGAATGACCAGCACACATCTTAAATAAACGTGCTTCCAGCAATACGGTGCGTCGCTACATTGCGTGAATGCTCATCGTATTCGCTTCGAGAGTCATCGTTATTGTTTATTTATACTGTCAACCCAAATGAGGGCCTTTACAGGAGTGAAAAAAAATAGAAGCAAAGATACAAAATTCTGCTTCATCTCGAGCAACAAAAATTAGAAGGCACTATAATGGCAGTATCTATAAAAAGTGTCATGCAGTGAACCCGAAAAAAAAAAACTACATGCCAAGACGCATTCATGTCAGAGAAGATAACATTCTCTAAACCATCAGTAAAATCACTGACGGAGGAAGATGGGACAACTGAATTTGGTAATTCAATCCATTCCTTAATCACCCTGCGAAAAAAGGTGTACTTGAATGTGTGATTTTGTGTAACTGGCAGCTGTGTGTATAAGCTGTGCCTGTGTCTGAAGCGTTGATCCGGTGAAATTACGCAGTAATCAGATAAAGTTGTTTTAACCTGGTTATGAATAATTAAAAACGAAAATTGTAATCGTTTTAATTTTAAATTGTAATTCTAACGCGGAAATGTTTGCACGACTGCATAGTTGAGCCGGAGAGTGCGCGCGCTGATATTTATTAAATATAAATCAAGAAGCCAGTATTTGAACTCCGTCCAATTTATGACGGTTATTAGCCGTGTGTGGGTCCCATACAACCTAGCATATTCAATGATTGGCCGTATTAGTGTCTTATACGCTGGGCTTTTCACTTCAGCAGTTGCGCTATAGAATCTTCGCCTGAGGCCCCAAAGAACTTTATTTGCCCTTCTACAATCGTCATCGATGTGAAGTTCAGTCTGAAGTAAATATTAATCCTAAATATTTATATTCTGTTACTCTTATTAGTTAAGAGGACCGATACTGTATTGTATACAACAGCGGCATCTTTTCCTCCGTTATAGTCATACTAACTGATTTCACTGGGTTCAGTGACATTAGCCATTGATTACACCATTGTCGAATTTTATTTAAATTGGTGTTGAGCTCTTATTAGTCATCTAAAGATTCAATCTTTTTATATATTACGCAGTCGTCTGCAAACAATCTTAGCGGGACGGTTATATCAGTAGGCAAATCATTGATAAAGATAAGAAATTATAGAGACCCCAAAACACTGCGTTGAGGTACTCCAGACCAAAAATCTTTTGGACGTGGATTTCTGCTGATTTTAAAAAAGCAGCAATATATTTGTGCCGTGTGCAAGCATTTGCATCGTCCGGTTGCAAGTACACGTGTATGTTATCGCGCGATATTTGTATTTCGCTACGAGTGGTGCCACCGTTATGTTTTCTTTCTCTTTTAATTCAACGGAATTTTCTCAGCATTTCCTCCGAGATAACCTCTGTTCATGATATTGTTGCACGAAGGACGAGTCAATTAGACGAGCAACTATTTACAGATTATATATACAACAACGTTTGCAGCGCTGACCGGTTGCATTCACAGCGCGAGCCCAGTTCGTTCTTCCTCCTCTTTTCTCAAGTGATGGCCCCCGTGCGCCTCGTTCGAACAACCAAATACAACACGCGTGTAGCATAATCCCCCGGCGGCAGAAGCGATGTCTTGGAGCGTCTAAATGTTATCACTGTGAGGAGGATACTGCTTCAGTCGTGTAACGTGCACGATATTGTCACGTAGTAGTGACGGTAAATAAAACAGTCGCAAAACTGTGTATGACGAAACTGGTTGTTTATTGGGCGAACCTGTGCCCACAAAAGCAACCTACACTAAAAGCACAACGATAGCGGCGAACACAGTCGGCGATCGTCGAAAATCTGATCAGCGGCAAAACGCTTCGGCTTTTATACCTGAGTCATCGAAGGTTTCAGAATAATCGCTGGTACGCGCGTGTCTTCCAGAAAGTTCTAGACAATTCGCGTCGCTCATACAATCAGATAACATAAGCGTCGGTGAAACAGGCAACGGAAAGAAGCATCGATAACGTTCTAGAAACTTCCGATACAGGCGCGTCCTGCGCCGAGCGATAACGTTTAAGATTTGTTAGCCGGTGGAAAGTGGCCATCGGCGAAAGATAAACATGTATACGTGTCAATACCCTCCCTTTAAAAAGCATCGTCCCGATGCTACAAACAAACGCGAAAGCGGAAACAAAACGACACGTAATAAAGAAAGAAAATAACAAAGTAACAAAGTACCTATAAGCTCGTCAGCGGGCGTAGAAAGGCTTAAGACGCACCACGTGGATGACTTCAGGTCGTGCCCGGCGCCGCTGTGATAGCGAAATGCCGTCTGGCACGACCTCATAGTCCAGTGCGCCAATACGTCGCATTATTTTATATGGTCCCAAATAGCGACGCAACAGTTTCTCGCTAAGTCCTCGTCGGCGTATCGGAGTCCAGACCCAAACACGGTCGCCGGGCTGGTACTCGACGTAGCGTCGTCGTAGATTGTAGTGTCGGCTGTCGGTCCTCTGCTGGTTCTTGATGCGCAGGCGGGCGAGCTGTCGACCTTCTTCGGCACGCTGCAAATAAGTGGCAACGTCGAGATTTTCTTCGTCAGCGACGTCTGGTAGCATGGCGTCAAGCGTCGTTGCCGGGTTCCTACCCGGCAACGACGCTTGACGCTATGGGAGTAGGTATAGCCTGGTAACACGTGCATTTTCACATGTATAGCCGTCCTTGACCTGTGAAACGCACTTCGCCCCGACGAGGACGACGCCATCTACGCTTAACGGAGATTAACAATTAATGATGTCTTCTCCGATCGGGCGGGTCGTCTCAATGATGCGTTTTCGAAGACTGGTCCACTCAGTGGCGCGATGAGAGACGGTTGCTCCAAACTCCCACTGTACCTGTCGTACTTACTGTATTTTACTGAGCTTACATTACTTTTTACTTAATTTCTTCACAAGCACACAGTGCCACACACACACGCGAGGGGGGGGGGGGGGGTCCCATGTCTTTGATATACATGCATAGAGCGTGCTTAAACTACCGATACTTATTATCGATCACGTCACGTAGTGGAAAGCAGACGCTTGCCCCCCCCCCCCCTCCGGTCGGGCCGACGAACCCCCCCCCCCCCGAAAAAAATTTCTGGCTACGCCCCTGGTCCCCGCTTTTCTGGTACAGATACTTGTGCACTTTAGCTACTTATTTATATTGATCCATGTTCCTGAGTCTTTCCTCAAAACTAATTTTGCTCTGCGCTTCCCATACTTTAAAGGAGGTTCAACCCGTCTCACCCTGCACTGCCTCAGTGGTTTTGCCGTGGGCTCCCAAAGGCTGCCAGCGTACCGATCTTTGGTAAACTTCCAACCCCGACAAGATGTCGGATTATAAGCACAGAGTGACACTTGCGAACTTTATCACTTGCACCAATATTCATATCCTGATTCGACGCACCACATCATAATTATTGTGGCCGCAAAGTGCTTTATGTTTCAGTATTTCCGCATTCCGATTCCCCTTTATTTCCAGATTTTCTTGGTGGTTGCTTGAATAAGTCTTTGCTTCGCTTATGTGTACGCCGAGGGATTTATATTGCTGAGGTATATATGTATTGTGAGCGCATTTTGCGCATATCGTCGTCGTCATTTGTACATACGACTCATCATCATCTTTTGTCTCGTGCGGTGCTTCGTCTCTGACTCGGGCGGCTGCTCGGAAATAAAGGCATCGCATCGGCCGACGTCTCACAAGTGCTGGAGGTGCTGGGTATCGATCCCAGTACCGTGTGTCACCTTCGGAGCGAAAAGTTATAGAAGAACAAGTGAACGACATGCTGACACGCAACATTATAAGGCCTTCAGCAAGCCCTTGGTCTTCTCCTGTTGTGCTTGTTAAGAAAAAGGATGGTTCTGTGCGCTTTTGCATCGATTATAGGGCGCTAAACAAAATTACCCGCAAGGATGTTTATCAAATGCCTCGTATTGATGATGCTTTGGATACCTTACAAGGTGCCGAGTATTTCTCGAGCCTCGACTTGCGCTCAGGATATTGGCAGATTCCAATGCATGAGCAAGATAAAGAAAAGACTGCGTTTGCTACACCTGATGGCCTTTTCGAATTTAACGTGATGCCTTTTGGACTGTGCAAAGCGCCAGCTACGTTTGAACGTATGATAGATACAGTACTCCGTGGCTTAAAATGGAAGACATGCCTTTGTTACTTGGACGACATTGTCATCTTTTCGTCGAGTTTCTCCCAGCACCTACAACGTCTAGACCAAGTTCTGACGTGTCTAGCAAAGGCTGGTCTCCAACTCAATACTAAAAAGTGCCGCTTTGCAAGCCGAAGCATTAAAGTATTGGGCCACGTCGTCAGTAAGCATGGCATCCAGCCTGATCCCGATAAAATCGCTGCAGTGCTGCAATTTCCGCCACCAACCACACTTAAAGAACTCCGCAGCTTTCTAGGACTCGCGTCCTACTTCCGCCGCTTTGTCCGTGACTTCGCCACCATCGCCGCTCCTCTACACAAACTTCTGACTTCGAGCGCGTCCTTTGTGTGGCCGGACGACTGTGAAGCCGCCTTCCGGACCCTCAAACGACTTCTCACGTCAGGGCCCGTGCTCCGTCATTTTGATGCAACCGCCCCTACTATTCTACACACTGATGCCAGTGGGCATGGAATTGGCGCTGTCCTGCTGCAGCGGAATCAGAAATCTGAAGAGCAAGTCGTGGCTTATGCAAGTCGTACTCTTTCTCCTGCTGAGCGCAACTACACAATTACAGAACCGGAATGCCTCGCCATCGTGTGGTCAATACAAAAATTTCGACCCTATCTCTACGGCCGCCATTTCACAATTGTGACCGACCATCATGCTCTCTGTTGGTTGTCGTCCCTGAAAAACTTGTCTGGACGCCTAGGCCGTTGGGTACTGCGCTTGCAGGAATATGACTTTACTGTCACGTATAGGTCCGGCAAACAACATCAAGATGCCGACGCTTTGTCACGCTGCCCGCTGTCTCCAAACGCCCATGCTTCCCCTTCGGTCTGCACGTCCCCATCTAGCCACACGTCTCAGCACACGTCCAGTAGCCCGGGACAGGCGGTTGCCTCAGTTGACTTTCTTCCGTCCACTGACCTCGTCTCACTCCAGCGTACTGACCCATACTGCCGAACGTTGATCGACCGACTTACTGGCTTGGCACGACCCCCCAACAGTCGCTTAAGACAACTTTCACGTTTTAAGCTTCAGGGTGGAGCGTTATTTCGATTAATCTACCATCCTTCCGGTAACCGGTGGGTACCAGTCATACCTCGCTCACTTCGACTCCAAGTATTAGAAGCATTTCACGACGACGCGACGGCTGGCCACTTGGGCTTTCTTAAGACCTACGACCGCATCAAAACGCATTGTTTCTGGCCGGGTGTTTCCGTCTCTGTCGCCAAATACGTTAGCTCCTGCGCGTCATGCCAACACAGAAAACGCTCGACATCCCTTCCAGCCGGTCCTCTGCAGCCTCTACCATGCCCGTACACCCCCTTCGAAATTGTGGCCATAGACTTGTACGGACCCCTCCCACTCGCGCCCGCTGGTCACCGCTGGATCGTTACCGCAGTGGATCATCTCACGCGGTACGCGGAGACAGCTGCTCTCCGCTCTGGTACTGCCTCCGAAGTCGCCGAGTTTTTCGTGCACGCTATCGTTTTGCGCCACTGCGCACCTCGTGTCCTCCTGAGTGACCGTGGCAAGATGTTTCTTTCGCATGTTCTTCGTGAAGTCCTCCAGGCCTCTGACACCACCCATTAGACGACATCAGCGTACCATCCGCAAACAAATGGCCTTACCGAGCGTTTTCATCGAACTTTGTCCGACATGATGTCAATGTATGTTCGACCTGATCACACCAACTGGGACACCATCCTACCTTTCGTGACGTTTTCGTACAATACTGCCGTCCAACGTACAACTAATTACAGTCCCTTGTTCCTTGTGTACGGTCGTGCGCCGTCTTTCGTCTTGGACACTACTCTCCTTTCAGCACCTGCTGCTCCATCCGCGTCTCTTCCTGAAGAATTTGCTGCTCGCATCGCCCGCTGCCGTGAAATTGTCCGCGCCAACACCGCTACCATTCAGGACAAAAGGAAAATTCGTTATGATGCGACGCGTCGCGTTGCTTCGTTCCGCCCAGGCGACGAAGTTCTTTTGTGGACACCTGTTCGCGCACCGGGCCTCTGTGAAAAGTTTCTCCAGAGATATCTCGGCCCCTACACCGTTTTGCAAAGAACTTCGGCCGTTAACTACCGCGTCACTCCTGTCAGCTCAGCTACTGACCGCCGCCGCCGCTCTACGGAAATCGTTCACGTCTCTCGCCTGAAACCTTACATTCGCCGTACCTACCCTTTCTAGCTTGCGGTCTTGCTGACCGCTTTCCTGAAGGGGGGAAATTAGTGTGAGCGCATTTTGCGCATATCGTCGTCGTCATTTGTACATACGACTCATCATCATCTTTTGTCTCGTGCGGTGCTTCGTCTCTGACTCGGGCGGCTGCTCGGAAATAAATGCATCGCATCAGCCGACGTCTCACAGTATATATATATATATCGTCGCGGGCGAACCAACAGAGACAGCCAGAAGTCCACGTCTTTGCCGGAACCAGACCAAAATAAGAACCTTCTCTTCTTCTTCCAACCCCTAAGCGTGCCACAGCAGATGGCTCATAAGTGACGGCATGTGCCATTACCCGTTCTCCTAAAGAATCATCGTCTCGATGCTTTAATGAGAGTAAAAATATATAAAAAATGAGGGTTACAATATGAATAAAGCCTTTATTTTAAGGAAGGGGACGGCTCTAGGCCGCTGTTGGGGATTAGGTGGGAAAGGAATGTGGGTTACCAGATTGTTGGCTGGGGCACATCTTCAATATAAACGAAAGAAATGTGTCATAACGCGAAATAACATTATGCTGCTGTGAAAGATGAAACAAAGGTAAAAAAAACACAGGACACAACGAAAACGAACAAAAAACAAAAAGAACGACGCTAAGTCGTCAATGTAGTATAGTCACTCGACGGTCGAGTCACGGCGCCATAACATGGTTTTAGTCTTGAAAGATGAACCACTTCAGTTTGAGGAAGCCGACGGGAGTTTCTTGGCATGCATTCTGGGAGAACCTCGTAGGTAACGTCACTGAGTCGCCGTACAATCATGTAGGCACCAAAGTAGCGACGCAGCACCTTTTCTGACCGGCCGAGCTGTCGGATGGGGGTCCACACCTTCACTTCATCGCCAGGATTGTAGTCTACCGCTCGGTGGCGAAGGTTGTAGCGGAGTGCGCCTGCGGTTTGGCGACACTGAATACGTCATCGCGCGAGTTGACGGGCCTCCTCGGCGCGCTGGGCGAACATGGCCGAATCCGTGTGAAACATTCCCAAGTTGTTGGGAAGGAGCATGGCATCGAGCATCGTGGTGACCTCTCGACTGTGTACTAAGCGAAAAGGTGTGAAGCCTGTACTTTCTTGAATTGCGGTATTGTACGCAAAAGTGACGTAAGGAAGGATATCGTCCCAGTTCTTGCGGTCAATGGCTACATACATTGACAGCATATCCGCGAATGTCTTGTTCAGGCGTTCAGTCAGTCCATTTGTTTGGAGGTGATAAGCCGTCGTTATGCGATTTGCAGTGCCACTTAGCCTCAAGACTTCCTGTAGCATCTGGGCGGTAAAATCTGTCCCACGATCATTAATGACGACCGCTGGCGCTCCGTGACGGAGGACAATGCTGTGCACGAAGAAATGGGGGATGTCTGCTGCGGTAGCTTTTGGGAGTGCGTTTGTTTCACAGTACCGTGTTAGGTAATCGGTAGTGACCACAATCCACCGATTGCCGGACGATGACGTGGGGAAAGATCCCAGCAAGTCCAAAAAAATCTGATGAAATGGCCTCTGCGGTATTGCTATTGGTTGTAGCAGTCCTGCTGGTCGCACAGGTGGAGGCTTGCGTCGTTGGCAGTCACGACATGTGCGAACGTACTGCTTCACAGTCTTTGCGAGACGTGGCCAGTAGTAAGAGCGGCGAATTCGTTCCAACGTGGGTGTGTACCCCAGGTGTGCGGACGATGGTTCGTCTTGACAGGCTCATAAAATATCGTCACCAAGTGAGGCAGGCGCAACTAGCAGGTATGTAGCTTCCGTATGATCAAAGTTCTTATAAAGGACGCCATCCCGGAAACAAAAGGAGGCTAGCGCGCGTGTAAATCGTCGAGGAAGACGTGACGTGCGCCTTTCCAGGTACTCAATGAGAGGGCTGAGCTCCAAGTCGTCACGCTGTTGTTGAGCCATGTCTGTTACTGATACCGCAGAAATGGAACTATCGTCCTCTTCAAAGTCAGCGGGTGCACTTCCGACTGGTGCACGTGAGAGACAGCGTCGGTGTGTTTCCGTCCTGACTTGTGAACGATGGTGACATCAAATTCTTGCAGTCGAAGGCTCCATCGCGCCAGGCGATCTGAGGGATCTTCGAGATTCGCGAGCCAGCAAAGGGAATGGTGGTCGCTGACTACTCTGAATGGGCGACCGTACAAGTATGGCCGAAACTTTGTTATGGCCCAGACAACGGCTAAGCATTCTTTTTCTGTGGCAGAGTAGTTTTCTCGGCAGCGGATAACGTTCGGCTCGCATAGGCAATCACACGCTCTACGTCATTTTGCCACTGAACCAAGACAGCTCCAAGGCCGACGTTGCTCGTGTCGGTGTGCAACTCTGTGTCAGCGTTTTCATCAAAGTGACCGAGTACAGGTGGGGCCTGGAGAAGGTTTGGGAAGGTATCGACTGCGAGGCCCTGATCCTGACCCCAAACAAACGGGATGCCTTGCTTCATAAGTTGGTTGAGGGGTTTTTGACAAAGCGTCGGTAGTAGGTACAGAGCCCCAGAAATCGGCGTAGATCGCGCTTATTTGTTGGCACGGGAAATGTGGCGACGGTGCTCGTTTTCTCGGGGTCTGGGCGGATGCCGGCATGGCTGACTAAGTGACCTAGACACTTCAGTTCTTCGTACCAAAAACCACATTTCTCATGTTTTAGTGAAAGTCCAGCTGTTCGAATTGCCTGAAGAACTGTCTGAACGCGCTGGACGTGTTGGGAAAACGCGTCCGAAAAGACCACCACCTCGTCGAGGTAAACGAGACACGATTGCCATTTCAGCCCAAAGAGAACCGTGTCCATCATTCTTTGAAAAGTAGCTGGCGCTGAGAATAACCCAAAAGGAAGCACCTTGAACTCGTAGAAGAAGAAATAAACTTTATTATAAAGTGAAAGGGTGAATGTGGTTGGGGCCCTTAGTCCAGGGCCCCAATGGCTGCCGCCACCGCTCTTGCTCGTCGGATCAGGGCCAGCCAGACCTGAGGCTCGGAGCGACGGAGGATCGCCTCCCACTGCGCATATGTTGGTTGGGGGGTTGAACTCGTAGAGGCCGTTAGGAGTAATAAAAGCGGTCTTTTCACGATCACGCGCGTCAACTGCGATTTGCCAGTAGCCACTGCGTAAATCCATGGAAGAAAAGTAGCGAGCGTTACGTATACGGTCCAAGGAGTCATCTGTTCGGGGCAGGGGATAAACGTCTTTCTTCGTGATATTATTTAATTTTCGATAATCCACGCAAAAGCGCAAGGTACCATCTTTCTTCTTTATTAACACAACTCGCGAAGCCCAGGGAATGGTCGATGGTTGGATGACGTCATCTTTAAGCATGTGCTGAACTTGGTGACGTATAGCGTCTTGTTCCTTTTGCCATACCCTATAGGCATGTTGTCGAACGGGCCTTTCGGTAGGTTCGGTAATGATACGATGCTGGGCAAGCAGCGTCTGGTTAACCTTCGTCGTTGTAGCGAAACAACCTCGAAAAGAATCAAGTACATCCAGAAGCCTTTCTCTTTGTTCTGATGGTAGGCTCGGGTTCACATCGAGAGCGCTCGCAAACGCCTTGGCAGAATGTTCACACGACGAAAGAGCAGCTAATACCGGCGGACCGTTGACGTCGGCAATTTCCGGAAAGTATGCAATCGCGGTGCGTCTTGAAATTAAATTAAATTAAATTATGGGGTTTTACGTGCCAAAACCAGTTCTGATTATGAGGCACGCCGTAGTGGGGGACTCCGGAAATTTAGACCACCTGGGGTTCTTTAACGTGCACCTAAATCTAAGTACACGGGTGTTTTCGCATTTCGCCCCCATCGAAATGCGGCCGCCTTGTAAGATGACGATATTCCTCACTGAATTTCGTCACCAGCAGGTGAGCCTGTCTGTTTCGAGGCTGAATAACTCCTCTGGCAACGCATATTTGTCGTGCGACGAGGAAAGACCACTTTGCATCCGCAATTACAGCGTGGGGAACGTCCTGCTCACATTCCACACCGACAAACTGGCTGCTGCGAGGGGGCAGAGTCACGGATTCATCGGACACACGTCGCGCGGTCTTCGGTAATTGGGTGTTGTCAGCTTCAGAAGCAAACGGGTCCTCGAACGACAATAGCAACTCGCGTAAGTCAATGATTGCGCCGTATTCAAAAAGAAAGTCCATTCCAAGGATTATTGAGCGGGAGTACACAGGTAATACGAGGAAAGACCCCGTGAACGTCGTCGCACGGATTCTAATACGTGTCGTGCACATTCCAGTTGGCATCACAAGATGGCCACCTGCCGCGCCTAACTGGGGCCTTTGCCATGGCGTGGTGACTTTCCTCAATTTAGATGCCAGTGCGCCGCTCATAACTGAGTAATCGGTACCGGTGTCGACGAGGGCAGTGACAGCATGATTATCAACAACTACAGCGATGTCGGCAAAATAATCTTAGTACTGTCGGAAAATAAAGAAAAACCGGAACGACCGTCGTCGGGTCCTTGCGTCGGGGGGTTCTTGGAATGTTCGCTGGAAAGCGACTTCGCCCCCAGAAGTCGTGGTTCTTAGTTTCCCCTGTGGGGACTCGGTCAGCGGTTCCTTAGGCGAGCGTAAGACGACGAGGGCAAGCTAGGTGACACGGAGCGGTGAGGGGATGGTGATAGCGACTGGCCACGCTGAACAGTCGATGGAATTCGCAGGCCCATCAGATACACTTCGATTTCACGGGGACGCTCACCGTAACGTGGGCACCGCGCGCCGGGATGGAAGCCGCGGAGACCCCGGTACTGGCAGTCGCGGTATACGTGACCCGCTTCGCCACAGTGGTTGCATAGTGGACGGTTATACGACGGGCGCCATACACTTGCCTTAGTAGCGCTCTGTCTTGCTTGATCAGGTGGTCGATACGTAAGTAGGCTCCGGTACCTTGAGCCGGGTAGCGGATTCGAAGAGGTGTCCGAGAACAGATGTGTAGCCTGGTCCACTGTACGCATGATGGGACCTGTAGATGGTGGTACAGGAGCCCTCAGTGCCGCCGCATGTGTTAGCACAGGGACCTCAGGTCTTGGTGGTGTGAGTGGTTGCACCGCCTGTCTGATTTCACTCTGGATGACGTCCGCAAGTGCTGTCATAGGTGCTTGGGGTCCCACTGGTGCTACTGCTTGGAGTTGCCGCAGTTTGTCGCGCACAACGCTTTGTATGAAGTCTGCGAGGGCCTGCTTCTCGCTGTCGGAACCAAGAGAGCACGCAGTAGCCATGATGTCGTGGCGTTCGTACTGTGACGACCGCTGCTGGAGAGTACGCTCCATCGTGGTTGCCTCACGCGCCTTTTCAACTCGGCCACAGTTTTTGGAGGATTGCGTTCGAGTCCGGCGAAAAGCTGTTCCTTGACCCCACGCATTAAATGCCACACCTTCTTTTCCTCGGACATTGCAGGGTCTGCGCGTCTTAAGAGACGAAGCATGTCCTCGACAAACATTGAGAATGTCTCGTTGGGCCGCTGGTTCCTAGAAGAGATGGCTTGTTCAGCTCTCTCCTTCCTTTCGGCGTTGCGGTAAGCATCGCGGAGCTGTCGGCTAAACGCTTGCCATGTCGCAAAGGAAACCTCATGGTTCTCATACCACTTCTTCGCAGAGTCTTCTAGCGCAAAGTAAACTCTCCGCAGCTTGCGAACATTATCCCACTCGTTCATGCTGGCAACCCGATCGAAGTGGTTCAGCCAGTCGTCAACATCTTCAAAAGTGTCTCCGTGGAACTGTCTGGGGGTCTGTGGCGCATGAAAAGCATGCGGGAGAGAATACTGGGCATTGAGGGTTTGGCTGGCCTGGTTTGTAGTGGTCGTAGACATGGTGATTTCCAGTCTCGATGAGAAGCGAACGAATTCGGGTGGTAGTCCTTGCAAGTGGCGGCTGCTTCTTGCTGTGGGATCTGTGGCTGTCTGTAAGATGCTTGGAGTGATAACGGAAACATGGGAGCGAAGGTGCATTTACCCAGCACATCCACCAGTAATGTGGCGGGTGAAACAACAGAGACAGCCAGAAGTCCACGTTTGGTTTGGTTTGGTTTGGTGCCTGTAGATATAGCACAACCCACTATGGAGGATCGGCCATGAATCGGGTGGCAGTGGGAAGAAAAATGAAGGATACCTAAATGGGATTTTCTTACTTAAGAATGAGATAATCAATGAATTATAATCGTTAATAATAATTTTCATGCTATAGCTTCTTAAAATTTGAAGGAAATATTTTTGTTGTGAGAAAAAAAATTAGCATGGCAGTCTCTCTGTTTCCATTACAAAATTAAATATGGCATCACATATGTTCCTATTACAGTGTCCTAGTGCCGACGCCCCCAGAGATAGAATGATAGGTAACCTAATGTTCAATCCAAGTTGGCGGAGGGGACCTTCTAGAAGTCGTTTTCTATGCATGGTGAACCTACGACACTCTATAAAGAAATGATCCATATTTTCGGGTTCATTGCAATAAAAGCATTGAGGGGAAGGCGCCAAACCAGACCTATGGGTATAGAAATTAAGCCTTGGTATTCGGCAACGCATTCTAGTAAACGATACTTCAAATTTTCTTGTTGAACACCATCTGCTGTGCCAAGGAAACCTAAGGTGCTGAAAATCGGTGTTATTGAGTACACATAATTTGGCCTGTTCTTCTTGGACAGAAAATTTTTTAAATCTCGCAGAAGTGACGTATGCCGAAGGTCTTAGGATCCTCAGTACCGGGCCGTTAAGAGATGCCGCTGCTAGTGCGTCTGCAGATTCGTTTAAAGTGAGCCCCACGTGCCCAGGCACCCATACCAGATGGATAAGGCGTAAATGTTGGGGGATGGTTGAATGAAATTCTCGGAGAATGATAGATGAATTGGGCACTGATAAAGCGGAGCAAACAGACAAGGAGTCAGTTAAGATTAAGGCTGAAGTAATAGATGTGGGAAGTTTTCGTAGAGCTAGGATGATCGCTAATAACTCCGCCTGAAATATTGTCTTTGCCGGAACCAGACGAAAAGAAGAACGTTATCTTCTTCTTGCAACCCCTAAGCGTGTACGTGCCACAGCAAATGGCTGATATGTTACGGCATGTGCCAAAATATATACATATATTGTGACGGAAGCGAGATAGATGCGAAGGATATATTTACAAAATATATGCAGAGGAGGCTAGGGCAAGAGATGTCCGATCCAGCCCAAGAGCTAGCGTCTTCATCGTCGTCTTTGTCGCTCTGCCAAGCATCGCGTTGATCCATGTATGGATTGCTCCGTAACATCACTCTCCGGCGGCTGAAGCGCCGTCCTGGCGCTTGCTATGAAGGCGAGGAGCTAGAAGAGCAGTATGGCTTCAACCGTGAAACATGAACAACTTCAGTTGGCGGCGATGAGGTCGAAAAAGCAGGATCCACGGGTACAATTTCGTAATTTACGTCACCGAGTTGACCAAGAACCTTGTAGGGCCCACTGTAACGTGAGAGGAGCTTCTCTGATAGGCCAATGCGGCGGCATGGCGACCATAGGAGGACCAGAGAGCCAGGCGTGAAGTGCACGCTTCTGTGTCGGCTATCGTAGCGGGACTTCTGGGTTGCTTGCGAAGCAGAAAGTCGATCATGGGCAAGTTGACGAGCTGCAACGGCTCGAGCTGCGACGTCACTGGCGTATTCAGTAGGCGAGTGAGGAGCCGAAGGAAAGAGAGTCTCGAAGGGCAATACAGGATGTCGGCCAAACAGTAGATAAAACGGTGAATATCCAGCGGTGTCATGCCGCGAGGAATTGTTTGCAAAGGTAACAAAGGGTAACGTGCAGTCCCAGTCACGGTTATCTAGTGAAACACACATGGCCAGCATCTCGGTTAGCGTTCGGTTCAGGCGCTCGGTCAATCCATTCGTCTGTGGATGATAAGCGGTGGTGAGCTTATGTTCAGTGGAGCAGGCACGAAGTATGTCATCTACCACTCTTGATAGGATGTACCTCCCGCGATCGGTGAGGAGCTGCCGAGGGGCGCCATGATGTAGAATTAGGTCGTGTAGGAGAAAGTCAGCGACGTCTGTAGAACAGCTTGTCGGCAAAGGCCTGGTGATTGTGAAGCGCGTGGCGTAGTCTGTCGCGACCGCAACCCAATTGTTTCCCGAGATGGACGTAGGGAAAGGGCCTAGAAGGTCAGGGCCGACGCGGAAGAATGGCTCTGCAGGGATATCAATAGGTTGTAGCTGGCCTGCAGGCATCGCTGAAGGGCGCTTGCGGCGTTGGCAGCGTTCACAAGCAGTGACGTAGCGGAGCACAGAGCGGTACATGCCAGGCCAGAAAAACCGGTGTCGGATGCGGACGTAAGTACGCGAGACACCTAGGTGACCGGCAGTTGGTACGTCGTGAAGCTGATGAAGAACACTGGAGCGAAGATGGCGAGGAAGGACAAGCAGAAGCTCTGGGCCATCTGAGCTGAGATTACGACGATACAGAACGTTGTCGTGTAGCTCAAACAGGCGAACAGAATGGTCTGGTAAGACGGTCGATGATGAGCCGTAAGGACGCGTCTCGTCGCTGTTCGGTGGGGATATCATCCAAAGCAAGGATGGAGAGTACACAGGCGTCGGAGTCAAGGTCAATGAGGTCGGGAGCATTGACAGGGTGACGGGATAAGCAATCAGCGTCCTGGTGCAATCGTCCAGACTTGTAGTGCACTGCAAACGAGTATTCTTGAAGCCGTAATGCCCAGCGGCCGAGACATCCAGACGGATCCTTCAGCGATGAAAGCCAGCATAGAGCATGATGGTCTGTAATTACAGAAAAAGTTCGGCCAAACAAGTAAGGTCTGAATTTGGTGGCAGCCCACACTAAAGCCAGGCACTCGCGTTCAGTGATGGAAAAGTTTCGTTCGGACGAGGACAGAAGGCGACTGGCGTAGGCGATGACACCTTCCTTGCTGTGCTGTGTTTGGCCAAGGACAGCCCCAATTCCATGACCACTGGCATCAGTGCGAAGTTCTGTAGGCGATGAGGGGTCGAAATGGGCCAGTACTGGTGGTGTAGTGAGTAGGCGGACGAGGGCAGAAAACGAAGCTCCTTGTTCGGGTCCCCACACGAAAGGAACGTCCTTCTTTAAGAGTTCCGTAAGAGCGCGGGCGATGTCCGCGAAGTTCCGGACAAAGCGACGAAAGTAGGAACATAATCCTACAAAACTGCGGACGTCTTTGGCTGAACGCGGCACGGGAAATTGTTGCACTGCTCGCACCTTGTCGGGGTCTGGTTGAAAACCGGCAGCACTCACATGGTGACCCAGCATAGATATCTCGCGCCGCCCGAAACGGCACTTGGCGGAGTTCAGCTGAAGGGCGGCTCTTCGGAAGACGGCAAGAACGGCTGATAAACGGGGGAGGTGGCTCTCAAACGTAGGCGAGTAGACAATCACATCGTCTAAATAGCATAGACAGATGGACCACTTATATCCCCGCAGTAGAGAGTCCATCATACGTTCGAAAGTTGCTGGGGCATTACACAGTCCGAACGGCATGACCTTGAATTGGTATAGGCCATCGGGCGTAATAAAGGCAGTTTTTTCGCGGTCCATAGGGTCGACTGAAATCTGCCAATAGCCAGACCGAAGGTCGATGGAAGAAAAATATTGGGCTCCATGAAGGCAGTCGAGGGCGTCATCGATACGAGGCAAAGGGTAGACGTCTTTATGTGTGACTTTGTTCAAATTCCGAAATCAACGCAGAAACGCCAGCTGCCGCCCTTCTTTTTCACGAGAACGACAGGGGAGGCCCACGGGCTAGATGAAGGTTCTATGACGTCCTTTGTAATCATTTTGTCGACCTCGTTCTGGATGACTTGACGTTCGTGATGCGATACGCGATATGGATGTCGGGGTATAGGAGCGGCGTCACCAGTGTTGATTCGATGAGTCACGACAGATGTTTGGCCTAGAGTGCTGCCGTCAAAATCAAAGATGTCACGATAGGACGCCAGGACCCGGTAGAGATCTTGGGCTTGCGCCTGGGTCAGATTGGGAGCAATCATCTTGTTAATGTCGTCGAGAGACGAAGGCGCGAAGTTAGTGGAGCAAGAAGGCGGCGAAACATCGGCATCGGTAAATATATCCTTCACCTCTATGTCACTTCCGTCACACTTTGGTGGTGGTTCGGGGTACGTCTCGCCTCGCAACGGAACTTCGTGGCGGCCGTCGTTTCGGACATCTGTCTGCAATGGCGGAAGACACAGCGTCTACATCAGCGCCCGCCACTTCAACGGTCGTGCTTGTGCAACCCCGGGATCCTGGCACGTTCTCCGGTTCCGGTGACGTGGACGTTGAAGACTGGCTGGCGGAGTATGAATGCGTGAGTAAGAACAACCGATGGGACCCTACCATGATGTTGGCAAATATAATCTTCTACCTGACAGGCACTGCGATAGTATGGTTCAATAATCACGACGCTGAGATTGGGACCTGGGACACCTGCAAAGAAAAACTCCGAGAATTGTTTGGGAAGCCCATTGGCCGGAAGATCGCCGCGACAAAGACGCTCGCGTCAGGTGCGCAGACGGCTACTGAATCTTACGTCGCGTACATAGAAGACATATTAGCGCTATGCTGAAAGGCCGACGCCGAGATGCCGGAGGACGACAAGGTTGGGCATATCTTGAAAGGGATCGCCGACGACGCCTTCAACCTTTTAATGTGTAGAAATTGTTCTACAGTCGACGCTATTATAAAGGAGTGCCGGCGCTTTGAGCAGGCTAAAAGCCGGCGCATTGGCCACTCATTTGCCCGGCTTCCCAACACGGCGGCAACGTCCTCTTGTGAAGACCGCACGGCTGCACAACCGTCAGTTCCACCAGATAAGCTGACACGTATTGTACGCCGCGAACTTGAGGCCATGACCCCAGTTCCAGTTCACGCCGGTGACTCGAGCTCGATTACGGCTCCATTCGTTCAAGCCATTGTCCGGCAGGAGCTCGCCAACATGTGCATTCACTCTGTGTGCATCGTTGCCAGCCCAACACAACCTTCGTGGCGTCTGCCCTCTTCCTATCAAGAGCAGCGATTCGCTACGCGATATCGCGACCCTGCTGCGTGGAGAACCCCTGACGATCGACCGCTATGTTTTACTTGCCACCGTATCGTCCACGTCGCCCGTTATTGCGCCACCGGCTCGTCTTCGGCGCCTCGAAGGCTGTCTACCGCGCAATTCCACCAAAGTGTGACGGAAGCGAGATAGAGGCGAAGGATATATTTACAAAATATATACAGAGGAGGCTAGGGCAAGAGATGGCCGATCCAGCCCGAGAGCTAGCGTCTTTATCGTCGTCTTTGTCGCTCTGCCAAGCATCGCGTTGATCCATGTATGGATCGTTCCGTAACAATATATATATTGCCACTTGTAGGTAGTGGGCCGAGGGCAAGAGTGGGTCGAGCCCAAAAGAACGAAGAAGGACATGCGCGTCACCCCTGCTCGAGAGCCAGCTCCGACGGACGCGTTTTCCTGCAGCCAGCTGTTCAACGGTTTAGTAAAACCCCAAGAGTACTTCTGAAGGCTCGTGACAAACTGGTGGAGGTGTTGGGTCGACGCCCTCACGAATGTTGCAGACCCCTCCAAGGATCCGCATTACGAATCCTGTGCCAGCCGACATTACCGTGCATCGGGCCAGCCGCAGGATAAGGGGACGGTCCCGAGAAGTTGTCGACGCTACGGTTCCCACCACATCAACCGGTATGACCAGCGATTCCGTTCAAACCGCCCTCACCGGTACAGCCAGCCCGATGCTTAACGGTTGCACACTTGAGAGCCCAAGGTTCCGGACGACGTTTCATGGCACAGTGTTCGAAGATGTCGATGACTAGACGGTGGACTTCGAGCGCTTGGCCGCATTGAACGAATGGAACGACGCGGCAAAACTGAGACACGTCTACTTCTACCTGGAGGATGGCACGCGTACGTGGTTTCAAAACCGTGACGAGCAACTGACGTCGTGGCGCGAATTTTTCGTCAGCTTCTAGAGACCTACACTAGTGGTGATCACCACGACCGAGCGATTCAGGCCCGCGTCCAGTTGCCAAATGAAACTTTGACCACATACATCGACGCGCCTTTTCAGACGAGCTGATCCAAGAATGACGTACGAGAAGAAGTTACGTCATCCGATGCGTGGTGTCAAGGAGCAACTCTTCGCTGACCTCGTACGGAGCCCTCCGAAGACGGTCGCGGAGTTCTTGTCCAAGGCCGTTACCATGGAAAATATGCTTCTGCATTGCTCGAACGTGTATGAGCGGCAAGCGAACCGCATGTCTCTACTGCTGACATTTTCACGGCCATAGGAAGCAGCCGTGACTGTCTGCGAGAACTCATCCGCTCTGTAGTGCGTGAAGAGTAGCAAAAAGCCGCCGTAACACCGCACCCTACGGTAAGCTACAAAGCAAGTATTATCAAGGACGAACTGCACCAGGCGCTCCGTGACACCTTGCCTCCTGATAACCCTGCAGCACTACCTCCTGAATACTACCGTGCGACCTACGCGGGAACCTTAAAGTACCATGCTTCCACTCCGCCGCTGTTCGTTCGTGCTCCTCCTACAGTGTCTCTTCAGTGGGCGCAGCCGATGCCGTGCTACGACGCTGGGTACACGCCGCCGGCCTTTGCTCATGTCGCACCAATTGCCCATCGTTAGGAGCAACCGGTTCACTACGTCGACGACAGACGCACGTCCCGTCTGAAGTCGGATGCTTGGGGCGCGCCGGATCACCGGTCTCTGTGCTTCCATTGGGGTGAAGCTGACCACTTGTACCGCCAGTGCCCATACCGGCGCCTTGGGCTTTGCGGCTTTTCCGCATACTCGCCGCTGCCCCGATACGGCCATCCACTCCGCGACATTGAGCACATCTCTCAGCAGCGCTTGCCACCGCCAGCCGGGCGGCAGTCGCGATCGCAGTCTTCGAGACGATTTTCACGTCCACCGCAGTGGTATTCTCCCGAGCGGTAGCCCAGTCCCCGGCGGAAAAACTGTGAGGTGATCATTGGGGGCGAGGTCGCAGACGGTAGAAGTGCTGAAGACCTCCGATCGACGCAGATAGGGAAAGATACCGATCCGACATTACCTGCAGCTGAACGGGACGACCGGCTTTCGCTCGATACACCAGTGACTATTTACGATTACGCCGTTAGTGCTTTAGTAGACACCTGCCCCGACTACTCGATAATAAGCGGGAAAATGGCAACGCAGCTGAACAAAGCCATCACGCCCTGGTGCAACTCGCAGATTCGGACGGCTGGCGGCCAAGGATGGCCAATGCGGCAATTCAAGGATCTATATTTGTAGCGAGCTGCCTCGTCTTACGCGAATGCTCCCGCGACGTTATTCTTGGAGTCGACTTCCACCAGGAGTACGGCGCTATTATTGATCTGCAAGAGCGTCGTATCACATTTTCAGGCGAACGAGCAATCGACGTGCAGGACGGCCAGCGGAACGACGACGTACTCCGTGTTTTTGCAGACAATGTAACGCTTCCTCCACGAGCCAGTGTCCTCGTCGACGTCACATCCTATGGCTTACGCGATGGCGAAGCGGTGGCCGAAACTAACTTGGAACACCTACTGAAGCAAAGTGTTTGTGTGGATGGAAGTGCTATACAGCTTCGTGATCGCCATTCGCAATTGCTTGTTACCAACTTTAGCAACGAGCACCGACACCTGTTCCACGGCACTTCGTTAGCGTTTGCAGACGTAGTAGTTAAGACGTAGTAGCAAAGGTTAACAACTGTTTCACGACAGAAGGAGCGGAGACGGCAGACACATATCTGGGCCATCTCGACATCAATTCTGAACTGTCCACCGATAGGCTAACAGCTATGCGCAAACTGTTGCTTGAATTCAGTACCTGTTTCGCAAGTTCTGCAAAGGTACGCCAGACTTGCATCACTAGACACAGGATCATCACGTACGAAGACGCACGCCGGATACACCAGCAGCCTTACCGCGTTGCGGCAAAAGTACGCGTAGCCGTAGGTACGCAAATCCTTGAGATGCTTAACGATGGCGTCATCGAACCTTCCAACAGCCCGTGGTCATCTCTGGTAGTTTTTGTGAAAGAGAAAGACGGAACGTTACGCTTCTGCGTCGACTACCGGAAGCTTAACAACATGACTAAAAAGGACGTGTACCCGCTGCCGCGTATCGATGATTCGTTACATAGACTACGGAGTGCCCACTATTTTTCTTCTCTCGATTTAAAACGTTGGTACTGGCAAATTGAGGTAGACGAACAAGACCGCAGGAAAACAGCCCTTGTGACTCCAGATGGTGTTAATGAATTTGTAGTACTTCCTTTTGGCTTGCGGCCAGCCCCGGCTACCTTCCAGCGAATGATGGACACAGTCCACACTGGACAGAAGTGGCAGGCCTGCCTTGTGTACCTAGATGATGTGGTCGTATTCTCTGAAACGTTGGAGCACCATCTTCACCGCCCGCGGAGTGTGCTAGAAGCCACGCGATCGGCAGACCTCACAATTAAACCCAAAAAGTGCCACTTTGGTTATGAAGAGTTCAAGTTCGCCGGGCACGTAGCAAGCGCTTTTGCGCCTCGGGGTTGAATTAAAGTCAGGAATCCACCAGGCATGGGGAGGAGTACTTACGGTAGTAAGAGCGAAAGAGAAACGTTTATTTACGCAATGAAAAAAGTAGTCAGCTTCTGGTCAGAGCTCCGCCTCTCATGTTGCACCCTCGGGAGCAAGGAAGAGGCAATCTGGAAACAGGGCATTCACACTCCTTCCACGAAAGTCGGCGACTTGGTTCCTTGCTCTCCGCGACGGTCATCTTGTCAGTGTCTGGAGAGTGACCTTCGTGCTTGACCCCGCTTTCAGGAAGGGTGGCGGTTGTGGTCACTTCGTGAGCTTCTTTGTCATCGCGTCCCAGCCGGTGTCGCGCCACGTCGCCAGGTAGGCGGCCGCTGATGAAGGGGGTGGCATGCGGGGAAACACCCAAACCATGCGCACTGCCGATTCAAGACGCATGAGACACCTCCCCGGCCAGAAGATCCGACCTGAGGGTGTCCGGCTGTCAGGTTTCCCGGAGCGTCGGTGGTCAGTCGTGAACTTGGGGTTTCTTCTTGAAATGATAGCCAGTGACACACTCGAGCATGAGGTCGCAGCATTAACCACGTTGTGGTCTTCTTCCTGAGAATACACAAGCACACACACGACCACAGGGCACAGGAAAGCGCCTTGCTAGCACCGAGAGCCACCGGGTCCAGCGGGCAAATGAACACACCTGTCCTTATCTAATAATAGCACCAAAGCAGCCATCACATCACTTAACCTTCGCTGAAGCCCACAATTTTGAGATTAGACGAAGTTCCACAACTTTCTCGCAACATCCGCTACGGAAGAGTCATTCCCAGTGACGAAGGGCCACATGGCGCGCAAGCGCTCGAAATCCGCCTAAATCTACCAAGCTTCAGCTGTCCCAATAATTTGGACCCAAAAATTTTTGCCGATAAAGCGAGTTTTCATGTACCTCTGAGTTCAACAAAACCAGATAGTCGTGCTGCAGAGAGCAAAGGTAGAATACTCTGAAATGCCCTGAATAATTGATATCATACGCATCACAAACGCCATGAACAGTCGGTTCGTATAGCCTACACCCGTTATTATTGCACGTACAAGTGCCACTCAGAGGCCTCGCTGACTTTACGGGTGTACATCAGAGGTGCTTTAACATTGCGGTCACAACATTTAAGTCACGCGCACGACTCACGCACTAAAGAAACAACAACAAATAATTCTTGCGTGATCAAAACTACAAGAATATTCGCGCTTATTTATAAGCACTTCCACGCCCGCTCTAAAGGAAACTCAATACACTACCGACTTCTAAATATGCGTGCGGGCCACGCTCGAATGCTTTGCCTTTATGTGTCCGTGCAAGACACGCCTTAAAGGAACGGCGCAAACACCTTTGTAAAAGGCAAAGTTACACAACGTATCCTCCCAGTAACGCGCTTTACTTTCAATAAATAATCTCGCGAGCACGAACGAAAAGCAAACTGATAATCAAGCGCGCCACTACAGATTTCAAACAAATAGCTTTGATCTGGCACTGCAAGCGTACCTCACATCCCCCCCCCCCCAAAAAAAAAAAAAAAAAGACGCCTACTTGCTAACAAGAGAACGTCACATAAAATATAAAAAGCTTCAAAAATTTATGCGCGCGCAAACCATCTCCTTCAGAATGTCGGTGAGATTCTAAAGAAACACATTAATACAGTGTAGTGAAGAGGAATGCCCGGCGCTGCAGCCACATCGCCAGTGGTCCGGGAGCTCGCGATTGCCTGAACTGTTCTAGTTGAGACACGCTCCCTGCTGTTCTCTTGTCCTGTATTCATATTTGATCCTGGTGGAGGTGCTGTGGTTTTCCCCAACATGGAATTACGCACCCAAATTCTGCCGTCCGTCATGCCTGACAACCCCAGCCCGACATCCCCAATGGTTACTCCAACCATCGTGTGTGTCGGTGCCCAGCGTCAGCGGGATCCTGACATCTTCAGCGGCACCGTTGAGAAAGACGTTGAAGATTGGCTGGAATCATACGAACGCGCCAGCAACACCAACAAATGGCACGAACCCCTCAAGCTCGGCAAAGCGATCTGCTATTTATGGGGCGGCGCCAAGCTCTCGTTCAAAAACCACAAAGCCGATCTCCGCACGTGGGCTAGCTTCAAAGCACCGCAGACGTTTTCGGTCGCCCTGGCGTGCGCAAACTTCGCGCTGAACAATGCCTACGAAGCCGATCCCAACAAACTGGTGAAACGTTCACCAGCTACATTGAGGACCTCGTCGACCTCTTCCGGCGTGTCGACCCGACGATGGCGGAGGCGGACAAGGTACGCCACATCATGAAGGGCATTTCCGACGATGCGTTTCATGTGCTGCTATCCAAAAACCCAGGCACTTTTTCTCAGGTCATTCAGCTTTGCCAGAGTTTGGACGAGCTCTGCAGACAGCGTCTTCTCACCTAGCGCCCACCGGTGTCCGACGAACCCCTCGCGAGCATGACCACGACTCCTGAGATGGACTCCCTGCTTTGCCAGATAAAAGAGTTCGTCCATGCCGAGGTCGCTCGTCCGCTTTCGCTGCTGTCCTCAGCCACGCCAACACCCTCGCCTTTGCCGGCCAACCTTCGCCAGGTCGTCCACGAGCAAGTGCGCGCAGCTCTCCCTTCTGCCCGCGAGACTCCGCGAGTGCCGACTCCCGTTGCTTTTCCCGAGGTGACTGCACCTCTCATCTATGCCGAGGCTCTCGCACGGCCACCACCTCAGGCTTTTGCGCCATTCCCATCAGCCGTGCCACTGCGTCCAGCTCCTCACTTCGTTCAGCCGCGGTACCCACACAGCAGTGGACAATGGCGCACTCCTGACAACCGGCCAATATGTTTTGCGTGTGGTCTACCTGGCCACATTGCACGATTTTGCCGTCTCCGCGCACCATCCTATCACCGTAGCTTCGACACCGAACCACACGTTTCCCCATACCCGTCATCCTCCGCGTCTCGGAACTCTGGCCCGATGTCTCCTTACTCCGACCACCGCCCTCTTGTTGACCGCCGTTCGCCATCACCTCGACGCCGCTCGCTTTCGCCGGTGCGTCGTCGTGCTTCTGCGCCTGAACGGGAAAACTAATCGCCGCAGTTCCAGAGGCAAGAACTGCGTCACCCACGAACAGACCAAGCCTCTCCCTTCTCCGACTAATGTTATTGATGTATATGTGGACGGCGTCGCTGCACTTGTTCTCGTTGACACTGGTGCCGCAGTTTTCAGTTATTAGTGCCAAAATTTGCCGTTCGCTCCGAAAAGTTACGACGTCCCTGTCAAACGTATCACTTCGTACTGCAAGCGCCGACCGCATCACGCCTGAGGCTGCGTGTACTGCTCGCGTTGTCATCAACGGCCTCCTCTACATCGTCGAATTTTGGTGTTGTGTTCTTGTTCCCACGATCTTATTTTGGACCGGGACTTCCTTTCTGCTAATAAGGCCGTAATCGACTGTTCTCGTGCTGAAGTGGAATTTCCAACCCTGTGTCATGTCCCACTCCTTGACGCTTCTGAACCTGAAGATAAAGTATTTGTTGCCGAAGATGTTACAATTCCACCACACTCCTCTGCCCTTGCCACAGTGTCATGCAACATTGTTGATGGTGCCAGCGCACTTTTTATGCCATCTTCCATTTTCGCTCGTCGCAAAGGTTCCCCGCAGCCTTTCGCTCTTTTGGACGTTCATGCCGGTGTCAGCAGGCTGCTCCTCGCCAACCGATTGTCCTGTCCTCTCCCTTCGCTTCGTGGGGAGTGCGTTGGCCGCGTCCAGCGTGTCAACCCTGCTGCCAACATTTACATGCCAACTGGTTCTATCGCCACTCATGAGGTCGCCGGAGTGACCTGTAACCCCGCGCAGGAGCCGACTTCACCCGATGATTTACATGGCGCCATCGCCGACACGTTGCCTGTTTCCCAACGCGCCCAGCTTCTACGCCTTCTCGACAAGTTCCGTTCGTCTATCGACTGCCATCATGTTTCCTTGGGCCGCACGTCAACTGTTTGTCATCGCATCGACACGGGTACCAGTGCGCCACTGCGACAAAGACCATACCGTGTATCCGCGACAGAGCGCCGTGTTATCTATGATCAAGTAGCTGACATGCTCAAGCGCAGCGTCATTCAGCCTTCGGATAGCCCCTGGGCATCTCCCGTTGTTCTTGTTAAGAAGAAGGATGGATCTATTCGATTCTGTGTCGATTACCGTCGTCTTAACAAAATAACTCGTAAAGATAACCCTCTTCCGAGAATTGACGACGCCCTTGACTGTCTAGAATTCGTGGAGTTCTTCTCTCGACGTACGCTGCGGCTATTGACGACGCAGCGGCTATCGGAAAGTCCCCATGGCACCCAAAGACCAACCTAAAACGGCCTTTGTAACCCCAGATGGCCTATATGAATTTTGTGTTATGTCTTTCGGACTTTGCAACGCCCCCGAAACATTTGAGCGTATGATGGACAACCTTTTGCGTGGTCTCAAGTGGAAAACGTGCCTGTGCTACTTAGATGATGTGGTTATTTTTTCACCCGATTTTCGCACTCATCTCTGTAGGCTGGAGGAAGTGTTACAGTGCCTCACTTCCGCCGGCCTTCAGCTCAGCCTGAAGAAATGCCACTTTGGCTCGTCAGCTCACCATCCTTGGCCATGTAGCATCTAAACACGGTATTCGTCCTGACGCCGCCAAGCTCCGTGCAGTTGCTGATTTTCCCTAACCTTGCTGCGTAAGAGAACTTCGCAGCTTCCTTAGCCTGTGTTCTTACTTTCGCCGCTTCCATTCGGAATTTTGCGTCCATCACCGCTCCCTTGAATCAGCTTCTACGGAGTGACGAACGATTACGCCTGATCGTCCGCTTGTGACGATGCCTTCCAAGAGTTGCGTCGTCTACTGACCTCGCCGCCTATACTGCGTCACTTCGACCCGACAGCTCCGACCGAAGTATACACTGACGCCAGCCGGTGTTAGACTCGACGCTGTGCTCGCGCAGCGCTAATCTGGATTCGACTAGTACGTCGTTGCATACGCAAGCCACACCCTCACCAAAGCCGAGAAGAATTATTACGTTGCGGAGAAGGAATGTTTGGCTATAATCTGGGCACTTGGTAAATTTCGACCCTACCTGTATGGCCGCCCCTTCGACGTGATTACAGATCACCGTGCACTTTGTTGGCTGTCCACGTTGAAGGAGCCCTCAGGTCGATAAGCTCGCTGGGCATTGCGGTTGCAAGATTTCGACGTGCACGTTGTCTACAGGTCTGGCCGCCGCCACACCGATTCCGACGCACTTTCCCGTTCGCCCGTGTCAACCGAAAGCGATACCTGCCTCTCTGCCGTTGACCAAGTGCTTTCGTTTCCAGCATGCTGCGACATGGCTTCCGAGAAACGCAAGGATGCCTGGATTAGTGCTCTTATCCGCTTCCTTTCAAACCCTTCGACTGTTCCTCCACCTTCTCGAGCTTTGCGCCGTCAAGCATCTCACTTCGAAATTCGCGATGGACTTCTCTATCGCCGGAATTACGCCTCTGACGTCCGCAAGTGGTTGCTGGTCATATCTCGACATCTTCGTGGTGAAATCTGTTCTGCCTTCCATACTGATCCGCAGTGTGCACATGCGGGTGTCTTCAAGACGTACACCCGGCTTCGCTCCAGGTTTTATTGGCGTGGCATGTACACCTTTGTGTGCAAGTACATTTGGTCGTGCCCTCAGTGCCAACGCCGCAAGGTTCCTGCTCAGCATGTTTCTGGTCCACTCCAGCCAATCCCGTGTCCGGCCAGGCCCTTCAATCGCATTGGCATTGACCTGTATGGACTCCTTCCGAGCAAGGCTTCTGGAAACCGCTGGATAGTCGTCGCCATCGACCATTTGACGCGCTACGCAGAAACAGCCGCTCTGCCTGCTGCCACCGCTCGTGATATAGCATCCTTCCTTCTGAAAAACTTTATTCTCCGTCACGGTGCACCTCACAAACTTTTGAGTGATAGAGGACGTGTCTTCCTCTCCGAAGTCGTAAACGCGCTCCTTGCTGAATCGCACCGCCACCGCCTACCATCCTCAAACTAATGGTCTGACGGAAAGATTTAACCGCACCCTTGGCGACATGCTCTCCAAATACTTCGCCTCTGATCACACTGATTGGGACCTCATTTTGCCATTCATCACGTTCGCCAACAACACTGCACCACAGTCGACCACAAACTTCTCCCCATTCTTCCTCTTGTATGGCCGTGAACCTTCAACTACCCTGGACATCATTCTTCCGTACAGACCCGACGCATCCGAATGTACGCCCATCTCTGAAGTTGCCCGCCGCACATAGGAATGCCGTCAGCTCGCACGTTCCTTCACAGCCGTCGACCAATGGCAACAAAAATCTCGACGTGGCCATGATCACCCACATTGTCACTTTCTTCAGGACTCCATTGTGTGGCTTTGGGTTCCTGGCGTTCCTGCTGGACTCTCATCCAAGGTTGTTTCCAAATATCAAAGACCCTACCGTGTTGTAGCACAGACATAGCCTGTGAACTATATTGTCGAGCCTGTCGCGCCACCTACGGACCAACGCTGTGGTGGGCATGAAACCGTCGACGTACAACGCCTGAAGCCGTATTATGATCCCATGATCCTATGTTCACCATGAGTCGCCAGGATGGATCTTTTTCCTCTTCATTGTGGTGAAGAGTAATGCCCGGCGCTGCAGCCACATCGCCAGTCGTCCGGGAGGCACGAGCTCGAGATTGCCTGAGCTGCTCTGGTTAAGACACGCTGCCTGCTGTTCTCTTGTCCTGTATTCATATTAGAAAAGCTCAAAACTTGCTTGTCGAAACGATCTTTAGTGCGGAGATCTCAAAACGTTTAACCAAACACTGAAATAAAGAAACAAATAAACAAAACTATGTTTCCACAAAACCTGCGTCGCTTTTCAATTCGAGGAGAATATGGCTGTGCGATATCTATAAGCCGTACTCAAGGCGGGTGTGGTTTCAGGGCTTTTCTTGTTAACAAGGGAATACAAAGGTCATTCTCCGCGCTGCCGGCCGCTGACACTTTACAAAGAGGCAACATGCCCTCTGCGCATGGCACTGCGATTTCACTGCCGCGCATGCCCAATTCGCGTGTCATGCCTTACACACCTCGAAAAGAACCGGACGAGGGAAAACATCATTGCCCCCTTCGCGCCAGTTTCGTTTTTGTCCACCTTCGCGCCGATCGGCCCTTTCTTTTCTTTCTCGTCCGGCGGTTCAAACGCTTTCTGGCTGGAAACATTCCAAGTAAAAAACGCGTTTTTTGAACCCTTTGCCTTCGCTCACCAAAGGTTTTAGCGCCTTTATTTGGCCGCGCTGCCTTTTCTCTGCCGTATTCTTGAATCTGCGACGCCGCTTTCTCTTAGCACGCTTTCTGGTGCTCATTTCCGAGCCTTCCGATCGCATCTCGTGATGACCGGCACTTATATCATCGGTCACTATTTCCATCTCAACCGCACAGTCTGAATGATTTGCGGGGAAATCATTCCTCTCAATGCTACCTCGACTGGCGGAGAACTTCAAACACTTAGGGACAATGCAGTTATTTCCCTTTTCGCAACGTAGCTCGCATACTTGGGAGCTGACCACAACTGCACTGCCCTGCCTACATTGTGCCTTAGCGCACTTTTCTGACGGATTGGACTCTACACTGGTGCTCTTTTCTGACGAATCGTTGTCACTTCAGACTTCTGCAAAAGCCAAACTCGCGACGTACTCCCAGGACAACTCTGCCAAATCGTCCACAGCTGGCCTAGCTGCTTATCTAGTATTCCACTGGCACAATATCTTGTCGCGCTCAATCCGGTCCCCATCAACGCTCTCCTCAACAACTACGCCACGGTCTACGGATCTGGCATCACCTGTGAATGTTCATTTAGGCTCACAAAGTTCAACCTCTTATTCTACCGTCGGTAGAACCGTGCGTGCTAATGCTTCGCACCTTCTGTGCGCTACTTCTACGGGTGCCTGACATTTCTGCTGCTCCACTTCAAAACCCTGTTCCAATTTTTCAATCTCTTGATTGAGAGCTTCTATCTCTTCGTATTGTTGCCTAATCCAGTCCTGTCTTTTAAACTCTTTCTCATATGCTCAATGGCTACATGTTCCTATTCTTTAAAAATTAGGGTGGCGAGGTATTCAAAGTATTCATGATAACTGTTAATTTCTAAAATGACTAATTTCGGCTTCTGATTGTCATCCTCTATCTCTACGTCCATCTCTTCACACAACCGCAACAAGCTAGCTTTCGTCAAAGTCATAAGGTCCATGGTCACTACTTTACGCTTTCGCTCAGCTATTCCACAATACTTGCTGCGAAACCCGCAAAACTTGCAATGCAAGTAAAAAAACTACCAGAGGTTCAATCCGGTTTGCCCAAGATAATTTGAAGTCTGGAAAATATAGGAGAAACCAAACGCCTATACACAGCAGAAGCACCAAGTCCCCAAGTTTGCTCCACCACATTGAATCAATTGCAAGAAGACGTAAATCCTGGGTCGCCTTTAACTGATTACAATTCCGGTAGGTCTCCACGTCCCAATTACTCCCCACACAAGTATGAGGTCTGGCTTTAGTAGCTGATTCAGATCAATGCAGAAAGATGCTTTCCGCTGAGATGCGCAACAACCACAGTTTCAAAATGGGCAGTTGTACACGCCCCATCTGGTTTTAGAGTCTAGGCTGAAAGATCCGATGACTCAAGCGCAAAGCCTGCCACTCACCCTGTACCGTGCAGTCATGATGCGCAGGGTTCATCAAGCCGCTCGCGAACCAGTTGGCGATTGGCGTTGGCTGCAGGCTCTGTCTTGCCGCTGTAATCCAGCCGAGTAGCGCATAGAATGGAGCCGGCTGAATTCGTGTACCCCCGGCTTGCATCCAAGGAAGAGTACCATCTTTGCTCACTGAGCAGGAACCATACCGACTTGGCTGGGGGCATTGGTACGCCTCTGTAATCTAACTTCTTGGAGGTCTTGGATGGAATTGCGTTCCTTGGGAAAGTCAATTACTGTGCTGTTAGGGCTGGGGGTTGGTTGCGCACCCCTGTAATCCAGCTCACTGGAGGCCACAGCTCGGATGTCGGATCTTAGAAGTCGGGTCCCCGGTTGAGTCTGGTATTCATTCATGATCCAGAGGTGCCTGGACGATGCGGATGGTGGCGTGTCCGTGTAATCTAGCCTGAGTGGAGTCGCGGCCTCTGGACTAGGGCTCTTCCCACCTCCACGGGGTGCGTCACGGGCAACGTGCAGGCGCATATCCCTGCACGGCTAAGACGGGGAGCTCACGCTGCGTTTCTGGACTCAGAGGACCGCGGCGGCAGTGAGGGGGAAAACGTTTGTACCCCAAAACTAATAGGCACCCGGCAAAACCAGCCCGGGCTGTCCACCCCCTCCTGCAATTCCGGAGCAGTGGGATAGGTGAGCAGAACTGGACAGTTCCCGCTGTAATCAGTTGTTGGTGACTGGCGTTGGCTTCAGGGTCCATCTCACCACCGCCATCCAATTGATCGCGAACCAGATGCCGGCGACTGGCGTTGGTTGAAGTGCCGATCTCACCGCAGCCATCCAGTTGTTGCGCCTCGGGGTTGAGTTAAAGTCAGTAATCCGCCAGGTATGGTGATGAGTACGTCCGGGTGTAGGAGCGAAAGAGAAACGTTTATTTACATATCGAAACAAGTAGTCAGAATCTAGTCGGAGCTCCATCTCTAATGTTGCACCCTCGGAAGCAAGGAAGAGGCACTCTGGAAACAGAGGATTCACACTCCTTCCAAGAAAGTCGGCGACTTGGTTTCTTGCTCTCCGTGACGGTTATCTTGTCATGGTCGGAAGAGTGACCTTCGTGCTTGTCCCCGCTTCCAAGAAGGGTGGCGGTTGTGGTCGCTTCGTGAGCTTCTTTGTCATCGCGTCCCAGCCGGTGTCGCGCAGCGTCGCCAGGTAGGCGGCCGCTGATGAAGGGGGTGGAATAGGAGGAAACACCGAAACGATGCATACTGCCCATTCAGGACGCAACAGCGCCAAAGGAGTCCGCCCTATCCAGACGAGCTTGTCGCCGTGGCCACATTTCAAGCTCCTGCCGATAAGAAGGCCTTCCGGCGCTTCCTGGGTTTGTGCGCCTACTATCGCCAGTTTACTAAGGGCTTTTCGAAGACAGCGGAACCCCTGACTCGCCTTACAAGGGATGACGCGCCATCTGCCTGGCATAATGAACAGGCGGCTTTTGTTGTATTACGAACGCGCCTGCAGTTCTGACCCGTTTTTGCGCATTTTGAGGATGATCCTGATACTGAGGTGCCCATCGATGCCAGTAACATTGGCCGACGTCCAGCGTCAGGACGGAGAGGAAAGAGTTATAGCCTATGCCAGTCGCTTCCTGTCCCGTGCCGAGGCGAATTATTCGACTACGGAGAAAGAGTGCCTCGCAGTCGTGTGGGCGATCATCAAGTTTTGCCCCTACCTCTATAGTCGTCCCTTCAAAGTAGTGGCGGACCACCATGCCCTCAGTTGGTCGGCAAGCACGCTCGAACCTTGAGGACGATTGGCACGGTGGCGCTTGCAGCTACAGGAATTTGACGTCACCATCGTTTATAAGCCTAGCCGTAAGCATGAAGACGCTGACACACTGTCCCGCGCATCCATTGATCCTACCAGTCAGAAAACAGAGAACGATGACTGCTTCCTGGGCGCCATTAGTTCATCGAACTTGATCAGACAACAGCGTGACGACGCTGAGATTCGACCGATCATCTATCGTCTAGGGGGCCACAGCACAGCCCTACCACGGCATCTGTCCCGCTCGTTGACATCTTTTTGTCTACGAGACGGCGTGCTGTGTAAGAAGAACGCCCGTTCGACCAGCCGTGCTTACCTCATGGTGGTTCCAAGAGACATGCGAGACGACGTCCTCTTCGCTTGCCATGACGATCCCACATCTGGCCATTTAGGCTTCTCAAGAACACTCGCTTGAGTAAGGGAGATTGGCCGAGGCTTTCGGTAATTGTCAAACAGTACGTTAAAGGCTGTCCTGAATGCCAGCGCCGAAAGACACCATTCGTAAAGCCAGCTGACTTACTTCATCCAATGGAAGCACCTCACACATCTTTCAACCAACTTGGCATGGACATTCTCCGACAATTTCCTCTGTCTGACGACGGCAACGATTTGGTAATCGTCGCGACTGATTTTTTAACGCGCTATGCGGAGATACAGGCGATCCCCCGAACCACGGCTTCAGAAGTAGCGCAATTATTCATTCGGCATATCGTACTGCGTCACGGTGGTCCCTCCATTGTAATAACCGACAGAGGGACAGCATTCACATATGGACGAAGTTTTTGAATTAAGCAACACCAAGCATCGAAAGACGGCCGCCTATCATCCGCAGACCAACGGACTTACCGAGCGACTGAATAAGGTCACATACTTGACCTCAATGTACATCGACGTCCAACACAAAACATGGGATCGGATCTTGCCTTACGTGACCTTCGCGTATAACACCGCGGTGCAAGAGACGACGCGATTCGCACCATTTCGCCTTCTCTACGGTCGCGAAGTCCAGATGATGCTGGATGCTATTCTGGCGTGTCAAGACGCTCACTAATTGGCAACTGACGCCGAGGAACTTAATTGCAGAGCGTGCCGAGGAAGCTCGGCAGCTCGTGCGGCTGCACGTCAGTGAATAGCAGCAGGCAGACGCACGACGCTACAACATCCGCCACAGGGACGTGTCCTACAACCCCGGAAAGCAAGTTTTGGTGTAGAGGGTTCACCGCCGTGGCCTCTGTGAACAGTTCCTGAGCCGGTATTTTAGTCCGTGTAAAGTACTACGCCACGTCAGTGGCGTGAACTACGAAGTTGTCCCTGACACCTCGCAGACACGGACTAAAGTCCCTAGATATTTTTTTGCTTTCTTTAAGTTGTGACAAGCTTTGAAGCACCGCCGACAAATCTCATTGGTCGGCGCTCATTTCGGCAGTCATGTTCTTCTTAACGCTGTCCCGCCGCAGTCACTCGCACTCTGCTGCGAGCTAACTTGAGGTCAGGCTTAACACGCATTATAGTGAACAGTGTTTCTGTGTGCGTTTATCTTTTTGTCTTTCCTTGTGCGAAGGATTTTCTGCGGTCGGCGCGAGCGCAGCTAGAAATGCGGCAGGCGTCGTATTGCGCGACCGCAATACAACGCGGCAGGCGTCGCCGTAAAAACAACTTTCGCGTTCGGCCTCGACAGTGCAGTACTAAGCCGCTTTTGGGTTCGTATTTGACTGTCTGGCCTGAGACTCATGACTCAGGCGCATGCCTGAGACTTATATTTGACTCATGCGGTGCAGAAGCGGCCGTTGACGGTCGGATGCAATCTACGCCGATACGCCGCTTCAGGAGGTTCGGAAGAACATGGCTGCCTGCCGACGGAGGTTGATGTCGCTGCTTAAAAAAGAGCAGAACATCGAGGGACTTAAACACTGTCCAGGACACAAAGAAAACCGAGCTGAGACATATATAGTTTATGTTGTGCTCATGAAACCGTACATTGCGCGTTCGTAACTTTTTTTTTTCTCATTCACCCCTCTTTGTTTCTTCTTTTCATTTATCCTCGTGAGCTTACTTATTCGTTCATTGACTGTGGCGGCGTGACGTTTACTTTTTCTTATTTTTTATTTTTCTTTTGTCTGCGAGGTCTTACTCATTTTTTTTTCCTTTTTCTTCTTATGCCAATTTTGCAGCATGGAGGCGATGCTTTTGTTCGGAAGGGGGGATAATGCCACTTGTAGGTCGAGGGCAAGAGTGGGTCGAGCCGACAAGAACGAAGAAGACCGCGCGCGTCTCCCTTGCTCGAGAGCCAGCTCCGACGGACGCGTTTCCCAGGAGCCAGCTGCTCTACGGTTATTAAACCCCCAAGAGTACAGCGGTGAGCACTGTTAGGGTGAACACCTCATTAGTATTCATGAGCCTAGAGCAGTTGATGTTCAGCACAATATAAAGAAAACTATTATTTCTTTTATCGGCATCATCATTAGGCGTCGTATTCGGCACATTTCCCCCCATGAAGTAGAAGGTATGTTCTTCTTCTTCTTTCTCGGGTTTTACGTGCCAAAATCATTTCTGATTATGAGGCACGCCGTAGTGGAGGGCTCCGGATTAATTGTGACCACCTGGGGTTCTTTAACGTGCACTACAACGCAAGCACACGGCCGTTTTTGCATTTCGCCTCTATCGAAATGCGGCCGCCGCGGCCGGGATTCGATCCCGCGATCTCGGGCTCAGCAGCGCAACGCCTTAGCTGACTGAGCCACCCCGGCGGGTGTAGAAGGTATGTTGAAGTTATACCAACTTAAATACTAATGAGGTGTTCACCCTAACAGTGCTCACCGCTGTACTTCTGAAGGCTCGTGACAATATGACGCCAGTCCCCACAGCGTCCCCAACGGCTAGTCGGGTGGTAGTTTGTGTGCTCTCATGCGCCCCCCCCCCCCCCCCCCCCCCATCCCATCTCGCTGGAAACGCATTCCACACCTTCAGAAGCCAGTATTTCTCCCGTGTGCGCTCACGTCAGTTGCATTCGCAATCAATACTCGGAGATTTGGCAGAAGATGTTGTGTTTCCATCGACCAGGTTTAGGATAATTGAGGATGCATGGGCGACACTTTTCTGGCTGTTTTGAACCTTAACTGACCGGTTGCGACGATGATGAGTTTGTCAGCTTTACTTGGGGACATGGCAGAAATTCTTGAGAAATGAGAGCTGTTACTTAAGTTTATGAGTCCTGTGGCTGGCAACGGTTCTTTCCCTACCGAAATTGTCTCGAAGTACAGCTTCTAAGCAATGAAACGTGAATGTTTCAGATAATTGAGGAATTCTCTCCCGTCTGTTTTTCGTTTTTTTAGCCATAAAGTGCACTTTTCACGAGAGAGGGCAGTGATCTAGCACATCTGTATTGTAAGTACGTTGATTTAAAAGCTACCGGTTATGGTAGCATGAGCATTAGTGCTGGTGATGCCGCCTTCTGATGCTTTGTTCATATTCGTATTGTAAGTATGTTGATTTAAAAGTTACCCGAGATGGTAGCATGAACATTAGTGCTGGTGATGCCGCTTTCTGATGATATGTTCAAGGACAGCGCCTGGAATGAGTAATGCAGTTAAGGAATGTTTGGTACTTAGTTTCTGGCATGTCGGTAAGGACGTGCATGTTCAAATCTACAGTGATTCTTTTCTTTCGAAGGGGACAATTGTGCAACAAATTTTATAGCGCATTGTAGTTGACCAAAGCGCCCCAAGCAGTTGCTATCGGCACTGCTCTTGTCATTAAATGTCGAGACCTCGACTCGGTCATTTTGCAATCAACTTTGGACAATACAAACCTGTAGTTGGCGTTCGCGGTTATATATTGTAAAAAGATCCCAAGATACGATCAGGTAGTATCCGCTCCTCAGCTTGTGAAGTTTAGTAGTATCAGTCTGAGACTGGCCTTTCAGGTTATCACAAAACCATACGTAGAAGTAAAACGTGCTGCCGATGCCCACCTCAATTAGACGTGTTTCAGCCGTGTTCGACACGATCAGGCCAAAGCTGAAAATAAAAAGAATCCGGCAACATGAATCGACATGAAGAGTACTTGCTGAAAGCGCGTGCATTTGTGGAATTATGAGAAGGAAAGGCGCCATACATGTATCTCAAATATGTGGTCACCATCCGCACAATGGTGGTAGGTTAGGGAGGGATAAACGTATTATGAAACAACTTAACTGAAACAGGACAAGAAAGACCAGACATGACAAGCACCGACTACACACAAGTGCATTTGTTTTGTGCAAACAAGTATTCCAGGCACTAGATGAACGAGCGTGCTCAAAAACTTCCAATTCGCGTTTCCGCCCTCACAATTTTTTTTCTACGGCGTGTAAAGCTTTTTTTATACAATACAGTTTTTTTTATGATAAGTTACAACCATGAGATACCTGTCGTCTACGCGTACGAGCTCTACGGCAGGGCTGACATACTTTGCCGCTGCTTAAGGTATTTTTAAATGACTAATTAAAATTACAAATTTTCCAATTATTAACTTCAGGGTAGTTCTTTACATGCAAAACTTGTAGGGACCTCCTTAGACCCTGCTAAGACCATTCTTTAGAAACAAGTTTGCCCTCGGTCGCGCAAAGCTTAGCAGAGCGAAGCTTACTGGCTGCTACTGCTAAGTGCTAACTTGGTTGCTGCTAGGTCTTAACTTCGCTTAACTACGCATCTAGGAAGGTATAGCGATCTATTTCGGAGGTACTTTTCCTTGCGCGACATTTCGCGTGGCTAGCGCTGAACGCGTGCCACGAACGCTGTCGCTTGCCGACGCCGAAGGCGTTGGCGACATTTCGCGTGACTAGCGCTGGACGCGTCGGCGCCTACGAGCGACAGGAAGCATGCCACAAACGCAGGCAGGCTAACCAAGCTTGGTACAGTGCCACGAACGCTGTCGCTCGCCGGCGCCGAAGGCGTTGGCGACATTTCGCGTGACTAGCGCTGGACGCGTCGCCGCCTACGAGCGACAGCGTTCCTGGCATGCCAAAAACGACGGCAGGCTAATGAAGGTTGGCACAGTGCCACGAACGCTGCTGCTTTCCGACGCCGAACGCGTTGGAGGCAAGCCACTCGATTTCATTCGGCCAGCTTCGCTATGTATTGAGCTTTGCGCGGCCTAATGCAAGCTTTCGCACCCCCCCCCCCCCCCGTCCCACCCCTTTTTTTTTAGCGTTAGCTACACTGGCCTAGCCAAGCCCGTTTCGCGCGGCACATCAAGAGCCGTGCTGCGCATGCGCAAGGATCAGTGATGTCACACGGCTTGCGCACCGGAGCCACCGGAGCTGGCACCTCTCGCGCACTCCGCCGCCACCGCGCGCGACTCACCGCCGCCGGTCTGCGCATTCCAGAGGAGTGACGTCGTAGCCGTGGTAGACGCACTGGCGCCGGCGCGCGCTCGCTGTGCAGTCGCCGTCTGACACTGCGCTGGAGCCGCTGCGCTTCTGACTGGCGTTTGCCAGTGTGGTATAGCCATGGAGAAGGAGAGCGCAAATGCTGCTCAACAGCGCAGAAGAACGGAGAAGCTTGACTCATCGGATCCCGAAGTAGTTGCCTGGCAATTAGCGGTTGAGCGTAGGAGGAATGAACAGAAGTAGGCTAAACGTGCTGCGGAGACACTGGAGCAAAGGGACGAACGTCTAGCAAAGCGGCGTCGCCAGGAGGCTGAGCGGCGTGCCCGACCACCCCTGCAGCAACAACAAAACGCCGTCAATGACGTCAAGGCTCGCCGATCGACTGAATATACTGTGAAACTCAGCGAAAGCGCCAGTGCGACTCGGACCTTCCAGACGGACTTCGTAAACAATCCGTTTGGATATGTGTGCGACGTGTGCGAAAGACTATGGCACATGAAAGACTTGACGCCGCTGAGTAGTGCCATGCGTGAAACGTTGAGTTTAGCGGCGGCGCCTCAGTGGGCTGAAACCGTGGCGCGGGTTTGTACAACGTGTGCCACATAATACGTATACCGCGTGTGTGTCATTGGAGCAGCAGTAAGCATGACAATCAAGCTAATCCTTGACAATCTAGACAACCAGGAAAGCTAAGAATAATTAGCTGAACCTTTGCTAAAGCTACGTATATCCTGGCATAGCCGAGCTAAGCTTACACTGCCACTTTTTTTCTGCTGGCTCAGCGCGCCGCAGAGAGAAGAGAGGCGGGGGTCGCGACGGCAGGAAGCTAGCGAGGAGAATGCGTGCGCAGGTACGCGGTCTCCTCCTCTTCATCCTCTGGTTTGCCATGGCTACGGCGCGGCAGTTTCTTGGCACGCTCCACAAATTACGGCTGGTTTAAACAGCTTCGTAATATAAAAAAAAACAATGTAGCGTAATTTGACATCCACATAATTGAAATTCAAGGCCAAAGTCAGGCAATATCCATACTTTGCGTGCCGCCCTGCATGTCAGACGGCAACGCCCCGTAAAGAAGTGTTGGGCTTCATCTGAATGATAGCATAGCGCGGCGAATCCTGACCCGAAAGACAGCGGCGCATGCTTGCCAAGCAAAGGTGCCGTATCAGTGGCTGCCGTGACTGGCCGAGAGGTTTATTTGGTTCAGTTTCAAGCTTCCTCGCGCTTGTCGTCACGGGGCGTGTCCGTCTGTATATGATAGCGGGGACACTATTCCTGCGCCCCCGCTGCGCTGTCTTTCGATATTGCCGGGATTTACCATTGAAATTTCATAACAAATACCTCGAATTTGGCGCGACTTTCAAGATTTGCAAAAATGATGGTGCATTAAAATGTGACTGCGATCACATTCGCCATTAAACTACAGCCCCTGACATGGGCGTCGGCATGATTTTGTCTTGGGGGGGGGGGGGGGAAGGGGAGGGCTGTTGTGGCTTGGAGGGGAGGGGGCAAGTGCCCCTTTTGCACCCCGCGCCCAGGTACGTGGCCTCTCAGGCACTCACAAAAATGTATGAATATTTGTTATTCTTCCGAAGCTCACGTTATTAGAGGCAAAGTAGGTCCGCCTCGCCTAGGAACTCCTATGCGAAATTGCTACGTTCGCTGCGCTTATAGTTATTTTATTATGACAGGACGACGACGAAGTGCTTCTTTTGTGGAACACAACCTGCCCGTCTCTCTGCTTTTCTGGACTTTTCACTGGTTTTGTGGGGCCTGCCGCCCCACAACTCGCGGTGATGTCTGTGCAATCTCCCGAGGCCCCGTCCGGTTCTGGTTCATCAAAGGGAATCGCTTCGAGGAAGCGCGGAAATACATCTAGCGACAGCGAGGACACTGAACTGTACTCCTCATCTGCTGACGAGTCATCGCAAGACGGCTTTGAACCTGTCTTCCACCGTAAAGCCAAGCGAAGGATCGTCAATGCACCTTCGGTGTCAAGTTCGTTCACCGTAAAAACTGCACTTCAACGATTGCCTCGTACCATCCTGTTTGTCCCATAGAACTCGACAGACAATCTGCGCGTCCTCAACAGGCAGGCACTGTCCTTGTTTCTTGAGAACGCTGTACCAAACGAGATCAAGGATGTGAGGATAAACACACGGAAAAACATCTTAGCTGTCGACGTGATGACCACGAGTGCGCTGAGCCCTCTGCAGCGTATAACGCAGCTGGGCAACATAAGGGTTCGATACATTGTCCCAGCGGATGGTACCATAATTGCTGGAGTCATTTATGACATTGACATTACGATCCCTGACACAGACCTTCCAGTGCTCATAAAACCAGCAAGTGAGACCAACGTTATTGTGCACATTGGCCGTCTTGGTAAGACACGTTGCGTGAAATTAACGTTCAAGGGTAATTGCCTTCCTTCCTACGTGAAGGTTGGCCACTTCCGCCACCCGGTTTGACCATTTGTTCCAAAACCGCTGCTATGTTATAACTGCCAGAGGATCGGCCATGTGAAGGGCGTTTGCACGAATTCAGCCACATGTCCCCGATGCGCCGAGCCACACTCAGAACAAAACTGTAATGCGACTGTTTTGAAGTGCCCTAACTGTCAAGGCGCTCACAGTGCTTCTTCCAAAGACTGCCCCAAGATTAGGAAGGAATGTTCTGTGCTCAAACAAATGGTTAGGGCAGTTTCACCCACAAGGAGGCCGCTGAAACAGTGCGACGAAGACGCCGCCGCCGCCGACGGTCCTCACGTAGGACTGCGCCAGCTTCGAAAAATGCGTTACCTCTTCAAGTAACAAAGTCGCCTGCAGTTCCCAGCGCAGCAAACGCTGACACGGGACGAGAGAAAACTACGAGACGTCTCTCTACAGATGAATGGCCCCCGCTTCCAAGTACACGACCTATTGATAAACAGCAGCAAGTGCTTCATCCAGTACAGCAAGCTGCTCCATCGGATGAGGTGCGACATACAAATCAGCAAGTGGTATCACTACTGCGATCCTTAATGAATGCCATTCGCGTGTTGCTGAACAACATGCACACAACGTCAGCCAAAAGTGCACTGTAAGTACTGGACACGCTAAGTCCGGTGCTGGCAGCCCTTTAGTAAATCGTGGCTCACCAGCAGCTGTCTTTTCGAGAGGAGGTCCGAAAAGCAGCAATCTTCCAGTGGAATGCCCGGGGACTCCGATCGCGCATCGCCGATTTCCGACGGTTCGTGTACGCCAACAGGTTTCCCATCATCATCATCTGCGAGCCGAACTTATCGAACTCAATCTGGCTATCTGGCTATGAATCATTTATGTCATCAACTAGTGGTGAAAAAAGCAAGGTTATGGTGTTTATTCGCCGCGACTTCACTTACATTCTTCAGCCTGTGCCACCTCATGACGATAACAAATACGTATGCTTAACAGTAAAGAATAAAAGACTTACCGTCACTGTTGTCGGTGCGTACCTATCACCATCAAGTAGATTTGTCTCAAAAAGATTACGAGATATCCTGTCAACATCTGCTGATCCATGGATTATCATCGGGGACTTCAACGCACATCATACAATCTGGGGAAGTACGAAAATCAACGCGAAAGGCAGAGCCTTGATATCATTCGCCTCCGACAGCGAGCTCTGGGTTTTAAATGACGGCAGTCCTACTTTTTTTACGCGGCTCCACATACAACAGATGTCTTGACTTGGCCTTCGTATCACGAAGTCTCGACAGGCGTACAGGATGGTTTACGGACACTGAAACGCACGGGAGTGACTATATTCCCACATATGTCAAGATCAGAGGACTGTTGTCGTCGAAATCAAGTGATTCCATCCGAAGAGTGGATTGGCCCAAATTCCAGGCTGTTATTGAAGACCAATGTCAAGGTAATTTATTACATAATTTCGAAGACATAATCAAAACCACAGTACAAGACAGTACACGTGCTCTAATGTGCTCTTCAAGATTCACTGAGTTTGACGCAGAATTAGAGCGACTTCGAGCTATACGGCGACGTGCCGAACGTAGATACCGACGCACGAAGTCAATGGACGATCTATGGACGAAGAGTGGGTCGAGAACGCAATCATCGCCGGCCAATGAAGCGGCGTTTGCCGCTTCATCGGCCGGCGACGATTGCGTTCTCGCCTCTGTTCCTGCCGTCGCTCTTCGTAAGCGCGTTGGTCCTCGGGATTCCGGAATATATACGTGGCCAGAGGTGAAATTCAAAATGGAGAGCGGCAACTTGCCTTTCTAGTTTTTTAATACATGCGCGTGGACGACGGGACTGCCGCCCCACGCGTGACGCTTTGACGAGACCGCCACCACGGGAGAACGGAAAAAAAAGAAAGTAGATCGCCAGGCGCTTGGAACGCCGGTAAAGAGAGGACGGCGCGAACGTAGACGCGGCAGACGCGGGTCCCCCACGGAAAATCTCTGAGAAACTTTATTATCTTCCTGAGAGTCTACCGACCATGAAAATGGTGCCTATTTATAACTAACTAATCTACTCAAGATGCATATCCAAGTGATGACACATATAAGCTGTTGCATAGAATCAAACAATTTTGCACCAAATTCGGGACTTGAGTTTTTGCACACGCAGAACAAAAATTCAAAGAACGCTAGTTATAAACAGCTTCGCTGTAAAACATCCCGTATATTTGTGTATGCAAAATACATGCCCTTCTTCGCAGTAGGCCCTCGTCCCATTTGGTCTTTCCCGCGCTGTTATTTCACCGTGATGCCCAGCCACCAATCACAGGCTCCTACCCATTTATTGTATACAAGTTGGAAGGCGATTTGGCATCTAGCTGAAGCCTATGTAAGACAGTGCCTTCCTGGGCAACTTAGAGGTCAAAGTGGGGCGTTGAACCGCCTGCTCTATTCTCGTAGCCGCACCCAAGCTTCTAAGCCTCTGGCCCAAGTCTGTAAGACGTTGAACCACATTCTAACTTTGTCTCGTCAGTTATAGTCATTTTCATCATCATTGCCCCATCATCATTACACTTGCCGCCATCATCATCGTCATATTCATCACACAGACAGTGGCCCCAGTGGCGCATCACCCAGATGGCATTAAAGAGGCTCATTGAACAGCGGCACATACGAACACCCAGTAGGCACCGGGTGTTTCTACAAAGAGGTTTAGTAATAATTTAAAAATAGCCCTCCTGAAATAAAACCATGCCTCTTTTTCCGTCAGCGGTGTTGACCTTATGGCGGCGGGTAGGTAATGAGTGGCTAGTTAAAGAAAATACAATAATTAATATATAAGCTGTTTATTCCGATGGGCTCATCGTAATGGGGAAATTGAAGCGAGCACTTCGTACAAGCCCCTTCACCTTTTCGATCTGCAAAAATACGAATACGCACGGAACACATTGGCGCGACGAAATTTGTCTATCAGAGCGCGCGAAACCAAAACTAGAAGGCTGCCGGCGACGTTCTGCTTACGTCACTCAATGACGAGCAGCGAGTGCGTTGCGGTTCTTTCCTCCTCGCAGTCGCAGTACGCTGGCAGTCTGGCGCAAGCTTTCAGGCGAGAGCTTCCTTCTCGCGTTAGTCCGACCCAAAAAGTCCCTAGACAGAAATGTGGGGATTTTTAGCCACGTATGCCCGACGCAGTAAGACAGTCCCTGTGATCCCGCAAGTGATCGTCGCAATATTCGGAACAGGAATGCTTTCTCGGTTGGTCTGCACGAGTCGACAGCATCCGGTATTGTGCGCCGTGCGCCCTTTGCCTTGAAGAAACGGACCAGCCAATTCATCAGGGCACTTCTTGCATGAAAGCGTTTAATGTGTAGGGTCTCACACCTGCTCTTGGGACAAAGGAACGACAACAGAGCAATGCAAACAATGAAAAGGGCATTTATTGCACCTTTCATAGGTTAATGACTGCCCATAGGACATTCCGATGGGCGCATAAGCAATCAAGGAAGTCCGACTCACCACGACCGGAAAGCGAGCGAATATGTTCGCCTCTTGCTGGACACCAACGCCTAGCCGTTCGCGTGTACACGGTCATGCAAATGGTGGCGCGTTCGAGCCATCGTGTTCATCCATTCCGGTGCCCCGCTCCCAAGCCTCGTGAGACGGTCTCTCAGAGAGCCTGTCAGCGCACGCGCGCCACCAAGCCGAAGAAAAAGACCCTGCAAGGTAAATATACCTGCTAGTGGAGCTTCCATATAGGAGCCCATACTATGGGGGCTAGAAGGGGAGGTGGGCCTGCAGGGGACGGCGGAGGGCGTAACACTTATTCATGCCAACGAGAGGTGGCGCACGCGTCGCTTTTTAGATCTCTCTCGCCGGCAGAAGCGCAGCACGCACGCCTCCCCGGCTGTGATAGTGTTGTCCTCAGCAAAATCTTTAAGTGTTCCCATGGCGTAAATAACGATGGATAAAGCTGTGAAGCGCCAGACGCACTGTTTCGCACCCGGATGCTCGACCGGGTGCCTTTCAGCGAGAAAGGCAAGCGCCAAAAAGTCTCTTTTTACCGTTACGAACCCCGAGGACCGACTGAAAGCATGGCAGCGGGCCGTTCCACGTGGAGAAAAGCATCTCGATGTTGGGAAAGAGGCGTGGAAGTGTTACTATAGGAATATTGTGCGGCTCAAAGCAATGCGGGCAATGCCTCGTGTAGCGAGAGTTGTTATTGAACCGAATGGATTCGAAACAATGAAAATAAACTATGCTTTCACTTTTTTCAGTCATGAGATAGAGGCGTCTATGCATATAGAGAAGAGACCGAGAGGATATGTGGCACCGGCTGCAGCAAAGCAACTACATGATTTGTCAGAAGAATGGCTAAGCTGATTGCAGCCATGACTTCTCTCTGTAGCCGTGAAGGCATGCGCCCAAGCGCAGCATTCTTGGCTGAAGTGAAGGATTTTATTGCATATTTAGATGCCTGGGTCGAAGAAGTTCCAAAGCTAGGTTTGCTCAGCGAGGGTACTGCAGAAGGGCTTCGCGTTACTCTGGCAAGCACTGCGTCCATTCTCGAATATGTAACAGCAAAACCTGACTATAAGTACTTGTTAGCTTCATGACTAAGTCAGGATCCTCTGGAGAATGTGCTTGGAATCTTGAGGCAAACGTCTGGAAGAATGATCATCTGGCATCCCAATCGATCACGGTGCAATGCTTTCAACAAAAAGTGACTCCCGATCCCGAGTAATTTATTACGTCACAGGATATGTCGCAAGAAGTATGATAAGAAAAAACAAATGTGAGGAATGTGCAAAAGCGCTCATTCATCCACCTAATTCAGCAATGTCTGCGGGTGCCTGTTTAGTCAAAGAAGTGGACAGGGGAGGACTGCTTGGCCCATCTTATGAACTACAGACCTTTATCGCAAAGATGGAAGACTGGTTCATGTACTGCGTCGGTTTCAGCAAACTGAAAACAAATATCTTAATGGACCTAATTTCTGCACGGGCAAGAAATTGAATGAATCACGTTGGTTGCAAGGAACATTCGACAGATGTAACCAACAGCCTCATCAAGTTTTATGCAATGCCAAGGCTGCATTTCATAGTACATGCAGGAAACAAGGCTCAAGGCACCGGGGGGGTCTCGGGCAAGCGGCAGCACATGCGTCATTTGAAGCTTCGTCGCGTATCATGAATATGCCTGGACTTACGCTTTCCTGCGATTGTAATTTAGAACTGCTTGTTGCACAAGATTTGTGATATACTAAACTCAACATGGAATCTTTCAACTGTCTGCACTCTGTGTTTGTATGTGCGTGACTGGAGATGTCGAAAATCCATCAGACACCAAACCTGTACCTGACAGACGGAAAGTGAACAACCGCAAAGTGAAGGAAGCAATAATGTATCCTTAAACGCTGCATATGCTTTAACACCGTGAAAGGGGGTTACAACCGTTTGCAAATGTGAGCGCATATATACTCGCTCCAGCGCCTATGTTTGAAACGGTTTATGAAGATTAACGCGCGCTCTGATCACGAAGTAAGGCTGATCTTGGATGCTGCTACCTCCAAGGTTTGCATGTCACTTGAGATAGCTCGATGGCCATGCTACATTCCGTGCTTATATCTCCGTGTAAATCACCCCGTAGCTAGTGCAATACACTACCGTATTCCACTTATAACCAACTGTTGGGAAGTACCGCGGCGCGCCTGGCCGGCTCGGCCGCAGGGCATCCGCCGCGGCTGGTCGATCTGATGGTGATGATTCAGTGGGATCCCCTTTGAAACGGGGCGGCGACAAATAGTCAGCTAGCCTGCTTGACTTAACGAGGTCTACTATACCTGTTGTTTATGTAGCATTTTTATTACTCCCGTTCATCTTTTTCTTTTTTTTTTCTCAAAACTTTACCTTGTACCGCTATCTATGATTTTAAGAAATCAGGCCGCATCAATCTATTTATTTTCATCAGCAGTACAAACAATTAACAGGTGATCAGTTATAATCAGGTAATCAGGTATACCATACATGTTCTTTATCATTTTTGTATACCTCTCATTATCGTTTTTTTAAATTACTTGTACCGCTACCAATGATTTTAAGCGATCATGTCGTATAAATCTTTTCCCTGCTTTTTTTCCACCAGTACTCTAATCATCTCTTGCTTATCTCTACGGCTGATCGCTTCATGTTTTCTTCCACTTTAAACCCAAGCGCATCTGGAAGTTGTACGTTACCTACAGTTCTCGCTGGGTGAATCCCATCGCATTCCATTAGGATGTGCCGAGTGGTCTCTGTATCTTTACTGCAGCACACACATGCCACATCTAATTCCCAATATTTGCTACGGTATGTTTTGGTTCTTAGGCAACCGGCTCGAGGCTCAAATAGCAAGGCTCTGCCCTTTGGGTTGTCGTACAGATTTTCCCTTGTAATTTCTTTCTTCTCAATCTTGTAAATCTTCATGGTCCTTTTTGTGTTCATTCTTTGCATCCAATTCACTGTCTCTATTTCTCTCACTTTCTTTCTGGTGATTCCTGGTTGTCTATTTACAGTTTAGATTATCCTGTACTTGGTTACCAACTTCCTCGACCTCTTCCTCCATTCTGCGTCCACGCTTTGGATGTACAGATGCTTGTTCAATTTAGCCGCCCATTAATTTTCATCCATGTTCCTGAGCCTTTCTTGAAAAATAATTTTGCTGTGTACTTCTCTGACTTCAAAAGAGACCCAACCCATGTCACCCTGCACTGCGTCAATGGTGGTTTTACCGTGGGCTCCCAAAGCCAACCGGCCTACGGATCTTTGGTTAACTTCCAACCCCGACAAGATATCCAATTTTAAGCATAGAATGGCATTTGCGAACGTTATCGCTGGCCAGATTACTCCTTTACAGATTCCACGCACCACCTCATACTTATTGTGGCCCCACAGTGCTCTGTGTTTCAATATTGCTACATTCCGCTTCCCCTTAATTATAACGCGACAGCGTTAAGGGTCCCGTGTAGCAGAAAATCCGGCGTCGGCAACCGGCGTGCGATGTCGGCAGGTGGCGGAGAAAATCATTTACAACCACCTCGACCGCGCAGGCCCTCCACGTGGAGCAACGTTCTTGAACAAAAATTGAATTTCTCAGAGGGAAATCGGTCAGAAAAATAGTAAAGTACGACTTCACCATTCGGCGTCGAATTCGCCGTCATATTGTTTACCAATCGGCGTCAGATTGTAGTTTGAAGGTACGAGAAAACCTCATTCTGCTACGAGGAAACTCAAATACAAACCCCTTTTCCAGCATTTCTGCCAGACATACAGCCGCGCGTTCAGGTACTTGCAAAAATGATATCTAGATGGCGCTCCGATCCGAGGGAGGTCAAATTGTGACTTCACCTGCTAAATCGTTTTGTACACGCGCGCACGTCGTGGCAATAGCAAGCAATTAATAAAATAATGAAATAAGGTGCTAGGGCCTTCACATTTTAATATAAGACCACTTATATTGCCCCTGGAAAAACGTCTTTCCAGCAATGCATTTTTGTTTAAAAGTGAAGCCGACTTTAGGAAGATTGGTGTAAGCTTACCCATGCGGGTAGCCGGCTTTCCCACGTTCAGTGTTGCAATGAATGAAGCCTACTTGCCGTATGCGAACGATGCGATGCAAACGAGTCCCGGTAACCGCTATCGCGTTCTGTTCTTATAGACGAACCTTAAGCTTCCTCCAATTTTTCAGGCCATCCTGGTGGTTGCTTGAATAATTCTTTCCTTCGTTTATGTGTACTCCGAGGTACTTATATTGATTCACTGTGGGTATGACTTGCTGTTGAATTGACACTACGTAGTTACTCGTCTCGTCATTAAAAATCATAATTCATGATTTCTCTGTGCTAAACCTAAGGCCTAGATTTGTCGCTGTGTTGCCACATATATTCGCAAGTATCTGTAAATCTTTTTATTGTCCGCTAGTAGCACTATGTCGTCTGTGTACATCAGTCCAGGGACCTTCTGTTGCACTATTTGTCCATTACGCATGTAGGATAAATCAAACCCTAATTCACAGTTTTCGTGCCAACAGATCGTGCCAACTGCGCCACCGCTGCTGGCACGATCTGTTGCTGCACTCCGCGCGGGCGATGCTCCCACGTTCCCTTCTAGACACAATGCCCAAACGTTAAAAAAACGGAGGTTCATCGGTGATTCTTGGGGTTTAGCGTCATCTGTGTGAGGAGGGAACGCTTCCGGCAGAAAAAAAATATTGCGACATTACATCCGTTAAAAACACAAGTGACGTCATTTTGCTCTCAAAGGCGCGGAAATTGTTTTCGGAGGCCTGCCATTAGAGCAGCATATTGAAATGCCCCGCCATTCGACTTAATGGGCGTTTAAAGCTTTCAGCGTGGAAAGCGATGCAGGAAAAACTCAGTCGTACGGGTGTCGAAATCGCATTGCTGCACCGAACATACTTCCTTTTGAGGCCGACCAACGCTTTGGGCGTTGAGTGTTCGTCTTTTCGTCGCACGCCAAGCCTGTCAGCCAGCGCTGTCGCACGACAACCACTAACGTAAACAATTATCTGGCGGACGCAACTCACTACTTTTGACTGAACAGGTTAAGAAACAATGAAACTACCGGCGTCACCAAATTCAGACAAACGTCGAGAAGCAAAACAACACATGTGAGTGGCGCGCATTGTAACAGGTGAACTCTACGAGTGCGCCTTTCTGCACACTTCAAGAGCTGCATTGCACTGCAACTGATAGCGCCGGCTATCGGTGGGCGCGCTTCGGTGGGCGCCAAAAAAGTATTTATCGATAATGATGAAGTAAATTAAAGCTGTTTCTTTTCTCGCCATGCGTATATAAAATTGAACAGGAATTTTATTTTCGTTGAATGAATCTGTGTCTCGCTTTAATTCAAAAACAAAACGCTTTTTTCTTTCCCAGTGTTTGTTAAGTAGAAACATATTCGCGCTTCAATCGCTGCTCCCATAACCACCCTTGCTGATGTCGGTGACAATTCGCTCTGAACCGCTTTTCGCCCAAAGCTTCGCGAGCTATTTGGATCCACCTTGGACCCTGCTCCCTCGTGCGCCCGAGTTACCCTGCCGTTAGGTGGCGTCAGCAGCGCAACACTCGCGCCATCTCTTGTAATATGCTGCAATCACACCGACCACCGCCGCCATAAGGCCAGGCGGTGAAGCCAGATTACAGGAGACGGGAGCCATGCGGGGAAACAACATTCGGGGGCGCGTGAGAGTCGCGCATCCCCAATACTGCAACCGTACACTGTGCAAGCAGATTGACGTTTTACTGCGAAGCTGTTAGTCTGTAGTTGGTCGGGATTTTTGGTGGGGTGTTAATGCCAAAAACAGGCGGCCGCGGCCACTCGGACAGAACGGCAGCTGGAAAAGGGGCTTGTTTTAAAAATCCGTGCAACAGGCTTATGTTTCCTCGTTTATTCGAATTACACTGCGATTCTGTCATGCTTGTAGGTTGTGTGTAAGTCGTACCTTACGAATTTTATTGCGATAGCAATTATATGGACACTGCAATGCAGATTTCTGCTGTCATCGTCGCCGTCGCCGTGAGGTTCCGTATGACGTCAATGGAGATGAAATCGTCGCCGCGCGCCGAACGCTGTATGTGCGAGTGAAAAGGCGCGAGGGACGCGCGCTTTCACGGGGAGTGAACCCACGGCGGAGAACAAACGCGCGTTCTGCGCCGTGCTCCCTTAAGGGCTGCAGAAGTAGGCGTCTCTTTCGTCCTTAACAATCACCATATATGTAGAGCAAACGCGCCTTCTTCCGACGCGCGATGAGCCGTGGGGGCAGAGGTGGAGGAGGGGGGGGGGGGTAGGCGAGGTTTAACTGCGGCACCACGTGCCTATTTATATAAAAACGTTGTGAGGCGAGAAGGTGGTAAAGGCTTCCGACGCTGCTCGACGAGTGTCCCGTTCTGATGTGGTCAAAAACCTTCGAGCCGCCCCGAGGCTCCGGCAACGTGCAGTCACCTACGCCGCATGCGTTTTGTGCGAACGCGGGCAAAACGCCGACGGCGTCGACGACAGTTCTGCGTGTTGCCAGTGCTACTGCATGTCCAAGTTTATACAGCTGATAAAGCTACTATCATTACTCTGTATAGCTCTCTACAAATTTGCTATCGCAATTGATGCTTCGCCTTTCGGGTGAAACTGCGGCAACTTTTTACATTGAAGCTTTTAAGGGCTCACTCTTCGTTGGTCGCGTCCGGCAATAGAAAAAAAATGTCACAGTTTCGCCCTAAGGGCGAAGCAATGAATGCGATAGCAACACAGCAATGTCATACGAAGTAAGGTGAGCGGCTTTGGTAGCAATATGAATTGTAGTAAACATGAGCTGATTAAGTAAGCAGGTGTGCTGCGGCGTAAGTAGACCGACATGTAGAGAGACTCGATGACCACGAGAAGGCGCGTGTGAAACGGTGGTGTTGATGAGAAGCGCTTCCCGTGGGCAGCGCGTGGGAAGGGACACACCTGTAGTGCTGCACTGCCGATCCGGGCAGCATTGCATGTGTAGCGTGCGTTGGAAAATGTGGCCCGACTATTACTAACTGAATGAACAAGCGTGGTGTGAGCGCGTACAAACAAACATGAATAGATCACACTGAATGACTGGAGTCAACGACTGTCAAAACGCTGGCAGCGAGCGCATACGCCACCGCGGGCGAAGGTACGTGCGGTCTATCGCTTCAACGCACACTGAGCGGCGAATGCACGGCGCATAAATGTCAGAGCCGTGTGGAGATAAGAGACGGTGCGGGAGAGCGAGCGACGAGCGTGGTTGTTGGCAGAGTAGAAGTGCGCCCCCCCCCCCCCCCCCCCGCGCTTCCTCCGGCGCTGGCTTCCCGCTTCCTTGCTTGCGCGTGGGTGTTTGGGTGCGATCGCTCTCCGTTATAGCGCGCGTCCCCGCACGCTTCCGCTCGGGCATACGGCGCGCGGCGAAGATTTTATCTGTAGGGAACCTCACGGTGACGCCGATGGCAGAAATACGGTTGAAGTGTCTATATAACTGCTATCGCAATAAAAATCATTGGCCGTATGCAGTATGTGTGCGTGAAAGCGCCCGAGGACGAGGGACGCGCGCTTTCACGGGGAGCGAACGCATGGCGGAGAGCAAACGCGACTTCCCATTGGAAGGGGAGCGATGGGGGAGGAGGGCGTCGAGGCACCCTAAACTGTGCGTGTGTTTCCCGCTCTTCCACTGCAGCGCATGCACGCAGCTCTGCCGGCCTCTGCTGCCTGTGCTGCACACTCTCTGGGCTCTCTCCCGCCTATCTCCAAACAGTGTGGACAACGGCGTTTAGCCGTTCCGTCAGGTAGCCAGAGTTTTGACAACGGTTGTGTGCGGTCACACAAATAATGCGCACAACTGCCGTCGACGGCGGCGCCCATTTGCCCGCGTTCGCACCGAACGCGCGCAGCGTTGGTGACGTGTTTATGAAGAACGTGCCAACCTTTGCCGTACACTCTATGACGGTGTACGGTAATGACCAAAAGGCCATGGTCCCTCTGGTCACTAAATAAATGAAAACCACTGGATCATATATATTTCTTATTATTTAATAGCTCAAATAACCATTTACACCATCACATCTTAATAGTAATAATTGGAAATACGTAATTCCCACCATAGTACAACTTCGCTGGTATTCCATCTCCACCCCAGTGGAAGGGCCGACACTTTTTTGATGCATTTTACTTTGAGAGAAATTAGTCCAATAACGCACTTACGCCAGGCGGAGGGCCGAAAAGAATTGGAATTTATGTTGTACTCCACACACAAACGTCTGCACGTGACAAACGTCGCTTGTGGTGGTGTAGCTAGTGTAACGTCGTATAATGTCAGTTGGGTGCGAGGGGGGTACTTGTCCTAGGCCAGTCATCATCATAATCCGCCTATATTTTATGCCCATTGTAGGACAAAGGCCTCTCCCTGCGATCTCCAATTACCCCTGTCCTGCGCTAGCGTATTCCAACTTGCGCCTGCAAATTTCCTAACTTCATCAGCCCATCTGGTATTCTGCCAACCTCGACTGCGCTTCCCTTCTCTTGGTATCCATTTTGTAACCCTAGTGGTCCATCGGTTATCCATCCTACGCATTACATGGCCTGCCCAGCTCCATTTCTTCCGCTTAATGTAAACTATAATATCGGTTATCCCCGTTTGTTCTCTAATCCACACCGCTCTCTTGCCGTCTCATGACGTTAGGCCTAACATTTTTCGTTCCATCGCTCTTTGTACGGTCCTCAACTTGTTCTCGAGCTTCTTTGTTAACCTCGAAGTTTCTGCCCCATTTGTAGAATGCAATGATTGTGCACCTTTCTTTTCAACGACAGTGGAAAGCTCCCAGTCAAGGTTTGGCAATGCCTGCCGTATGCACTCCAACCCAATTTTATTTTATTGCGATAGCAATTATATGGACACTCAAAAGCAGATTTCTGCCGTCGCCGTAGCCGTCGCCGTCGCCGTGAGGTTCCGTAGGACGTCAATGGAGATGAAATCGTTGCCGCGCGGCGAACGGTGTATGTGCGAGTGAAAGGGCGCGAGGGGCGCGCGCTTTCACGGGGAGTGAACGCACGGCGGAGAACAAACGCGCGTTCTGCGCCGTGCTCGCTTAAGGGCTGCAGAAGTAAGCGTCGCTTTCCTCCTTTACAATCACCATATATGTAGAGCAAACGCGTATTCTTCCGACGTGCGAGAGGCCGTGGGGGAGGGGGAGGGGGGCGAGGGGGGGAGGGGGCGACGTTTAGCTGCGGCACGAAGTGCCTATTTATATCACAGGCTCCGGCAACAGTCACCAACGCCGCACGCATTTTGAGCGAACGCGGGCAAAACGCCGACAGCGTCGACAATAGTTCTGCGTGTTGCCGGTGCTGCTGCACGTCCAAGTTTATACAGCTGATAAAGCTAATATCATTACTCCGCAAAGCTCTCTACAAATTTGCTATCGCAATTGATGGTTCGCCTTTCAGGTGAAACTGCGACAACTTTTTATGTGAATTTCTTTCTCATGATCAGGGTCCCCTGTGAGTAATTGACCTAGATAAACGTACTCCTTCACAGACTATAGAGGCTGCCTGGCGAACCTGAATTCTTGTTCCCTTGCCAGGCTATTGAGGATTATCTTTGTCTTCTGCATATTCATCTTTAACCCAATTCTTACATTTTCTCGATTAAGGTCCTCAATCATTTGCTGTAATTCGTCTCCATTGTTGCCCAATAGGACAATGTCATCTGCAAACTGAAGGTTGCTGAGATATTCGCCGTTGATCCTCACTCCTAAGCCTTCCCAGTCTAAGAGCTTGAATACTTCTTCTAAGCATGCAGTGAGTAACATTGGAGAGATTGTGTCTCCTTGCCTGACCCCTTTCTTGATAGGTAACTTTCTACTTTTCTTGTGGAGAACCAAGGTAGCTGTGGAATCCGTGTAGATATTTGCGAAGATATTCACGTATGCCTCCTGTTCTCCTTGATTACGCAATGCCTCTATGACTGCTGGTATCTCTACTGAATCAAATGCCTTTTCATAATCTATGAAAGCCATATAGAGAGGTTGATTGTACTCCGCAGATTTCTCGATTAACTGATTGATGACATGGACATGATCCATCGTGGAATATCCCTTCCTGAAGCCAGCCTGTTCTCTTGGTTGGCTGAAGTCAAGTGTTGCCCTAATTCTATTGGAAATTATCCTGGTGAATAGTTTATACAGTACTGAATGCAAGCTAATTAGTCTATAATTCTTCAATTCTTTAACGTCTCCCTTATGGATTAGTATATTGTTGGCTTTCTTCCAGCTCTCCGGTACACTTGAAGTTCTGAGGCATTGCGTATAAAGGGCCGTAAACTTTTCAAACATAATACTTGATCTATCTTTGATTAAATCTACCGTTATTCCATCTTCTCCAGGAGCTTTTCTTCTGGTCACGTCTTTCAAGGCCATTCTAACTTCGTCGGTAGTTATAGAAGGAGCCTTTGTATCCGGTTTATCACTATTTCGAATGAAAGTAGCTTCGCTGTTTTGGGCACTGTACGGGCACTGTAATTCTTCGGCTGCTTTTACTATCATCGAAATTGCTGATGATATTACCATGCTTATCTTTCAGTGCATACATCTGGCCTTGTCCTATGCCAAGCTTTCTTCTTAGTGATTTAATGCTGCGTCCATACTTTACGGCTCCCTCAATCTTTCCCACGTTATAATTTTGAATGTCCCTTACTTTCTTCTTGTTGATTAGTTTTGACAGTTCAGCGAATTCTATCTGATCTCTTGATTTGGACACTTTGATGTTTTGTCGTTTCTTTATTAGTTCTCTTGTTTCTTGGGAGAGGTTACCTTCTGGTTGCCTTGGTGCCTTACCTCCCACTTGAATTGCTGCTTCTGAGATCGACCTAGTTACGGTTTCATTCATTACCGCTATGTTGTCTTTATCTTCATTTTCTAAAGCTGCATATTTGTTTGCGAGCACCAGCCTGAATTGGTCTGCTTTTAGCCTTACTGCCTCTAGGTTGGCCTGTTTCCTCTTGACTAATTTTACTCTGTCTCTTCAAATTTAGAGAAATCCTAGACCTCACTAACCTATGGTCACTGCACTTTAGCTTACCTAACACTTACATACTGCACTATGCTTGGATCATCAGAGAGTATGAAATGTATTTCATTCCTTGTTTCTCCATTAGGGCTTTTCCAGGTCCACTTCCTGTTGCTGTGCTTCCTGAAGAAGGTATTCATTATTCGGAGTCTATTCCTGTCCGCGAATTCTACTAACATCTCTCCTCTTGCATGCCTAGAATCGATGCCGTAGTTGCCAAATGCTTGCTCACCAACTTCCTTTTCCCCACTTTTGCATTGAAGTCGCCCATGACTACAGTATATTGAGTTTGCACCTTTCTCATTGCTAATTCAACATCTTCATAAAACTTCTACTAGAGGTTGGGGTGTAGGCTTGTACTACCTTCATTTTGTACCTCCTATTCAGCTTTATTACGGCTGCTACCCTCTCCGTAATGCTGTAAAATTCATCGATGTTGCCCGCTATGTTGTTATGGACTATAAATCCTACCCCGGATTCTCTCTTGTCTGCAAGACCTCTGTAGCAAAGGACGTGGCCGTTGGTCGGCACGGTATATCCTCACCAGTTCTTCTAAACTAACTAAGGTCAATAATATCCCAGACAATGCCTGATAATTCTTGAAATAGTCCTGCTAAGCTAGCCTCACTCGATAGAGTGCGCGTGTTGAACGTTGCCGGGTTCAGTTTCCATTGGCGGCCAGTCCGGACCCAGAGATTCTTAGCACCCTCTGCCGCGTAGCAGGTCGGACCGCCGCCTTGGTCAGGTGCTACGCAGCCACTGGGGACTGAGAGCCATGGGTTAATTGTCGGAGTCAAGAGGGCGGTAGTGGCCGAATAATGCACCAGGGACGCCAATTCCTGTTCTGGTGAGGGAGTGACCTTGATGAAGCTTAGTGGGCCTTCCTAGTTTGGTTGCACTTGAGCTAGCATAGCCCCACTAGCTCTCGGCAAGATATTTTTTTCTTGCCGGTGTCAGGCATCACTCCATGCCTGAAAGTGTGGTGGACTGGAGTAGGATTCGAACTTACGACCTTCAGATTTGAACCTGGGTATTCTACCTCTGCTCCACGCCACCAAGGCGAGTAGTGCTTGTCTAATGTGCGCACCAGCTTCGCTATACGTCCACTCTTGCAGGGTGGAATGGAGGCGGTTTTTTATTGTTTGTCTGTTTGTTCTAAAGGTATACGTGCTAAGTCGCAGTATGAGACAGTCCGAAGAGGTGTATGTCACGACCGCAGAGATGCAGTGGCTTGCTTTGCTTCATGAAGGTACGTGCTTATCTTTTTTTTGCCACTCGTAAAATTATTTCGTTTGTGATTTACGGCTCCTGGACTGCTCTGCGAAGAATTTTTAACATGGCTGACGAACAGCCTTCGACAGTAAAAGAGCTGGCAAAGGCTCTGGCTGAGTTAACAGCCAGAATTAATGACAACCTTGCCGATCTCAAGAAGGACCTAAAGAAAGTAATTGAGCAAGAGGTTCAGCCTGTTAAGGATTGAATGGACTTTATGAATAAAAAAATCGATGAGTTCAAAGCTGAAATGCTTACGGTGAAAAAAGAACTTGTCATAGTCAAGGCATAAAATACCAAATTAAAAAAAGAAAATGACCGATTCTCAAAGAAGTTAAACGAAGTCAAGAAAGGTCTGACTGCTTCAGTACAGTCCAGTCGAAATAATAACGTGGAAATTAAGGCAATCCCAATGAGAATATCCGAAAGCCTAATTTCAACAATGAAAGTAATCTCTAGTTGCCAAAAGGTGGATGTAGAAGAATCGGATATTGATGTCGTTCACCATGTTTCTTTTAGGCGTGCGCTGGCACAGAATATCGTAGTAAAATTTGCTTCTTGGGCCGTCAGGCATACAGTTTTGAAAGCAGCGAAAAAATTTAGAGTAAACACTTTTGTTCTAGGATTCGCGGGCGAGAACAGCCCAGTGTACATTAATTGCCATCTTAGCCCAGCCAACAAAGTAATATTTGGATTCGCTCTGAAGGCCAAACGTGCAAAAAAAATCTGGAAATTCACTTGGGTGTCGCAAGAGAAAATTTTGATGAGGAAAGCGGAAAACTCGTGCGTTATTCATGCTACCTGTACAAATGATCTCGCTCAAGTGATCTAAAAAATTGTTGCTTGCCCTGAACCATGCACTAGCAAATTCTCTTCAATGGCTTTTTCTATCGCTCAAATTGAAATGGCATGGCTTGAGCAAGATAATTTCTCTATTTTGCATTGTAACCTTCGTAGTATTAGAAAGAACTTAGATAACTCGCTTATATATTTATCCCAACACAAATTTCCATACGATATAATAGCCATAACAGAAATGCGGCTGAAATACGGCGAAACTGCTCATTTACCTGGCTACGCTATAACATCTATGCTTCGGCCGGGTTCATAACGCGGCGGAGGAGTCGCGATGTTTGTAAAGAACAAAATCGATTTTTTTCCATTATTCCTAGGAGCTCCCAATGTACGCTCTCAGCTGCGGCAATAATTATTCAATGGAAGTGTGGAATTACAGTGGGTGCCGTCTACCGCCCACCCTCTTCAGGTGTCAACGATTTCATCTGCACTATGGAATCTACTTCTTATAGCCTCCCAAGTCCCACTGATTGCATGCGGAAATTTCAATATTAACTTGTGCAAACATAATTCTGATTATTTATTTTAATTCAGTCACTTAAGCTTAAAAATGTTACTTCCACTGCAACTCATGTCACTGAACAATCAGAATCCATTGTCGATCCCAACTAAGTGTAGGGCTTTACGATGTGACCGTTATCGATCATAACCCCACATTTTTGTTCATTCCCCGTAAATGCCTAACACAAGCCAGCGCTTCACGAGTCAAGCGCTCAACATAGGTCAATTATGTTCTATTGAGCCGATTGCTTCTGGACATTCACTTTGAGTGTATTTGTAACGGTGACATAGAAAATGAGCGTGAAAAAATTTTCGAGTGCATAAGCCACCTGATTAGACAATCAAAACGTCAATGTACGCGTCGCAAATATGATCATTGATCAGCCCATTTGCCCCTAGATGACTAACAGTCTCTTAGAGATATTGACATTGAAGGACTCGCACTACAATAGGTGGAAAAACAAGAGTAATGAATATTGCCGCGAAAATTTCAAGTTTCATAGAAATAAGTCAGTCACAACAAAACGAAAATTGAAGAGGGATTATTACCCCAACATAATTAGGCGTGAAGGGAGCAATACAAAAAGGATATGGCGAGTAGTGAAAGATGTTAGAGGCGTAGGCCAGATAAAACGCGTTGTTCCAGATAACCCCTGTTCAAAAGTTGCCGATAACTTTATTGTATACTTCACCAGCCTTGGCGCTAACCTTGCTAGTCAGTTTCCCTCGTCACTATCCACTCCCTTTCTTCCCAGGTTGATTGGTAATGGCTTCAACCTTGAAAAAATTACAGCAGATGAAATCAAATCTATCGTGGCTAATATGTCAGTATAGAAAGCGACTGGTGATGATGGAATACGAGCTAAGGTTATTAAATATATTAACCCTCTCTGCGTTCCGATGTGTCATATATTCAACCATGCATTTGCCTCTGGTACTTATCCATTTAGGTTAAAAACCGCCAAAGTAGTTCCCGTATACAAATCAGGGGACTCAAATAATCCTGCAATTTACAGACCGATCTCGTTTCTAAGCTCTCTCAACACACTTTTCGAGAAGCTTATTGTCCTGCGCTTAAACCGCTTTCTTTGCGATAATGACGTCATCTCCCCACAGCACCACGGATTCGTTCCAGTTAGGTCTACAACAACAGCTATTCTGACCCTCTCGCAAGGTATAAACACCGCACTTGACAACGGTTAAATAGCAATAGCAGTTTTCTTAGATATTAAAAAGACATTCGACAGCGTTTCTCACGATAAATTGTTACATAAGCTCCAAAGCTACGGCTTCACCGGCAGTTGAGTTCTTTCTCGAGCTACTTGTCCTCGCGCAAACAAAAAGTGGTGTTTAATAGTAATGAATCCGCATACAGCACCATAGCGCGTGGGGTACCTCAGGGTATTGGGCCCTGTACTCTTTTCATGTTACATTAATGATCTCCCCAAACTCTTTTGTATTATAAAACATTAATGTACGGCCGTCAACACGCTTAACACGAAGCGTGGCCTAGACCGGTTTGTACTGACGCCAGCGCCGCGAAGTGTTGTGCGCTCTTATCTCGGTATGTTTGTGGCGGCTGACGATAGCTGGAGCGCAGCTCGATTTCACTGGTCCACTTGTGCTACAGCGGCTAAAGAATGGGGAGCGCATTGAAGCCGCCTATAGGAAGCCGCGAGGGGGCGCGCGCTGTCGATGGACAGTCGTGGTGGATGGTCGTGTTCCTCCGGGGCTCCGTGGCGGCGACGAAGTTTTTAGGGGCGAAGCTCCTTAGGGTGTGGGTCGTTTCCTCCTCTGTAGTAGTAGTAGTATCTAGCCACCTCTAGTTTATGAATTGCTCAATAGATGGCGTTGTGTGTCCGTACGTGAAAGAGATGCCGAAGCGTGTCGTCAGGCTGCTACGTCTAGTTTATGAACTGCTCAATAGATGACGTTGTGTGTATATGTCCTTGGAAATAATATCACTAATAATAAGAAAAGGCGGTCGCCGCATCGATGTAGTGTTTGCCAACTTTACGTTAACACCCATACAAGAACCACTTTCCCTGCATTTCACCGATAACAAAGCGGTGATAATGAAGGGACCACGTAAACCAACAGTACAATAAAAGTTTGATGTTTAATATATTCACGGTGTTTCACACTCTTTATATGATGCACTGGGCGAATTTCACGGAAGAGTTTCACGGTTTACCGATGATTCCCTCCGGAGCTTCGCCCCACTCATCATCATTCACCCCGTAGATAAGCTGTGATTTTGTGTATGCTTTGAACTTGCTTCTGTTGTTTGACTTGCTGTTTTTTAGCCTCTAAATAGTAGGTTGGAAGCGGCAGAGCTATCAGATATTGTTTCTTTATTTCCTTCTTCGTGTATGTATCGGGTGTATTTCGTTTTTTAAGAGAGTCAGAACGTCTTTTCCTGATACGTGTTTTAACACGCGTGGTCGCGTGTTACCCTGTCTTTTAGTCTTGAAATACTAGTTTGGAAGTGTCAAGTATATTAGCCATTCGGGTTGTTAACGTGTGTGTTTGTGTCCCGGGGCCGAACGCTTCATCTTCGCTGGTTAACGATCTGTACGGAGTGCTTGGGCGGTGTTTTTTTATTGCGATAGCAATTATATGGACACTTCAACCACATTTCTGCCGTCGCCGTCTCCGTGAGGTTCCGTATAGATTCATCATCATTCAGCCCGCGGATATGCTGTGATTTTTGTGCATGCTTTGAACTTGCTTCTGTTGTTTGACTTGCTGTTTTTTAGCCTCTAAATAGTAGGTTGGAAGCGGCAGGGCTATCAGATATTGTTTTTTTATTTCCTTCTTCGTGCATGTATCTGGTGTATTTCGTTTTTTTAAGAGAGTCAGAACGCCTTTTCTTGACACGTGTTTTAACACGTGTGATCGCGTGTTACGTTGTCTTTTAGTCTTGAAATACTAGGTTGGAAGTGTCAAGTATATTGGCCATTGGGGTTGTTAGCGTGTGTGTTTGTGTCGAGAGTATTGCTTTCGTAGGACAGTCAGAGCAGGGCCACGTGTCCGAACACGTGCGAACGTTTGCCATAAATTAAGTCTGCTCGACATTTATTATTGCAGATACTTTGACTAATTGCGGAGAAATAAATTCTGGCATTTTAAGGTTTTAGGTTCTGTGGGTATCGGCCTTTTGTAGGTTCGGTGATAGCGTTTGAGAATGCCAGGTGCAACATTCGGCGGAAATGGCGGGAAAGCGTGCCGCGGGCGGGGGGTCACTCAACGTAGACGAGGAGACCGATGAGAATAGCGTGGAAACTGAGACAATCGACAGACACTGTAATGTCGATGCTAGGCGAAAGAAAATGAAGGATGTTTAGAATGAGCTAGTAAATCGGATCGCAGAGCTGAGAAATGAACTTCATATGGAACGTGATGCACGGAAGGTAGTGGAAGAAAGACTCCAAGCAGCCGAGGAAAAATTGAACAGGGCCGCTATTACGAACGGTAGTGACGATGAAACACCGGCTCCCGGCGAGACAAGACCGGAAGTGCCCACAAAGCGCATAGAATGCGTGGACATGCAGGGGGGGGGGGGCAGCTGGAGGGAGGGTCACCTACCTTGAAGCTGCCGCGAAGGGAAGCAGAAAGGCAGGGGTCAATGCCCTATGTCGAATCCGAATCACTCGGACAAGGAGGACAAAGGAAAGCAGGGTGAGACCTCGTCAGGAGGGGAGAGTGAAAAGGTCGTAATCACTGGTAACTCAAATCTGTCTAGGTGCTCAGATGCACTTGTGGAGCGGGTGAAAGGCCACAAAAGAGTGGCGGTAGGTACGTTTCCAAGGAGGACATTGGCCGATGTCATGGAGCGAGCTAGAAGAAAGCTCGCGGAGAATGCGCACCCACGCAACCTTGTAATAGTAGCGGGCGGCCTAAATGACGTGCTCAGCATGAAAGGGGCGGGGCTAGCCCAGCGCTTGGCGAAGGGTGCGGAAATCAACAGGGCAGTGAGAAGGTATGGTGGCTTTCAAAGAGACGGAATCCACTTCAATCACAGGCTTGGACGTGAAGTAGGCTGGCTTTGGGGGGGGGGGGGGAGGGCACGGGCGCTCAGGAGGTCAGGGTAAGTAGGAATGAAGAAGGTCCCTTAGGGGATGAATGAATGAATAAACTTACCGTTAGTCAGAAGTTCCCCTAAGGGAACTTCTGACTAAGGGAACTTCTGACAGAGTTAGTCAGAGTTCCCCTAAGGGAACTTCTAACAGCACCGGTAGCAACAGAAAAACGATAAAGAAAAGAGCTCGCTGTGCAATAGGTTGCATAAACATACAGGGTGGTAGAAGAAAGAAAACGTGATTAGAGGTTGAGGATCAGTTATATAGAGAGCAAATATGTGTGTATGCGGCTACAGAAACGCACCTTAAAAACTTCGAAGAGCCTGGAATTATTGAGAATTATGTTTGGAAAGGGTGCAACCGAACCAAATTAGAAAGAACAGGAGGGGGTCGCAATGCTTGTACATTAGGGGGCCAAATGAGAAAGAGTAAATTCAGAGTGTCAAGAGCAACTTTGGCTATCAGGCACAGTCAGTGGAAAAAAAAAACTTGGCTAGGAGTGACGTACTTATGGACAGGGAGAAATTGCAAAGAAAAGACTGAAGAGTTAATGAAATGCTTAAGTGCGGATACTAAGAGTTTCGGGAATGAGGGCGAGATTATCCTGTTGAGTGATATGAATGCCCACATACAGCAACTAGACAGTTATACCGACAACAACGGGAGGTTAATACTAGATCTCTGTGAGCAACGTTCCCTCGTTATCGTGAATACGGGGACAAATTTGATGGCAGATCAAATGGGAAGGCGGAAATAGACAATCGGTCATTGATTACTGTCTGATGACAGAAGGAATTTATAATAAGTTGAAAGGACTGGTCATTGACGAGGAAGGGAATAGCATCCTAGGGAGTAAGCATACACGCATCATCTTGAAAATGTAGTTGGGAAAGAGAGCAAGGAACGAAGAATGACCAGTACAAATTTGAACGATGAACAAATAGCAAATATAGCCACAAGAGTCGAGAAAAAACTTGACAAATGCCCAAGCAAGGAGTGGGAATATAGTGCGCTTGTATGTTTATTAACACGAGAGATATGGGTAAAGAGAAGCAACTTGCTTGTGGGAAAAAGGAAGCCTAAAAGCTGGTGGAACAGGGAGATACGGGAGGCGATCGACGAACGTAAGAAAGCATCACGCGAACACAGGCAGGCGAAAATGCACACTTGCCGCAAAATTAACGAGAAATATACCGCCAAAAAAAAACAAGGTTCAAATATTAGTTCAAGAAAAGATTAAAGGTGAAAGCGAACATTGGTTGTCAGAAATGGGTGCGAAAAATAAGGCCGCACCTAGAAAGCACATTAACGTATTAGGCAAGAAGTTGGGAACAGTGCAGCAACATATCCTTGACGAAGATGGAAACAAATCGGAAGGGGACGCGGCATTAAATAACGTTCGAAAAATAACAGCTGAATCATTTCAGTGCAATGGCGAGGTGGTTTCTGAGGAAAAAAAGTTAATGAACGAGAACCAGACAGAAAAGGAGTTGGTGCTGAGTAATTTCACCTGGAAGAAAGCTGAAGAGAACATTTTTAAGCGCACAGAAACAGGTTTAGACGTGGTTCTCGTTAGACTGATTAACGAGTTAGGACCAAAAAGTAAGAAAGCTCTGTTGAAAACCGAAGAAAATTGCTTAAAACATGGGCGAATACCAGACAGTTGGCGACAAAGTAGAAAAAAGTTAATTTATAAAGGTAAGGGGGAAAAAAATGTCACAGTTTCGCCCTAAGGGCGAAGCAATGAATGCGATAGCAACACAGCAATGTCATACGAAGTAAGGTGAGCGGCTTTGGTAGCAACAACACGCAGAACTGTTGTCGACGCCATCGGCGTTTTGCCCGCGTTAGCTCAAAATGCGTGCGGCGTTGGTGACTGTTGCTGGAGCCTCTGATATAAATAGGCACTTGGTGCCGCAGCTAAACGTCGCCTCCCTTCCCTCCCCCTCCCCCACGGCCTCTCGCGCGTCCGAAGAAGGCGCGTTTGCTCTACATATATGGTGATTGTAAAGGAGAAAAGAGACGCCTACTTCTGCAGCCCTTAAGCGAGCACGGCGCAGAACGCGCGTTTGTTCTCCGCCGTGCGTTCACTCCCCGTGAAAGACGCGCCCCTCGCGCCCTTTCACTCGCACATACAGCGTTCGGCGTGCGGCGACGATTTCATCTCCAAATGACGTCATACGGAACCTCACGGCGACGGCGACGCCGACGGCGACGGCGACGGCGACGCCGACGGCGACGGCGACGCCGACGGCAGAAATCTGCTTTTGAGTGTCCATATAATTGCTATCGCAATAATATAGAATTCACTCGGTTCGACCATTGACAATCGTCAATGTACAGGTTAGCAATCCAGGCGATTAAATTGAAGCTGCAAGTGTAGAGGGCGCTACGTGCCACGCGACCTATATATAAAGGGAGTTGCGTAATAAAGGTGTGCATTCGTTCGGTGAACTAGGCTCCGAGTCACTTGGGCAGACGCGTCTGTCAGCACCCTTCATTGTATATGGTATCAGGAGTGGCCACTGTTCGCTCTCTCTAATGGGGAACAAGCCGGACGCTACGTCTGCCAGACTACCTGGACTCCAACAGCCATCGAGCTTCGACTTCACCGACCCAAGTACATGGTCTACCTGGATTAAGCAGTTTGAGGACTATGCCTATGCTACAGGATTGCACCAAACTACCGACGAGGTTCGTGTACGAACGCTTCTTTATTGCATGGGTGTTCAGGCTCGAGCCGCTCGACGGTTGCTGGCGTCTTTCAACTTGTCGGCCGAAAAAGTTCAGTCGTACAGCGTTGTTAAAAGCACGTTCACCTCGCATTTCGTGCACCGGCTAAACGAAGTTCACGAGAGTTTCACAAGCGGACGCAGCAAGCAGATGAAAGCGTCGATGCTTTTTCTAGCGTGAGCTACACTGGCCGAGGTTGAGCTGTTTCGCGTGGATCCTGGAGCGCCGTGCTGCGTATACGCGAGGAGCAGTGACGCCACAGGGCCCACAGCTGGCGTGCCCGACGTTTGCGCTGGGCGTTTGCCAGTGTGGTATAGCCACGGAGAAGGAGAGCGAAATTGCTGTTCAGCGGTGCAGAAGAGCGGAGAAGCTCATCAGATCCCGAAGTAGTTGTCTGGCAATTAGCGGTAGAGCGTAGGAACAACGAACAGAAGAATGCTAAACGTGCTGCGGAGACACCGGAGCAAAGGGAGGAACGTCTAACAAAGCGGCGTCGCCAGGAGGCTGAGCGACGTGCCCGACCATCTCAGCAGCAGCAACAAGAAGACGCCATTGATGACGTCAAGGCTCGCCGATTGACTGACTATACGGTGAAACTTATCGAAAGCGCCAGTGCGACTCGTGGATTCGAGATGGACTTCGTAAACAATCCGTTTGGATATGTGTCCGACGTGTGTGAAAGACTGGCACATGAAAGACTTGAAGCCGGTAAGTAGTGCCATGCGTGAAACGTTGAGTTTAGCGGCGCCGACTGAGTGGGGTGAAACTCTGGCGCTGGTTTATGCAACGTGCAAGACCTTTCTCGTTAAGCAGAAGATTCCACTCTTTAGCGTTACCAATGGGTATCGTTACCCGCCCATGCCACCAGGTCTACCGGTTCTGAACGATGTGGCCGACTTAGCTCACGCTACGTATATCCTGGCATAGCCGAGCTACGCCACTGCTAATTTTTTATTCCGTTTTGTGAAATATAGTTAAAAAATGCAACTACGGCGCAGCGTCCGCCGAGGACAGGCTGGTTCGAGACCAATTTATTTTTGGTTTGTTGGACAGCAGGTTATTGGAATAGCCCTGCTGCACTTCCGACTAGACGCTCGAGAAAGCGCTCCTGCATGCACGGCTGCACGAAGATACCGATCGAGAAAAGCGTGAACGAGAAAGCCAGTTATCTGGGCTAGTCGCCGTTTATGCAGCGAAACGCAGGTCAGAGACAGCGAGAAGGCAGTCGCGTAATCAAGCGTCGGGATCACGAGAAACGCTCCTCGCCGGCGCGCACAGATCCTGTCACTTCTGCGGACGAGAAGAGCATGAGCGGAAATTTTGTCCTGCTAACGAAGCTGTTTGCAAGTTTTGCAAAAAAAGTACACTTCGAAGCACTTTGTTTAGCTAAACAAATCTCGCAAAGCCAACAGTCACATGCCATCGAGATGCATGCTGTCAAGACCAATGAGGCAAATGCTAAGTTTCTTTGGGTCCGCGTGAATGGAGTGCCACTCAAGTTCAAGGTTGCCTCAAGAGCGGAGGTTACCGTCGTTCCAAGTACTTTTTCGGGAGCACCGTCGCGAGTCGAAAATCTGGAGGGTCATCTCACCGGTCCAGGAAGTTACCCTTTGAAACAAGTCCATTCACAGCTATGTTGGAGTGGAAGAGCCGCACTTGCGTACAGTCAGTGTACGTCATGCCTTCGCAGTCTACACCTCTACTAGGATACCCTGCTATCCTCGCATTGGGAGTCGTGAAGTTCATCGACCGCACACAACAAACTGGAAAGCAAGCCAGCTCTGCAAGCTACGCAACCCCTGGCCAGGACATATTCTAAGGGCTTGGTACCGTAGGGGAGGATTACACTATTCGACTCAAACCAAATGCCAGGCCATTTGCTCTCAGTGTACCTCACAAAATTCCCATTCCTCTGTACAACCAGGTAAAGCTGGAGCTGGACCAGATGGAAAAACAAGGTGTCATCAGGCACATTACGAAGCCGACGCCATGGTGAGCCGGTCTGGCTGCAGTACCGAAGGCATCAGGCGGCATCCGAATATGTGTGGATTTAACAAAGCTCAACAAAGTTCTTCGTGGAAGGCACGTACATGCTTCCAACGGTCGAATGGGTGCTGGGGCAACTGGGCGACGCCAAAGTGTTCTCGAAGCTGAACGCGACAGCAGGATTTCACCAAGTGCGATTGGCCCAAAAATGTCAAGAGCACACAACATTCATTACGCCATTTGGATGCTACTGTTACTCTCGTCTACCTTTTGGCCTGACTTGACCACTGGAGAATTTTCATACAGAAATGGCTCGAATTCTGGGCGGGGCAACCGAATGTCATCAACATGATAGACGACAGCCTAGTTTTTGGAAAAGACTAAGAAGAACACGACAAGCGATTTGTGGAGGTTCTTCAACGTCTGAGGAGAGCCGCAGTTAAACTCAAGAAGTCAAAATGCTCCTTTGGTCAAGACAAAGTAGAGTTTCTGGGTGTGGTTATCGACACCAACAGTATCTCGCCAAGTCCCAGCAAACTCGAAGCACTGCGCAACTTGGAACCACCCAAGGACGTTGCTGGGGTCAGGCGATTCCTTGGCATGGCTAATCATATTGGTCGCTTCCTGCCCAACCTTTCGCAGGCAATCGCCCCTATTCGCGCCTTGCTAGGCGAGCAAAATGCGTGGAAATGGGGACCGCTTCAAGAGACTGATTTTAATCGAGTAAAGGCGATGCTCACATCAGACCTGTGCGTCGCAATGTGGAACCCTAGTCGTAATATCATTGTCTCATGCGAGGCAGGCTCATTTGGATTGGGAACCGTTCTTCTGCAGGAAACACCATCGGGCGAGCGACACGCGGTAGCGTTCGTATCCAGGTCGCTTACTGAAGCGTAACAGCGCTACAGCCAAACAGAGAAAGAGGCGCTGGCGGTGGCATGGGCAGTGCACTGTTTCGACCAATACGTGCGTGGCTTAAATTTCACGGTAGAAACCGATCACCAGCCGCTGGTAACACTACTTGGTACGCTGACTTCGACACGATGCCCCCACGTATTCAAAGGTTTCGCATCAAACTTATGTGCTACCAATTTAGCCTGGTCTACGTTCCTGGCAAACAGCTACCCACTGCGGATACTCTATAAGGGCTCCGGATGAGAAGCCGTCGATCAGTCCGGTGGATGTGGTAGATGAGTTTGGAGAATTTTAAGTTGCTACAGTCACAGACACGACGCAGGTTACCGTAGATTATCTTCGCAGGCACCAAGAACTGGACTGGGGATGCGACCAGCTCGTCAGATACTGCACTCAGGGCTGGCCTCGTCGAGACAGGCGTCAGGAGCACACTTCGAAGTACTGGAGCCATCGAGGGGATCTCTCTTTGTGCAACGGCGTGCTACTAAAAGGTAATCGCTTTGTCATCCCGGCATCGCTGCAAAAGGATACGCTCGAACTTATCCATTAAGGCCACCAGGGAATTTACCGATACCGCCTAAGGGCCCAGGATTCTGTGTGGTGGCACTACTTTCGCAGCAAATAGGGACAGAGTCACTCACTGCAGACAGTGTGCATTCACACGAGCGCGAAGAAGTGAGCCATTGGTGGTAAGGAAGACTCCAGCGCAACCGTGGCAAGAAGTAGGAATGGACTTGTTTAGTTACAAGAGACACAACTACCTACTAGTAGTTAATTATCGTTCTCGCTACCCTAAAGTCATCTACTCGTGCATGCGAAGCACGAACTCTGAGGTGGTCAGAGTTCGTGCTTCGCATGCAGTCAGAAAGCATTTTTGCTCGTTTTGGCATTCCTACAGTAGGACGAAGCGATAATGGACCGCAGTTTGCTTCACATGCCTTTGGAGCTTTTGCGAAGCGCTATGGCTTCCAGCCCATCACCTCAAGTCCAAACTGCCCGAAGTCAGATGGGGAAGTGTAAAGTATGGTGCGTACGATCAAAGAATTGTTTGCGAATGCAGACGATCCTTTTCTGGATCTTCTGTCGTACAGAGACACTGCAGGTGTCACAGGGTTCAGCCCTGTGCTTCTGTTGGGTCGCAGCCTGCCAACCAGGCGTCCCAAGACAGCGAACCGCCTGGAACCGAAGTGGCCGGCGCCAGGTGATGTCAAGTGCCAAGACGAAGAGGTGAGAAGACAGAAGAAGAAAGACTTTGATCGCCGTCATGCCGAGACCGTTCTTCCTCCGCTGCAGCCAGGAGATATGATGTGGCTTCGAGACATGAAGGATACGCCGTGTGTTCTTAGCCCAGCCTCCAAGCCCCGCTCGTACGTCGTTGAAACACCCAACGCCGGTGCTTGTGCGTAATAGGATGCACCTAGTGCCCTATTCAGACCCAACGATGAGCCAGCTCAGCGAGCCAGCTCTGAGTGAAAACCGCGAGGAGAACGATGCGCCGACCACGGTAACAGCGACACCACAAGTTTCCAATGATCGTGGCGTGATAGTCACCAGGTTTGGGCGTCGAGTCAAGACTTCGAGAAGACTTGACTTGTGAAGGGTTTGGTGTTTCTTGTGTGCATATCTCAGGGGAGAGATGTAGAGGGCGCTACGCACCATGCGTTCTATATATAAAGGGTGTTGCCTAATAGAGGTGTGCATTCCTTCGATCAACTAGGCTTCGAGTCACTTGGGCAGACGCGGCTAGCGTCTGTCAGCACGCTTCATCGTACAGCAAGCATGAGCAGGTAATAATGGCATAATGGGAGAACTTCAAAATGGTTTCAGAATCGGTAGGCGTCTGGAAGATAACTTATTTTTCCTTACTCAGTGTATAGCAATATCCAGAGAAGAAAAGAGACTGCTATATGTGACTTTTCTAGACATTACTGGAGCGCATGACAACGTAGATCGCAGCATTTTGTGGAATATTCTGGAAGGGGAAGGTATAGGCAACGAGTGTATACAGCTATAGAGGGAGATTTACCGATAAAATACCGTTTGCGCTGAATAGGAAGGAATGACGAGCGAGGATAATGTTGATATCTACATGGGACTGCGATAGGGTTGCCCTTTATCTCTGCAGCTGTTTATGATGTACGTGGTACGGATGGAAAGAGCGCTAGAAGGCATCAATATCGGGTTTAACTTCTCATACAAACAAGCCGGTCCGTTAGTTGAGCAGCAGCTTCCAGGTTTATTTTATGCAGACAACACTGTGTTGCTTGCTCACAAGCAAAATGATATGTAATGTCTGGCTGATATCTGTGGAGAAGAACGTGAGAATTTCGGATTAAAATTTAGCGTTAAACATGAGGTTTTATGGTATTCAATGAAAACAGTGAACAGACAATGTTGATACAGGGCCAGGAAATACCTCGGGTAAAAGAATTCAAATATCTTGGTATATGGATAGACAAAGGCAACAGATATCTGGATACACAGGAAACAACAATAACAGCAAAAGGGAAGAGAAATGCGGCCATATTGAAACACAGAGTGCTATGGGGATGCAATAGGTACGAGGTGCTCCCGGGTAAGCGGAAAGGTGTAAGGGTTCGAGGGCTTACATTTGGAAATGCGGTTGTTTGCTTAAAGTCAGGGGTACAATCAGGACTCGATGACAACCAAAGGCCACTGGGGCACCTCCAGTTGGGCGCCCACGGGAACACTACGAATGAAGCTGTGCAGGGTGATATGGGATGAACAAATGTTGAAGTAAAGGAGGCTCAGAGTACAATTGATTTTGAAGAACGACTGAGGAAAATGGAAGAAAGTAGATGGGGTGCAAGAGGGTGTTCAGGTATTTGTTCAGGCAGAACGTTGACTCACAGTGGAGGAAAAGAACTAGGAAGCTTACCAGCAAATATACGACCGGTGTGGCCAGCAACACGGCAACAGAGAAAGTCACACGCAAAGTGAGGGAGGCTGAGACAAGGTTATGGGTGGGGGCAGTGGAAAAGAAAGCTGCTATGACTAACTACCTCAAAGGAAAAAACGAAATAAGGAATGTAACAATTTATGATAACTCAAAGGGAAGCTCCTTACTTTTCGAAGCGAGATCAGGATGCCTTAGAACGCGTAGGTATAAAGCGAGGTAAACCAAGGACGAAGACGCATGCGCTTGCTGTGGTAAGGCTAGATGAACGGTGGAACATACTTTATTAGAATGTGAAGAAATCTACCCAGCTGCAAGTCTAGGCTCCTCTGACCTCCTTGAAGCCCTTTGGTTCAGGGATAGCAGGGGCAAAGTAAACATATGTGCTATTGGGATTAGTAAGAGGCGGTTGGAGGTATGGTGGCAGATAATTTGGGAGACCACAAACAACGGAGACTAACAGAAGCAGAGTTCCCAGTAATGGTTTAGAGGGGTTGATGCTTGGAATTCTTTGTGTGTTTCTCAAAAATAAAGGTAGGAAATTACACAATATAACAACAGGAGCTTGGTGGCGCAACCCCGTTTCAAAGGGGGCGCTGATACCACCGATACGTCGCCCGACGCGAGTCGCGCCGGCTGCTTCAGTGCCCGCTCTGTCCTGTGGGAAGCAGCGCTCGTTTCTTTTCGTGCTGTAGCAAGCCCATATCTGCACTCATGGCGCGAAAACATTGTTGCGTGTCTGAGTGCCACTATAGTGTTGCTGCGCATTTTTTGCTGGCCTTCTACGATTTGGTCCCAGCAGTGCATGGCAACGGTGAAGAGGGTGATCTGACATTTCTCCTCAGCAGTAAGGATGTAAAACATGAATTGGACGTGCTGCTGGACAGCGGGAAGGTTAAAGAAGCTTCTCACATGATAAACAATTCCAAAATTTACAAAGTATCGCTGACGCACACGGACGGCGAAAGCAACAGACGGGACATAGCGCTAACAATTGAGTGTTTATTGCACGAGAGCAGACATATACAACACCGCACGAAGTGAAGGGCGAAGGAAGACACACAAACAAATGAACCTACCAAGTTCAACTGACACACGCGGATAAAGCGACAAATTCAGTTGTTAGTGCTGTGTCCCGTCTGTTTCTTTCGCCGTTGGTGTGCTTTGCGCTACTGTGTAAATAATGTTATAGTGCGCTAGAATATATGAGTATTAGGCTCACCGGGCGCCCCATCCCATGCATTGCTCTGAAGCTGCCAACGTCGACTTCGCCGGAGTTCGCTAGAGGCGCTGCAGTATATCCTCCTGAAACGTGCCGCACCAGCCATACTATCTTGTGTTTGTCGGGACTGGAATACGTGGTGCTTGTGATTTTAGGCTCATGGTTTCGTAACTTTATGTCTCTTGCTAGTTGTGGTACAGCGAGCAGTGCACCAGGCATAGATTTGCGCGTGTGCAAGCAGTGAAAATGCCAAGCAGCGGCCGGAACTATTGTTTTGAGCCTGGCTGTCAGACAGGCTACAGTCGTGCGAAGAATGTGTCGAACGCGTCTTCGTTTAGTGTTCCGAAGAATGAGGAAATACGGAAGCAATAGGAAAGAAACCTTCATGGTGACGATAAAGCCTTAGACATCACGTGCGCAATGTGCTAACTGCATTTTGAGCAAGGTTGCATTATCCGGGATTGCGTGCACGTGATAGAACGAAAAGATGTACGCGTTCAGCGAGTAAGGCCACTGTTGCTGCAGATGCCATTCCTACAATTCTTCCAAATCTGCCTACCAAAAACCACGCCGAAGGAGAGAAACAAGAGGAAGCGACCAGAACATCGACTTGAAGCAAGCTAAGCAGGATCGCTGGTGACCGTGATGTTTCCGACTCCGCGCTCGAGTGTGTTGACGCTCATTCCGACAGCAAGCCGACACCCAAGCAGAAGCGCAGTATGATTTGGTGTTTTTATTTTGTCTCACAAGTCCCTCGAAATATTGAACCATGCATTCCTTTCCTGATATGGAGGGAATAGCGTACTGTACCTCCGTTTTGTGCAAGGATGGCGTCGTCATGTCCGAAATGGCAGTCATGGTCGTGCTTGGAAGGAAAGCGCATTTGTAATGAAGCAGAGGCCGCCCCTGTGTATGTGCCTACTGAAGAGGAAGACGAAGGACCGTGCCGTGATCGCGAGGGAACCCATTGCTACGAACCGCCCTTGCAGTGCCTACCTGTACCTAGCCTTCTTGCAACGTTATCGACGACAATAAACCTCGTCGCATTTTATGGAGGTTGCTGAGATCCTTCGCCTCGTCCTCGAGCTCCGCACTCGAACCCTGCCAACACCAACACGATCGCCCTGCACTATGCCTGATCCAGTTACTTCGTTGCCTGCACCACCGGCTTCCACTGTCGTCTGTGCCGGCGTCCCTCTTCATCGCGACTGACCCATTTTCAGTGGGACCACCGAATACGACGTGGAAGACTGGATCTCATCGTACGAACGTGTAAGTGCCCATAGCAACTAGGACAACCAGTCTAAGCGGTCCCACGTGTCTTTCTACCTCGCCGACGTAGCCAAACTGTGGTTCTTCAACCACGAATCAGACTTTTCCAGCTAGACAGCATTTAAGACCCTTTTTGCCCAAGTGTTTGATCGCCCCGCTGTGCGTCAGCTACGCCCTGAACAGCGTCTGCGCCAGCGCGCACAGCAGCCGGGAAAGACATTCACCAGCTACATCGTGGATGTTCTCGATTTGCGCAAGCGGGTAAATCACAGCATGTCAGAGGATGACAAGATCAAGCATATCCTCAAGGGCATCGAAGACGGTGCATTCCAGATGCTGCTGGCAAAAGCCCAACGAGCGTATCCGTGCTTAGTAACCTATGCCAGAGCTTTGACGAGCTCCGCTGCCAACGTTCCATCGCCTGCCAGAACATTCACCACGCCGATTCTGTCTCGGGCATCGCGGTTTCTGCCGACCTAATGCTCAACTCGACACTATCGCAGCAAATCAAACATTTTATTCGTGAAGAGGTGGCCAGGCAGCTATCGCTACTGCCTCACAGCGACGCCCCTACGGCAAGCCATCCGGAATCAGATATCGGAAGCGTTTCCTGCAGCTCCTACTACCTCCCCACCCAATCCTATGAGTGTGCCGATGTCCTATACCGATTTTACCAATCACCCTACGTCGCTGCCGCTCAGTTACGCAGCCGTGGTTGCACGGCCACCTCCGCCGCCAGCTTCCTTTTCATAGCCCATGCATCCGGCTACATTTCCAGTTGCCTGAAAGTCACCACAATTTTTTCATTCAACCACGACGTGGCACACTCAACAACCGGTCTATCTCCTTCGCCTGTGACATTGCTGGCCATGTGGTGCATTTCTGTCGCCGCCGCGCCCCAACAACGCATGTCACCTTTGAAACTCCCACCTACGCATCACAATACGCCGCCGCGTCTCCATTTGCACCGAGTCGTCTTGACACTGATCGCCGATCAGAAACTCGCCGTTCCCCTTCCCCTAGTCGGCGTTCGATTTCGCCCCTGCGTCGTCGAGCTCCAATTGAAGAGGGAAACTGACTGGTGCAGTTCCTGAGGCTAGAACTGCAAATACATCGACTTTCTCAAGACCTCCATATTCGCCGGCAAATGTTATTACCTTTTTTGTACAGGGAGTACCCGCAGTTGCACTATTCGATACCGGAACCGCCGTTTACGTCATTCACGAGAACCTTTGTCACAAACTCCGAAAAGTGACTACAGCTCTCTGGCCTGGTGCTCGCCACTGCCAGCGCGCAGCGAGTTCACTCTTCAGCTGCATGCACAGCCCGTGCCGTCATCAACGAAGTTCTGTACATAATTGAGTGTTTCGTGCTACCATCTTGCTCTCACGACCTAATCCTTGGTTGGGATTTCCTGTCACGTCATCATGCAGTCATTGACTGTTCGCGTGCAGAAGTGTCGCTTTTACGACTATGTGAATCACTACTGACCGGTTCTCCTCACGTTGCCCATAAACTCATTGTTGATGCCGACACAACCATACCCCCTGAGTCGTCGATGGCTGTTGTCCTGTCGTCTGCTACCGACTCTGACGTCACTGTAGTGTACACGCCGTCCTATGTGTTTGCTCAGCGCAAGGGCATCGTTCTTCCGTTTGCCGTGCTCACTATCACATCTGGGTCAACTGTGATGCTGGTCACCGACTACTACCAGTACCCGATCAGCCTACGGCGTGGAGTAGGATACGGCGTGGAGTAGGATACCCTAGGATACTTTCAGGTGGTTGACTACGTTGACGATCTCGATATTCCTACCAACTCCCACCGTTGTTAGGATGACGCCATCGATTCTGTCTCAGACTCATCGTCTTTAGTGGGTTTTGACAACGCCATCGACCCTGCTCTTTCCCCATCTCATCGCCGCCAATTTCTCGCTCTCCTTCACAAGTTTCTTCTTTCGACTGCCATCAGACGTCATTGGGCCGTGCCACCGGTTTTTCTCACACCATCGACACCGGTTCCCACTCCCCCTTGCGACAACGCTCGTATCGTGTCTCGGCCAAAGAGCGCCGAGTCATCACGGAGCAAGTGGACGACATGCTCAAACACTCAAGTGATCCGTCCTTCTCAAAGTCCTTGGTCTTCACCTGTCGTATGGGTAAGAAAAAAAGATGGCTCCATTCGCTTTTGTGTCGACTACGGACGCCTAAACAAGATAACAAGAAAAGGCGTTTATCCACTGCCTCGAATCGATGACGCTCTCGACTGCTTGCAAGGCGCAGAATATTTCACTTCCTTGGATCTGCGCTCCGGGTACTGGCAAGTTCAAACAGCCGAACCTGACCGTCCGAAAACCGCATTCGTTAAACCTGATGGCCGCTATGAGTTTAACGTCACGCCCTTCGGCTTGTACAACGCGTCTGCTACCTTTGAGCGGATGATCGATACCATCATTCGCGGCCACAAATGGAAGACATGTCTATGTTACCTCGACCACATCGTCGTCTTCTCAACCGATTTTCCGACACACCTCACTCGCCTGTATGACATTCTGACCTGTCTCGCCTCTGCCGGCCTACAGCTCAAGTTCAAAAACTGCCGTTTCGCAGCAAGCAAGTTAACCATCTTTGGTCACGTAGTATCAAAAGACGGCGTCCTCCCGGGCCCAGAAAAGCTCCGCGCCGTTGCAGACTTCGCAACGCCCACGTCTATCAAAACCCTCACTCTCGCTTATGTTCCTATTTTCGTCGCTTCGTACGCAACTTCGCATCCATCATGGCGCCCTTGACAAGTTTACTTTCCGCCAGTAATGGCATAGCGGCGTGGTCACCTGAATGTGATGCGGCATTTCAGCAGTTGCGCCACTTGTTAACCTCACCACCGATTCTTCGCCTCTACGATCCAGCTGCTTCTACGGAAGTTCACACTGACGCCAGCGGAGGTGGTCTTGGTGTGGTCTTAGCACAACGGAAAGCTGGTTATGATGAATACGTCGTCACTTATACCAGCCGTACTCTAAAGAAAGCAGAATTAAATTACTCAGTGACAGAAAAGGAGTACCTAGCAATCATCTGGGCACTAAGCAAGTTTCGCCCATACCTTTACGGCCGTTCTTTCGCCGTAGTTACTGACCGCCATGCCCTTTGTTGGCTTTCTTCCTTGAAAGACCGTCGGGACGCTTAGGACGTTGGGCGCTTCGCTTGCAAGAGTACGACATCCGCGTCATGTACCGCTCTGATCGCAAGCACTCCGATGCTGATGCGCTCTCACGCTCCCCACTGACGCCTGACTTGGCGTCTTTGTCAGACTCCTCGTCCACCCTGTCACCCTTGACCATCACCGAAACGCTCACAGAGCAGCGCTAGGACCCAACACTTGCAATGTTACTTGACCACCTTAAAAAAAATTATGGGGTTTTACGTGCCAAAACCAGTTCTGATTATGAGGCACGCTGCAGTGGGGGACTCCGGAAATTTGTACCACCTGGGGTTCTTTAACGTGCTCCAAAATTTAAGCACATGGGTGTTTTCGCATTTCGCCCCCATCGAAATGCGGCCGCCGTGGCCGGGTTGCTGCTCCGTCTGATGGCCCTTCGACACGAGCACTGCGTCGCTAAGTAACCCACTTTTCCGTGCGAGACAACATTCTATATCGCCGCAACTATATGCCCGACGGTCGGAAATGGCTCCTTGCTATACCTCGTCATATGCGCTCTTACATCTGCAGGTCTCTTCACGGTGATCCCCTAAGCGCTCATGCCGGCGTCCTCAAAACTTGCACAACGTTGCGTCAGCACTATTATTGGCGAGGCATGTACAACTTTGTGCAAAAGTACATTCAGGCTTGCACTACTTGCCAACAGGGCAATACACCTACACCACGAAGAAAGAATAACAGGAGGCGAAACTCTGGGCCGGCGCCAGCGCGAGCACTTGTCGTGATAATGTCACGCTGGGAGAGGGGGAGACGCGCTGGTGATGATGATGATGATTTACAGGCATCCCCTTTGAAACGGGGCGGCGACAAATAGTCACCTAGCCTGCTTGGGCGTTCACCACCTAGCGGTGGTGAACGTTGGCGCAGCGCCCCTGGCGGCGATGGAAGGAACTACTGCCCTCGCGGTCGGAGCGGCGCGGCGGCCGCGGTCGCGGAAAAAAAATCACTGCATATCCACGGGGTGAATGATGATGAGTGGGTGAAGCTTCGGAGGGAATAATCGGTAAACCGTAAATCTTCCGTGTAATTCGCCCAGCCTCGCCGCACTAAATCGAACGACTGACTTCCACCAATGACACGCGCCATATGTGACGTCATTCCTATTTTATAACAGCGCCCTTCATTATAATTGTATAGTGCCTAGAATATACTTATTCTAGGCACTATAATAATTGCGCCATCTCCCGCTTAAGGGGACGCTAGCACAAACGCGTTAGAAACCTGCAGTACTCTCTAGTAAGGGGGAGAGGCTACAGCGTCTTACGCAGCCGTTTACACATGCCGGAACGTGCACCGCGTTTGCCGACGCCATCACATGACTGCTGAGAGAGTATAACCCCCGTATTCATAAACGCTCCTCGACTTGAACTTGACTTGCCACCCGGCGTACCTCCAGCAGCGGGGCCCACTCCTGCAGGAGTTCCGCCGCCTGGGCCTCCCCTCTGGCAACGAGGAAGATCTCCTCTTCCCCGGCCGACACCACCTTTCTGCACTTCGAGGCGTCGTGGAGTACCTTGACTCGTCAGGGCTCTCCGCACGCCTCTAAGACATTTCTGCAAGCGGGAAGGCCTCACGGCCTCCCATCCCATCCCGGGCCTGACAGGCTCGGAACAACACCCCTGCAGACTCTGCAGCACTCTACCACGGCCGCTGGATACTTACCCCTCCCCGTTGGTGCTGAGCCGTGCTCCCTTAAGGGCTGCAGAAGATAGCGTCAACCTTTCCCTTTCCTCACGAACCACTTACTACTACCACCGCCTTCAACGCGTTTTGAACGCGCTGCCCAAGGCGGTGGCAAGTCAAGTTCAAGTCGAGGAGCGTTTATGAATACGGGGGTAAGGCGGAGAGGCCACAGCGTCTTACACCAGCTTCTTACACGGGCCGTAACGCGCTTGCACAAACGCGTTAGAAACGCGCAGTCTTTCGTTAATGTTGGATATTTATTGTCATCGTGGTGCGTGTGTCCATGTGCGCTTCGTGGCGTAGTGGTTAGCGCCGCGCGTTCGGAACCGGGGGCTCCCTGGTTCGATTCCGCGCGACGGACACAACTTTCGGATTTTTTTTTCATAGAAGTAGACGTGGCTACTTACTCCTACTACATACTACAGAGGAGGGGCAGACCCACACCCTAAGGAGCTTCGCCCCTAAAAAATAAATAAAACACCGCATATCCACGGGGTGAGTGATGATGAGTGGGCGAAGCTCCGGAGGGAATCATCGGTAAACCGTGAATCTTCCGTGTAATTCGCCCAGTCTCGCCGCACTAAATCGAACGATTGACTTCCACCAATGACACGCGCCATATGTGACGTCATTCCTATTTTATAACAGCACCCTTCATTATAATTGCACCATCTCCCACTTAAGGGGACGCTAGCACAAACGCGTTAGAAACGTGCAGTACTCTCTAGTAAGGGGGAGAGGCCACAGCGTCTTACGCAGCCGTTTACACATGCCGGAACGTGCACCGCGTTTGCCGACGCCATCAGCGTTTATGAATACGGAGGTAAGGCGGGGAGGTCACAGCGTCTTACACCAGCTTCTTACACGGGCCGTAACGCGCTAGCACAAACGCGTTAGAAACGCGCAGTCTTTCGTTAATGTTGGGTATTTATTGTCATCGTGTTTTGTGTGTCCGTGAGCGCTTCGTGGCGTAGTGGTTAGCGCCGCGCGTTCGGAAGCGAGGGGTCCCTGGTTCGATTCCGCGCTATGGACACGACTTTCGGAATTTTTTTTTCATAAAAGTAGACGTGGCTACCTACTACTACGACGACGACTACTACTACGACGACGACGACTACTACTACTACCACTACACACTACAGAGGAGGGACAGACTCACATCCTAAGGAGCTTCGCCCCTAAAATGCTCTCCGACGGCGCCCGGCGTCGTTTGCTACTGGCCGATTGCGCTAGCGCGGTTTGCACTCTAGGAATAAAAGACCTGTATGCCGTCTTGGTATAAATATTTTATTGCGATAGCAATTATATGAACACTCAAAAGCAGATTTCTGCCGTCGGCGTCGCCGTCGCCGGGAGGTTACGTATGACGTCAATGGAGATGAAATCGTCGCCGCGCGCCGAACGCTGTATGTGCGAGTGAAAGGGCGCGAGGGGCGTGCGCTTTCACGGGGAGTGAACGCATGGCGGAGAACAAACGCGCGTTCTGCGCCGTGATGATGATGATGATAAGTGGTTCTTGAGGGAAAGGGAAAGGTTGGCGCTATCTTCTGCAGCCCTTGAGGGAGCACGGCTCAGCGCCATAGTGCGCCGTGCTCGCATAAGGGCTGCAGAAGTAGGCGTCTCTTTCCTCCTTTACAATCACCATATATGTAGAGCAAACGCGCCTTCTTCCGACGCGCGAGAGGCCGTGGAGGAGGGGGGGGGGAAAGGGGGAGGGAAGGGAGACGACGTTTAGCTGCGGCACCAAGTGCCTATTTATATCAGAGGCTCCGGCAACAGTCACCAACGCTGCACGCATTTTGAGCGAACGCGGGCAAAATGCCGACGGCGTCGACAACAGTTCTGCGTGTTGCCGGTGCTGCTGCATCTCCAAGTTTATACAGCTGATAAAGCTAATATCATTACTCTGTATAGCTCTCTACAAATTTGCTATCGCAATTGATGCTTCGCCTTTCAGGTGAAACTGCGACAACTTTTTTTTCAAGAATTAAATTTAGGATAACGTGCTTTTTATGCGGCAATAAGAGCAAGACACTAGAGCACTTCAAGGACCAGATGATCTGCGATCGTAGCCAGGTGCGTACAGAAAGAGCAGACGATTTGCAACCATACGCATGCGGGTATAGAAAACTGTACTTGGCGCTTTTTCAAATTTTAGGCGTAACGTAAAACGAGAATTCATCTTTATTATCATGCGCCATAAAAAGTGCCGATCAGAGTATGCGATACATAGGTACCGTGCGGGGAAATAAAATGTAATTATATTTCTGCAGCACGTTTGGACAGGTGTGGACAGACGGTACAACAGAGCACAGTTTGCCGCTTGCTTCGAGCAGTGAGAATCATCGCTTTGTCAGTTCTGCAGTTCGTCCACTGCTCGGATCCTCTACAATGCAAGTGTTCACTTCCTAAGCGTTCACTCATTTTCGTAAATGGGGCGCCGATGCTTCGTCAAGAACTGCAAGAGCGGATATAAGTCCTGCGCATTGGTTCGGGGGTGGTACGCCGCAGTCGTGCGATGAATAACGTGGCACTCCTTGAGAGTGGCTTCAACTACTTCGGACAGGAAGACACGTCCGCGATAACTGAGCAGTTCCTGGGGTGTCCCATGTCGCAGGATGAATCGTCGAAGCAAGAAGGAGGCAGCATCGCGCGCCGTAGCTGCCGGTAGGGCGGCAGTTTCGGCGTATGGCGTCAGGTGGTCGAGTGCCACAATGGCCCAGCGATTCGGGAAGGGGCCCATACAAATCGATGCCGACACGTCCAAAGGGCCGGGTAGGGCAAGGTAAATGTTGCAGACCGGCTGGCGATTTCCTGCGCTGGCGTTGAAGGTGCGTTGTGAAGTCTGGCGCAAACACAACAAGTTCGTCAAGATAGCACAAGCACGTGTGCCACTTCAAGCCGCGCAGAACGGTGTCCATCATGCGCTCAAAAGTTGCGGGTGCATTACAAAGTCCAAGAGACATTACGTTAAATTCGTATAAGCAGTCGGGTGTTACAAAAGCTGTCTTTGGCCGATCGGCATCAGCCATGGGTACTTGCCAATACCCTGAGCGCAGATCTAAAGATGAAAATAATTCTGCGCCTTGTAGACTGTCAATGGCGTCGTCCATGCGCGGGAGAGGGTAGACGTCCTTGTATGTGATCATGTTGAGGCGCCGGTAGTCGACACAGAACCGCACAGAACCATCTTTCTTCGTAACGAGGACCACAGGGGATGCCCATGGACTGTTGGAAGGTCATATCACCTCGCGACGAAGCATGTCGACTTGTTCGTTGATTACACGACGCTCTGCAGGAGATACACGATATGGGCGTTACCGCAATGGCGGTTGCGAGCCAGTGTCGATGCGGTGAGTAGCAGTTGATGTCCGGCCTAGGGAAGATTGCCCGACATCGAAAGAAGAACGAAATTCTTCTAAGAGGCACACAAGTTGACATCGCTGGACCGGCATAAGGTCATCGGCAATAGAAGAACCAAACACATCATTGGACAGTCCTTAAGAGGCAAAAATAGCAGGGAGCGCACTAGAAGTAGCGCAGTAATTTTCATCGGGCACGTCCATAACTTGCACGTCTTCAATCGCCTCGACATTGCCTAGACATTCCCCTCGGAGCAGCATGACAGGGTATGGGAACGGGTTGAAAACGAAAATGGTGCTGTAGCCCTGCTTGAGGTCCACTGTCGTAAAAGGTAGCAGCAGGCCTGTCCGAGTAAGGAAGCGGTCAGATTGAGACAGCAGAGCAACAGCGTGATGAAATTCCGCTGCAGTACATGGGCACGACTGTCCACGCGCGCGGAGGAACATAGTCGTCGTCGTGGACAATTAGCTTCCTCGACAGGAAAGTATTGTCGGTGATCGGCAAATCCAACGACGGCGAGAGTTCCATCTCGGCCCGTGCGCAATGGATAACGGCATTGTGGCGCGAGAAGAAATCCGAGCCGAGGATAACGTCGTGAGAACACGACGGGAGGATGATAAATTCTATGGGGTACAGAACGTCGTCAATAACCACACTAGCAGTGCAAGCCGCTAAGAGGTGGATATGCTGAGCACTGGCTGTGCGGAGGGACAGTCCAGAAAGGGGCGTTGTGACTTTCCGAAGTTCAGATGCGCGCAAACCTCAAGAAACACTTCGATCACATTTGAAGGACTGCGTTGAGGACCTTGAAGTTTCGACGGCGCCGCAGCCCTTGCCTCTTGGACTGCGACGATTTGTTTTCCTCGTCCCGAGCTACGGGACGGGGTCGCATCGGCGACACTGAACGACGGCGAGGAGACCGTGAACGGCGGGTAGTTGGCGTTGGGCGCAAAGTTGGTGACATAGCCGAATGGGGGTCGTAGTATGAGCGGTTGAATTGGCTTGTCACGGCTGATGCGGCGCTAGGCGGCTGAGCGCGATTACAATAACGAGCGACATGGCGGGCATGGCCGCACGCAAAACATATCGGCCGGTTGTCGGAAGTGCGCCATCGGTTCGCTGGGGCAGGTCCCATCGATTTAAGAGGTCGCGTTGCATAGGGCGGATGCTGGTATGACGGCATGGCGGGCTGTGGTCGGGGCCTAGCCGCAACGTCGCCATAACGGAGAGGCACACTCGAAGAGAGTGGTTTAGTCCTCGCGACGACTTCAGCGTAGCTGAGTGGTGCAGTCGTCGGGACATGTTGAGGCGTCGCGACGACATCGGCGTAGCTTAGTGGAGCGGCCGCAGGACGATGTTGATGCTGGTCTGGCAAGACCTCGGCGATTTCCTGCTCGAGCACGCGACGGAGCCCGGGCATAACATTCGTTGCGGGCTGTTGCGCATGCGGTGGCTTAGCGAAGGTTAGCAAGGAGAGCTGGCGTGCAACTTCCTCCCGAACGAACGCTTTCACTTCTGTCAGCAGTGCTGTCTGGTCGGAGATGGTGACCAAACCATCAATGTGTTCGTCACGTGATGAAGCGCGACGTGTCAAGGAGCGCTGCGTTTGTAGCTTTGGAATTGAGTGACGATGTCTGTCACGGACTGAGGATTTTTTGTAAGTAGCATGTTGAACGCATCGTCCTCAACCCGTTTCAAGAAATTTCTTATTTTGTCGGATTCCGCATCGTCTCGTTGACTAGTTTGCACAAGTCCAGGACATCTTCAATGTGGCTGGTAAATGATTCACCCGGCTGCTGTGCACGTTCTCGCAAACGCGATTCCGCTCGCAGCTTGCGCACCGCAGGGCGACCAAACACCGCCACCAAAGAAGTCTTGAACGAGGACCACGTCGGAAAATCGGTCTCATGGTTGGTGTACCAGAGACTGGTGACACCCGCGAGATAGAAGATAACATTGCTGACCTTTGCGGGGTCGTCCCATTTGTTGTGACCGCTTACCCTCTTATACGTTGTCAGCCAGTCCTCCACATCGTTTTCGTCCGCGCCGCTGAAGATGGCATGGTCCCTCAGGCGAGGCACACCAGAGCACATGACAGACTGAGGAGGCGCTTGCTGGGATGGGGTAGGTGGCACTTGCTGGGATGCGTCTTCTGGCATGGTTGAGCGAAGGGCACGGGATCGAAGCTCAAGGATTCACGCTGTAGGCAGAAGCACTCCCCACCACTTGTAAAGGCGTTTATTAGGCACCAGCCTTTTGGACCGACCGTTAGTTCAAGGCCCGAGCTCTCAGCACGAGCGGCGTTTCTCGAGGAGAGCGCAGGAGGGATCGACCCACTAGAAAGGGCTGAAGAGCATGACGCACTATGGCGTTCGTATCCTTCACTACATAATATAATTTGTAGCAGTTCTTATCTGTGGAGAAGCACAATAAACATAATTTAATAGGGTGTTCCTTAGAAAATAATAATTACTGCATAACCACTATAGAGCTTCCTACCTCACTGAATGATAAAGATGAATGTTCAGTTGAAAATGCAAGTGTGTTATAATTGCATGAACGTACGCATGCGAAATGCTACAGCAGCCTGGCATCACATTAATATCAATATTGGTGACATCCGGCAACGTTCTGGGAACGTGCTGTTTTGTAACGCTGCTACATTGATAGCATTTACACGTTAAATTGGTGTTTACATGCAACGTTGACACAACGTGGGTGTCGGGATGTTGCTGTGACATTTATTTGTGACATCACCTGAACGCACAGATGGCAACGTACATTCAACGTTGAGGTTGCCTGTTTAACGTTGCCTGACATTTGTTACAATCATGCAACGTTTACACAACGTTCTGTGTTACTTGGGCACTAGCATGCAGTCTTGTTTCCGTTAGTTATCGAGAACCGTTTAACAAGGACGGTGTACCCGAACAATTAACTGCACTTCCGTTCCATAAAAGTGTCGCCATCGCTCCGGGTATCATCAGCGTAATCGGTGGTCGCACAGAGGTACTACTGACAAATTTTACCATTGAACGCCGGCACATTAGTAAAGGCACCGCTTTGGCATACTTTGACGAAATTGACCACGTTCAACACTGCTTTGCAGTAAAAGAGGAATCAACCACCGATACGATGCCAGATGCACCCGTCGTCGACGTTGACCCAGGTTTAGCGCCGCAACAGAAACAAAGTCTCAGGGAACTGCTTGACCATTTAAAGGACTGCTTCTCTACAACGTCCCGAGTGCGTCAAACACCACTGACGAACACTGCATTATTACGGGGGAAACAGAAATACCATCCGACAGCATCCGTATCGCGTGGCTGAAAAATAGCGTGAAGAAATACAGCAGCAAGTCAAGAAAATGCTAGAAGATGACGTCATCGAGCCGTAAAAGCCCTTGGGCATCGCCTGTGGTACTCGTTAAGAAGAAGTATGGTAGCCTGCGGTTTTGTATCGGTTATCGGAAGCTCAATCGGGTTACGAAAAAATATGTGTATCCCTTACCACGCATCGACGATTCCCTCGACAGGCTACGGCATGCACGTTACTTCTCATCGAAGGACTTGAAAAGTGGATACTTGCAAATAGAGATCGATAAGCGGGATCGCGCCTAATTGGCTCTATGAATTCAAAGTTCTCCCTTTTGGTTTGTGCTCCGCCCCAGCCACGTTCCAAAGGCTAATGAATACTGTTCTCTCAGACCTTAAGTGGAAGATTTGCTTAGTTTACCCAGACGGTGTGATTGCTTTTCTGCCACATTTGATGAACGTCTAAGACGGCTACGGTCAGTTATTCGAGCCATATGGCGCGCTGGGCTTATATAAAACCAGAAGAGTGCCACTTTGGCTATGAAGAACTACAGGTTTTGGGCCACGGTGTAAGTCATGCAGGTGTCAGACCTGATCCTGAGAAAATCGCAGCTGTCGCAAAGTTTTCGAGGCCTACGGGCAAGAAGGCAATCAGACGCTTCCTGGGCCTCTGCGCATATTATCGTCGATTTATTGCTGGTTTTCACGCATCGCCTCACCCCTCACCTCTCTAACAAGAGAACATGTCACGTTTGTGTGGGGCGAGGAGCAGGAGGTGGCATTTAACGAGTTGCAGCACTGCCTACAAACTCCGCTTTGACGCGGAAGCGCCGACAATGATCCACACCGATGCCAGCAACGTGGGTATAGGTGCCGTCCTTGTTCAGTGAACAGACGGCGCTGAGCGAGTCATCGCTTACGCGAGTAGAACCCTGTCACGTGCCGAGTTGAACCAGGCGCCGGAAACTCCCTATACTTCCCATGGAACGCTCGGTCCCATACCGATACTAATGTCACTGGAACCTGAAAAGTACCGCAATCCTTTTCTGTTCGCCGCCGCACGGCCGATTGGTCAGTTCCTGTCAGGTGATCACTTTCCACCATAGATCGTCCACGCCGCGCCGGAGCAGATGAGCAGATAAGGGCATCACTCGCACACGCCGCTCGTATGAGCCATCGACAAGGTCGGATTTTGAATTTTGGGTACTTTAAGGCATATGTAACTTTCGTAGACTTAAAACGAAAGGCTGCGCTTTCGCGTGCAGCAACCGCCGAGAGTCCGGGAAAGCGATTTAAAGAGCGAGAGCAAGCGCGCGCGCCGTGCTATCTGGCTGCATCGAAGAAAGCGCGACAACTTCACTCCCACTTGGTGAATTTGTGATATCACAAAGCTGAGAAGCTCTTCGCGGCATCATCGAACTCCTAAATGCCACAATGTGATGGAACAGCTTGTTCACGCGTTTGCTTTGAAGACTACGCTTTGCCTTGCGCAAACAAGCAAGATGCTCAGAAATATGCAGAACCGAGCAAAATGTGGCTCGAAGAGCGTCGGAATGCCGGCGGCTATTGAAATATACATTTTCTTGTGTGTTGTTTATTACTACTGAAAACAACGCCATCGTGACGAGGATAACTGTTTTAAATGCGAAGCATTTCTTGGCGAACATTTGCTACTTAGACAGTAACTATCTATCTAGCCTCCTACGACTTTGTGCTCTCATGGTCGTTTCGTTAACTTGGTGCGTACCAAAGTTGGCATAATATGAAACAGTGTATGACGAGCATAAATGATACGTCATAACATGAATGTGATGACATGCGTTTCATGTAGGTCATGAAACAGCCGCCTAAAATGACAATGACCCAGCGAAAAAACATTTTCGCTCATAAACCACTGAAATGCATTCTCACGTGGGTAGAAAGTGAAGGAAACACTAAAGGATAATGGTAGCAGTCATAGTCAAGAGCATGACTCAGCAAAAATGACCATGACTCGGCGAAAAAATATTAACACTCAGAAACCACTGAAATGGGTTCGGACGTGGGTACTAAGTTTCTAGCGCAATTGTGGAGAAAAAGGTAAGAGAGGCACCCGGTCATTTATTGTGATAAGTTTGTTTATCTCCGCTTATTTATTATACATACTTTCAAGACCTAGTAGGCACAACAGAAAGGAGTGGTGAAAATATACAATATTTGCAGTACAGAACAAGAACGGAAAAATTTAACTATAAGGCACTTTGAACGGCAATCTTGAAGTTAGTGGTGTCATAAATGGAGACTGTGGAGGCGGGAAGGCGGTTCCATTCATTGGCGGTTTTGGCAGAAAAGAAGAATGGTACAAATTAGTTCGATAAGATGGCACTTCAATTTTGTGTTGATGGTCGATACGATATGATAAGTAACTGGGTGTGGTGAAAAGGTTTTCTTTAAGAGAAGGGTTAAGGTAATATATTCCATGAAAAAGACAGAGACGAGAATACTTGCGACGCAATACTTGAAAGATTCGAAAAAAAAGTGTGCGGGAGGGTATTTGTGAGGTGACGCTGCATATTAGTGAGGTAATTTTATCATTACAAAGCAAAGTTCATCAGGGCACCCTTAACCATAGACCATTTGTATTTTCAGAACGGTCTATTTTCGAGGGCATGATGAAGCTAGCCGAGTGATGATAACGGTGTTAACAAGAACGATGGGGATGTCAAGACGATGGTGTCACCTAAATTGTCATGACCACGGTGAGGGCACAGTAGTGACTACGAAGATAGAAGGGCGATTACAATGGTGGTAACAACAAGGCGATAACGATTTAAATACAACGTAGTACGTGAATGATGACGAAGATTGGGAGGGCACTCTAGTGAGAATGAGGAAAACATCAAGAGAAAGCCAGTATGTCAACAATAATGGTGATAATAACAATGATGGTGACGGCGGTATGAGGACAGCGGTGGTACGTGGATACTGATGACGAATGTGAGGGCACAAAATCAGGGAGAATCACCAAAAGCTATCACAACAACGCTGATCGTGGCAACCGCGAAGCTGACAAAAACGGTACCCGCCGCGGTGGCTTAGTCAGTTAAGGAGTTGCGCTGCTGAGCACGAGATCGCGGGATCGAATCCCGGCCGCGGCGGCCGCATTTGGATGGAGGCGAAATGCAAAAACGCCCGCGTGGTTGCGCTGTAGTGCACGTTAAAGAACCCCAGGTGGTCAAAATTAATCCGAAAGCCTCCACTACGGCGTGCCTCATTGTGATGTTTTTTGTCACCGATCTCGGAGGCGCGCGGGTGTTAGAAGAGATGGAGAAGGAAGACGGATGGCGACACAGCAAACAGATTTTTTAATAACACGCAACATCAAAACTAAAACTAAAAATCAAGCACACCTAAGCACACTGCGGGAAAAAATACTAATAAAGATACAACCTAAAGCCTAATATACAAAACGACTCCTACTTTGCGCCTACGCTCGTCCGTGGCGGCTAATTCTTCAAAGTCAGGCAACCCTGTCCTATCTCTGAGACGCTACGAATAAGAGTCACCTTGCTGCGTTCGTCGTTGCACGTTTGTCCGGGTCTGAAGCTCGTCGGCCCTTTTTCTCCAGCAGGTGGTGTTCTCATTGATGCTATAGTCGCCTTTGCCTTACCGTCGGCGCGTCATCTCTTTATCGGTGGGGAGCTCGCCGGTACTTCGTCGGTGATGAGCTCGTCAGTAAGTCTTCAGTGACGGCGCTCGGCGTTGCTTAGGCCCACCTGAATAGGCCTAGCGTCGAGATGCGTCGCAACTTCTTCATGAGTGCCGACGTGGCGTCCCGCGGAGAATCGAACGTGCCGGTCTGCTGCAGAAGGGGGATCCTTTCTGGGGTGCCCGGTCCTGCCGTGAGAGGCTGCAGCCAGTCCAGGAGCCTCGCTCGAACTTGCCGAGGTCGACGGCCACACCTTGGACGGCCAACGTCACGGACTCAACCTGACCCCCAAGTCTCCCGTCGCCAGAGCGGAGCTGGCGATGCGACCTTCCTGGCCCGGAGCCACGTCGATAATCCACAGACAGCGCCGTTCATCCCTCGATTACGGCTCGGCCCACGCGCCTCGAGAGCTCGTGCCGTTCCGAACACCGTGTTTCACGTGCTCTTCTTCTTTTTCGCACCGCGGGCGGCCTCTTACATATGACACTCATAATCAAAACTGGTTTTGGCACGTAAAACCCCAGAAAGAAAGAAGAAGACAAAAACACTGTAATCACAACGACATGTGAGCAGTGACGATGACGGTGAGAGCGCAAAAATTTGAATGACGAAGACATATTCACAATGATGAAAAAAGCATGATAGCGATGATGTTGGTAGAAACCATAGCGACGAAGACGCCATCAAGACAATGGTGGCACGGGAACGATCATTATAATTGTGAGAGCACTGTACGGACAAATTACGAAAATACCTGCACGATGGCGATATCATCATGACGACAATGATGGTGGCAATACGACGATGGCGACAGCGACAAAACGGCGAAGGTGTCTGACCACTGCTTTGTTCTCGTATTGCTAGACTACATAAAGCAGTCAACCTAGATAGTCCACATACTAGTATTTTTTCAAGGTATATTCTCGTTAGGAAAGCTGATTTCAAAGACCATCTACGTACGTTGGATTGTCCCCCGTCGCCAAGAGAAGTGCAGTGTATTTAAAATTCCACGTATTGTTCAGCGTGTCGTTTAGCAGCTGGTACTTAACGCCCCGGCGGCTGTGAATCTGTGGATTCTAAATAAAAAGCACAAAAGAAAGAAGGGGTTAGTTGTTATTTATAGGGGAAATGAATATAATCCTTATAATGTACTGGAATCATGCCTTGGACAACAACGATCGTCTAACGCATTTCTAAAGTTTTCAAGAAAACCAGAGGTTTTGGTGCATTCACTAGGGCCACAGGTCCTTGTCAGTTATACTAGAATGACGCAACGCAGCAGGTCGCTATTCACGAGTGTAGCTCCGGCTTATGGCTGTTTCATACGACGCCATGGAAAAGTATTTACTTCGTAAACTAATTCATGCCTAAACGTCTATAAGAGATCATCCATGCTATTTATGGGGCATTGAGAAACTAAAAGGTCACAGTATCACCCCGAAAGGTAAAGCATCGATAGCGATAGCAAATTAGTGGACAGCTATACAATCTAAGGATAGTGGTTTTATAAGCCGTAATAACTTGCAAACATAGCATACTACATAAGTTAACAAGCATGGTGACACGCGCGCACAAGCAAACATGAACGCATCTCACTCGAAGACCGCAGAAACTCGCTGACAAAATGCTGGAGTGAGTCGGTGCGGCAGCAGCAGCGAGCAAATTCAGCTTCGTGCCGGTAGCTCTCATCAACGCAATCGTATCCATGAAAACACAGGGAGGGCCTCCTCTGCTGGCGCCTCAGATGGCTTTCAAGACACTTCGCAAATTACAGATTTTTATGCCGATAAAAATCATTAAACTTTTCGCTTGACAGAGAATTTGCTGCGGTACGCGCGAAAGAATGCTTATGCATTAAAATATAATTTATGGCATTTTGCGTGCCACATCTACCACCTGATCATAAGGCACGCCGTTATGAGGGGCTCTGCTATAATTTCGACCAGCTATGGTTGGTTAATATACATCAATAGCACGAGCGCGCTACAGCGAAGCTGTATCTGGTTAGCCGATATGTCCGCCTGTCGCCTGTACGCCGAAAACTGTCATCATCAGTAAGGGCTCAAGCGTCGTCGTCTTCTTCCACAGCTGGCTCGTTGGCGCCCCTCGGCGAAAGCGCGCGAACGCGCTACGTTGTGCTTCTTCCGTTGTGCTTCTTGGAGTACCCCGCACCTCCCACCAAAATGTTACGGGCAAAGTGGTTTAAAATATATTTACAGGGATATTTATAGTGCGACCACTGGCATACAAAGCATACAAGATGGCCAAACCAATCCGCGCGACGTCAGAGAACGTCGTCGCCTTCCGTACTGTCCTCAGCTTCGTCTCGAGCAGCACATGGTAACAATGTTATTCCAAATACACGCGTCTTTTAAAGAAAGGATGACCCAAGACACAAATGCCAACACTACATGAGGGCGATGTAATCGCTATGAACATAAGTTACGAACAAAAGGTTGTTAATGCCGCAATCAACGAGGAATATTGGGTGATACACACGCCTCTCGGCCGCAATTTCATATGACGGCTCATTAGAATATTTCACGCGGCTAGACGCACCACAAATTGTGGTGGAAGATTTTTGCAATGGCGGCCAAGCACAACGTCACTGAACGTCAAATTGACGCTTACGAAACGGCCTGGTTGTGACGCTTATCACGGGATATTCCTTCAGCCAATTAACGAGCTGACATGGCCGCTATGTTGGCCCGCCACGACTCCAATCTACAGATACATTGCACGTGCCTCTGCGACTGCACGCTACCGTCCACTTTCTGTTTAACGCCCTGACATCGCAATATAGCAACAAAAGACCAGAAAAATGCTTGAATTGAAAACATCTTCCGCGCCTCTTAGCGTTTTTTTATCTTGATGAAAATTCCGGATTTTTCCAGTGTTGTTTCGTCACTTCTCCGAAAACACTTTACAGAAGGCAGTTGGCGTCCGTTGTTGAAAAAATCAAAGCCCCTTTTTTAAAGAAATATGGTTGAACGCGACGCTTTCACCCTTGTAAAATGAATCAAAGTCCAAAGCCAAGGACCACCCAACGAGCTCAAAAAATGCTGAGCGACCCGATGCCATGCATAAGTGATTTGATTGTTTGTTTAGGCTTTCATTTTTTAAACGTAGAAGTTGAATAAGACACATTTCATTAAGTTGCACAGCCTTTATTTTTAGATCATGTAGCCGTTGATTACACGCACACGCACACGCTTTCACGGGCGACTCTACACTTGCATAGTATACACGGAGTTGCCGATACACGGGATTGGCCTTACGGGCACGATCGCGCGTACGTTCGCGGGCGGCAGCCTCTCCTGCCGTGCGCTGTACCCGCACCCTACCCATGGTGACGGCCGGGAATGCATTGCGTGACGCGCGTAATGCGATGCAGATATATGCAGTTCGTCAGGGTAGCGTGGCGTTGCAGTTTCCATTGTTCTTATCGGTACAACTGCGAATGTAAACTGTAATGTTCTACGATACGTATGTCGTGCGCCGTTGTTCTATTGCGTGCGCAGATTCGCAAATTGTTCCATCGTGTAAATTGGCGTTCCTACAGGGAGTTTTCCGCGCTCACAGACGAATGAGTGTGCCATAGAAAGCTTGGCTTTAATATGAATTGAAAGCAGTGGCTCTGATCCTTCGATTGCCTTTTTGCTTCGTAAGATCGCCACCAGAGATTCGACCCTAACGTAAACTATAGGCTACCACAAAAGATTTAGCGCAGCTGTGCCAGTCTTCTGCACAGACTTAGGCTGGGGGTAGCGTTTACGCGTGGGTACGTGCACCTAATGCGATGCACCGAGTCTCCAAAGTGTGAGCTGTGCAATGTGCATTAAACTATAGGCCACGTGCTAAGGTTGCGACCGGGTTAGTTGGTGTTGGTCCATGGCGTATAGCAGCGCGAACTTGGACAAAGGCTGGCGAAAGAGATAGACGAAGACAAGCGCCGATACTACATGTGCTGTGTGATTGGCCTCGGTACGCGCAAGAGCGACAAAAGTTGAGCCACAATTGTACGCGCCTCAACAGCGCACTATTGTCGAAGGACGTCATTTGAGGCCCTTGGTGAAACGTTGCATCTTGTTTTCAGGCAATTCAGGCCTTACTTGACTTGTTAAGAAGTACGTATCTGGAGTGTACGCTTTATGTACACCTAACTGCATGTTATATGCTTTACATCCTCCTCATGCCGACATCGGCACCCATCACGTTCCTCTTTCCTTCCTGTTTCTTTCGCTCTTCCAATTTTTTCTAGCGCAGAGGAAGTGGCGAGAGGAATGTACCTCAGACTCAACTCTGCATTTCGTGGCATTAAACTTTTCTTTCCCTCTTGATGAAAATGGAAAACTTTGTTTTACAATACTTCTACTTCCCGGCAGAAATTTCAAATAACGCAACATCTCGACAGCCATCAGAGTCAACATGGCGGGTAATGGCGGCTGTGCAGCTACCCTGTGTGTCGACAATGGAGTACGTATTGTTCGATGCAGCGGTGCAGATGCATTGCACGCCATCGTAAAAATTGGACGGCACTCGAATTCGCCAAAGCTTTCTTCATTCTGAAAGCTGGTGAAAAGTGTGTAGCCAGGCCATCAGTTGCTTTACGCAAGGCAGAGGCAGATAAAGTACTCAAGTATTTAGGGGCGAAGCACCTTAGGGCCGAGACTTGTCCCTCGTAGTCCGTAGCTCTGGTTTGCATGGAAACCGCTGGGGGCGCTGCGGTGCACAAGGGCTATACAGGCGCTGTATATACTGTACGTGGGTACAGTATATATATATATACATACATACATATATATATGTATATATATATACATATGGGCATATATATATATATGTATGTATAGTATATGTATATGTATAGTATACAGGGTGTTTCAGTGAACACATTCAAAAATTCTTAAAGGTTGCCTGTGGCAGGTAGCACAATTCTAGTTCTTGAGCTGGTCTACTCGAAGAGGCGGACATTACTTGCACAAGAAATTGAAATGCATATTCGGATAATTAACAAAATTTTACTAAATAAGTTTTTAACTAATTACCTGATGGCCCATATTGCAATTTACAAATTGTAGCCGCGGTGTTTGCAAGACGGATCCACTTGGAACGAATTCTTGGGATGACACCAGTTTTGAGATATTTTTTACCGAACTTTGCGGAGAAATGCATTGGCGTTCCAGTTAGTTGCTTAACAAAACGTCGCTTCATGCATTGAGGCACCAAATTAAATGGAACGCCAATGCATTTCTCCGCAAACTTCGGGGATTATTGTCTCGAAAGTGGTGTCATCCTGACAACTATTTCAAAGTGAATCCTCCTTGCGAACTCCACGGCTACAATTTATAAATTGCAATATGGGCCATCAGGTAATTATTCAAAACTTAATTAGTGAATTTTTGTTGATTAGTCGATTATGCATTTCAATTTTTTGTGCAAGTAATGTCCGCCTCTTCGAGTAAACCAGCTCATTAACTTGAATTGGGCTGTCTGCCACAGGCAACCTTAAATGAATTTTGAAAGTGTTCGCTGAAGCACCCTGTATGTACGCGAAGCCCCGGCTTCCGGCTAACGCTTCCGGCGTTTTGCCCGAATGATCCCCCGGTGCTTCGCCCACTCATCATCATTCACTTCCTGCATATGCGGTTTTTGTATTGTTTTTTTTCTGAGCGCGTAGTTTTTTCGCGTTTCCTATATTGTCTGTTTGGATTCTCATTAAACCTGTAGTGTATAGGAAGCGCTCGTGTTGTTGCCATATTGTTCCCGTGTTAGGTCATTATCGCTCGTTTTATTTATCACGCGTTAATAAGTCGTCCAACAGTGTGTGTTTCTCAGAAATGATTATTGGATTTGCTACGGCTGAAAAGAACAATGAAATAGCATCAAGTACATGATACATGATTAATCGAGTATGCTCTTCGCCCGGGATATGGGACTCGCCAACGGCTAGCAGGCCCCCCTGCCTAGCTTCTCAGGACCTCAATGAAGTTGTTCACCACCACCTGCGCAGTGATCCAGCGAGTGTGGTTAAGGTCACTGAGTTTGCTGACAAACCAGGTGCTCTATCTTTGGTTAAATTAGCTGCGAGGCTGTTTTCCTTTCGGTGACATAAAGAATGCAAGCAAATATAAATATTGCTAAACGCATGTTGTATTTAGTTGTTTGAACAAGGCGCGCGGGCGCCATCACTCGAGCAAAGAGGAGGAAGAACGAACTGGGCTCGCGCTGTGAATCCAACCGGCCAGCGCTGCAACCACTGCTGTAAATATAATCTGTAAATAGTTATCGTCTAATTGACTCGACCTTCGCGTAACATTGTGGTGGAAGTGGAATGTTCCCCGTCCTCGCCACGGAGCCCCGAAGCGGCCGCACCGTTGTCTTCTGAGCCATGGCTTTCGATGGCACGACCTCCGTCGCCACCTCCACCTGCGGCGCTAACCACAACGTACGTTACGGTTCCCAGTGTCTGTGATCTTGGCACATTCTCCTCCCAAACTGGCGTTGACGTCGACGACTGGCTATGCATGTATTAGCGCGTTAGCGAAAGCCACCACTGGGACCCTACCATCGTGCTTGCCAATGTGATCATTTATCTGGATGGGACACCGCGCGTCTGGTTTCACACCCATAAGGCCGAGCTCTCCAGCTGGGAGATTTTCAAAGCGAGGCTTCGTGACCTATTTCGCAACCCGTGAGGTCGCCAACAGGCTGCGCGAAAAGAGCTTGCTACCCGTGTCCAGTCGTCGACCGAATCGTACGTGTCCTAGATACAGGACGTGCTCGCGCTTTGCCGGAAATTGTATCAGCACATGACAGGTTGACAAGGTGCGCCATATACTAAATGGAATGGCGGAGGACGCTTTCAATTTGCTTGTCTGTAACGACGTTTCTACTGTAGACGCCATCGTCAAATAATGCCGCCGCTTCGAGGTAGCCAAAAGCCGCCGAGTCGTCCCACAGTTTTCCCGGCCCCCAAACACACCTGTCACGTCCTCTTGCTCCGATCGTACCGCCACATGACCATTTCAACAGATCGTCACGCGTATCGTTCGCCGAGAACTTGAAGCGGCGAGTCCGGCCCCACTTTACCCGCGACCCTTTGACGGTACCGTTGTCCAAGTGGCCCCCACTATTTCCAATATTCAAGCAGTTGTGCGGCAAGAAATTGCAAGCCTTGGCACCGAGTAGGTCATGTATCCCGCCATTGCCGCACCCCCTGGATGCCGCCATGCTGGAGCTCATTCCCTGCTTTTCACTAATTACAGATCATCATGCGCTCTGTTGGCTTTCGTCGTCCAAGGGTCCTACTGGCCGGCTCGTTCGTTGGGCCCCTCCGAGTACAAGAATATCCCTAAACAGTGACTATCAGGTCGGGACGCCAACAGCAGGACGCAGACTGCCTCTCTCGCTACACAGTCGAAGACCCGATCGCTACGTCTGATATTGACACCAACGCCTGCGTTCTCTTTGTTTTGCCGCTGATCTATGTCACCGACTAATAGCGCCGTGACCCGTCCTTGCGTATCATCATTGACCGCCTGTAAGCGTGACTTGCCGACAGTTCCCTACGCTTATTGATACTTCAAGATGGCGTACTCTGCCGCCAAAACGTTCACCCCGACGGCCCGGCATTACTCCTTGTGATCCCTAAACACCTTCACTCGGCTGCTCTCCACGAACTTCATGACCCTGCCGGCCACTTCAGTGCGTCATGTACCTACGACCGGATCCGCCGACGCTTATTTTGGCCAGGGCTTGCCCGCTCCGTTCGAAAATACGTAGCAGCGTGTGAGAAATGCCAGCGACGCAAGACAGCATCGACGGTCCGTGCCGGGTACCTTCAACCACTCGACATTCCCGCGGAGCCATTTTTTCGGGTTGGTTTGGACTTACTTGGCCTTTTTCGTCTATCTACCTCTGGGAACAGGTGGATCGCTGTGGCCATGGATTACGCCACGCGCTACGCCATCACCCGATGATGAGCTGCGCCACAGACGTCGCCGATTTTCTTTTACGCGGCGTGATTTTATTACATGGAGCTCCATGACAACTTCTCACAGACCGTGACCGGGCATTTCTATCAAAATTTATTGCAAACATCCTGCAGTCCTACGCAACGAGGTACAAGCTATCCACGTTATACCATCCCCAAACAAATGGCCTCACGGAGCGTCTCAATCGGACTCTCAAAAACATGCTCGCGAAGTATTTCTCTTCAGACCACACTGACTAGGACCTCGCTCTACTGTTTGTCACGTTTACCTATAATTCCTCGCGCCACGACACAGCCGGTTATTTCCCATTTTTCGTTCTGTTCGGCCGCGAACCAGCACTGTCCCTCGACACAACCCTCCCTGTTCACGCCGCACCGACCAGTGAATATGCATTTGACGCCATCGCCCGCGCTGACCACGCAAGGGAAATTGCCCGTGACCGCCTTCTGAATTCCCAAGAAAGTCAAAGGCGTTTGTACGACCGGCGACACCCAGACATGCACGTCCCGCCTGGTTCTTTGATGCTTCTATCGTCTCCGTCGCGTCAGGTCGGCCTGTCAGGAAAACTGCTGTCTCGCTACACAGGCCCATACCGAGTGTTTCGGGCCATGACTCCCGTCACTAACGATATCACCCCTGACGCCCCACCTGTTTCCGAGATCAGTGTTATCGTGCACGTAACACGACTGAAACAGTATCACCCTGTGATGTGTGGTGCGCGACGGTGATATTTGTGGTGTGCGACAAGGTGCGGTACATTCAAACAAGAAGCAGACGACAAGGAGAGCACGCGCCGCTCTACCACGCCGCGCCGAAAACGACGACGCCGAAGACCATCCGGCGCGCGAACACGCGGCACAATAAAACACCAAAAGAGAGCGAATCCAATAACAAAGGAACACGGAGCCTCGAGCAGCCAATGAGAAATCGACGAATCGACCAGAGCAGCAGAAAAAGGAGCCGCGCTGGCAGTAGAGGGAGGAGTTCCAGAAGCGGCACTAGGACAACGTCGGCCACCGGATCGGGAGTTGAAGGCGGCCGTCGGGTTCCGGACCCGAGCCACCAGGACTTCACCCGGCCGGGGCCTCCTGCCAACCCATTCCTGGGCGCCGCCACTCCATCCGTTCGAGAACTGCTGCCCGAGGCCGGCAAGCGTCTGCGCCCGTGGGCAGAACGAGAGCTGTCGGGCTACGGGCCCGAGCTCCACGACCAGCTGCCCGGCCAGAATGTCGCCGCCGTCAACCCCTGCTGCCAAGCCGCCTGCCTTCCCGGGAATCGCCACCCTGCCCGACATCAGTAAGCGTTCTAGCCACATGTGTGTTGTATTATGAGTTCTTTTTGAGTGTTTATTTATGGGTTTTTTTTCTCGTTCTAGTTACATTAAACGTTTTGTGTGTGCGTTCCACAAACGGCTTTGTCCCCAATTGGGTCTTTGTCCCCGATTGGGCTTTCCCCTTAATGGGGTTGTCCCCCAATTGAAGAACCGTCTGCAGTCACGCTGTCATCACAAATTGGCGTCCGCTGGACAGGACGAAGCCGTTTGTTTCCTTTTTTGTTGTTGTTAGTTTAAGAGCGTAGCAACATGGCTAGCACGCGAGAACTGTTAGCTTTAGCGGAACGCATGGGGCTTGAGGGAGAAGAGCTAAAAGCGTGGTTAGACAAGCACGAGGCGCGAGCGCGAGAAGAACGCGCTGCGGCGCGAGAAGAACGGGCTGCGGAACGAGAAGCGAGAAAAGATCAGCTTGAGCGCGAGGCACGTATTTCGCACTTGCGTCTCAAGGTCGCAGAGGCGGAAAGGGCACGTTCACTGAGAGAGATTTGCGAGCTGGAGTCGTATGCAAGCTCTATTGAGCAAGCGTTTGACGCGGGCTCCAGACTAAGCAGTTCAAGATCTTTGACTATTGATTGCCCCGAACACCGTCACGGGTGTTTGTTAGAAAAAGGCACTGAACAAGAGGGCAGCAGAGAAATAGGCAGGAAACGGACCAGTGTAGGTCCCGACGTTAACCTCAAGGAGGCTGAGGATAGCTCGGAGAGCAGGGAGCAGGCAACTGCCAATGGGATCGAGGCACCCATGCGCACATTGGAGAAAGAGGCACAAATGCCTTCAGAAAGCCCGATTGACTGGGCAACGGTGCGCAGTGGTAGTGAGTTCGAAGAGGACACCACCGACAAGCAGGTACGCTTGCGAACCAGTGCAGTTGAAAGCACATCGCATAAAGAGGCGCAGATACCTCTAGAAAGCCCGACTAATTGCGAAAAGGTTCGCAAAGCCAATGGCCTCGAAGAGTGCGAGGCGAGCGATGAAATGCTCCCCCACTCTTCCGGTGTACCACTTGCGGTGGTGATAAGTGGCCTCAATAGGTTTGAGGACCACTCAAATAGCTCACCTCAAATGAGGATAAGTTCACCTGCCTGCAACCCCGAAGGCCACACAGGCCAGTGTAAAATGTACATATGTACACAGGTGCTCAATAAGGAGCTAAATACAGAGTACCTTGGCAAAGAGTCTAGTAACGACTCCAAGAACGAGACTAGTGACTGGCGAAGCAAGTCGCCGATTGCGTCAGCACATGGTGATGATGAGTGTAGACAAGTTCTGTGTGATAGCTTGCTTGCGGTTAATGCAGCATCACACTGTGGTTCGACTGGAGAATACGGCAATAACGTGTCAGAAGGTGAACGCGTAGAGGTCAGCAGAGATACTTTGCATTCGTGTAAGGTCGGGGAAGGCTATTCAGGTGACCAGACTGAGGCTAGCAAAGCAATAAAGCACCGGTTCCAGATCAATCACGGGCCTACGTGTATGTTTTCTCAACGTCACAGTAAAGGGGCGCCCGTGCTATCATCGCAAACGCGTAAAACACGCGCCGTTCCAGGGCGATTGTCCCAAACGCAAAAGAGGCATGCGGTTCGTCTCATCTGGGACGCAATAACTTAAGAAACTGATGATTAGCCGGTTGCCATCTGAGGATTTTGACCTTGAAGAATAGAGGACTTGGTCTGCAACTTTATGTGAAGTTGTTTTTGGGAGTGTGCTTTATACGTCCCATAAACATTGTTTTGAACTTGTAAGGGCTTTCGCTTGTTGTGTGCATTCGTGAGTGTTGTGCTTGAATGCCTCGTGAACTTCAAGACTTGAATTTGTGTGATGGACCCACAGTGAATGTGCCATATAGAGCATAAGTGTGAAAGGTGTCGCGCACTGACCGGCAGTTTTTCCTGTGGGAAAACTTGTCCCAAAAAGGGGCTTATGTGATGTGTGGTGCGCGACGGTGATATTTGTGGTGTGCGACAAGGTGTGGTACATTCAAACAAGAAGCAGACGACAAGGAGAGCACGCGCCGCTCTACCGCGCCGCGCCGAAAACGACGACGCCGAAGACCGTCCGGCGCGCGAACACGCGGCACAATAAAACACCAAAAGAAAGCGAATCCAATAACAAAGGAACACGGAGCCTCGAGCAGCCAATGAGAAATCGACGAATCAACCAGAACAGCAGAAAAAGGAGCCGCGCTGGCAGTAGAGGGAGGAGTTCCAGAAGCGGCACTAGGACAACGTCGGCCACCGGATCGGGAGTTGAAGACGGCCGTCGGGTTCCGGACCCGAGCCACCAGGACTTCACCCGGCCGGGGCCTCTTGCCAACCCATTCCTAGGCGCCGCCACTCCATCCGTTCGAGAACTGCTGCCCGAGGCCGGCAAGCGTCTGCGCCCGTGGGCAGAACGAGAGCTGTCGGGCTACGGGCCCGAGCTCCACGACCAGCTGCCCGGACAGAACGTCGCCGCCGTCAACCCCTGCTGCCAAGCCGCCTGCCTTCCTGGGCATCGCTACTCTTCCCGATCAAGTGCTGCTGCCAGAGGCCGGTGAGCGTCTGCGTCCGTGGGCAGAACGTGAGCTGTCGGGCTACGAGCCCGAGTGCCACGATCAGCTGCCCGACCAGAACGCCACCACCGTCGGCCCGTACAGCCGAGCCGGCTGTCTTCTCCCTCCTAGCCAGAGCTGCCATGCTCTGGTAGCCGGTCCGATACAGCGACCTTTTGGTGAGACCAACAACGCTTCTCTCGTCGTCTCCGCTGCTCCGCGTTGAGACTGTAGTGCATACTCACACCCGCAGCCTGCCCGAACTTGCCTCATATCATTAGCGTTCTAGCTACATGTTTTCATGTTATCTTTGTGTGTTTGTTTTTATGGGTTAATTTTCATTTCTAGTTTTATTAAAAGTTTGTGTGTGTGTTTCCCAACAAACGGCTTTGTCCTCGATTGGGTTCTGGGAGGCTCCGCCTCAGAGAACCGCCAGAAACATTAACACAAAAGAACCTGCTCATCACCCCCCCCCCCCCAGTGATGACATTCAGACGCTCCAACTTTAATATCTGTAAATAGTTACTCGTCTAATTGACTTGTTCTTTGCGTAGCAATATTGTTCCCAGCACGGTGAATAGGGATTTATTTAGACGTGCGACAGCAGGAACAGCAGGGTACGAATAGCAGGAATGGCCGCTACACAGTCGTTTTTTTCCTTTCCCTTTTGGTTCCCCACGTCCCTTGTACGAGCTTGGACACAACATACTTCTCCTCGCAGACAAAGTCCACTGGGCGAGTCAACTGGCTTGTGGCGTGCATGATTTCAACCTGACGACATGCGCGACTTGTGTCCTAGCAGAGCGTCTACCAGTGTTCGTGAGGCGCGCGAGAGAGTAGCTGACTTCGCTGATCTTGTCAATGACAACATACGGTCCATCGTAGTTTGCCAGCAGCTTTTGGCACAAACCGCGCTTCCTTGTGGGAGTCCAAAGCCAAACCAGATCACCAGGGTCATATGTAGCAGGCCGGTGTCGCGCGTCGTAGCGTGCTTTGGAGTTTTCTTGCGATGCCAAAGTCTGCAGACGCGCAAGTCGCCGAGCCTCTTATCGTAGCTAGGCGTAGCTTACCGCCAACTTTAGGATTGACGTGCTGGTAAAAAGAGAGGACAATGCTCACCCGGGGCGGGTGAGCATATACATGGAAGAAGGGGCTGTAGCCGGTTGTCTCATGTTTCGCGGTGTTGTATGCGTAAGTAATACACGGTAGAACTTCATCCCAATTCTTATGATCGGATGCAACATACATGGAAAGCATATTGGTGATCGTTCGATTAGTGCACTCAGTGAAACTGTTCGTGAGGCATCGAGTGCCTCAGGTGCGAGTTACATAAACGTAGAAGCTCTTCCACGGTGTCCGCTGTGAATTGACGTCCCCGGTCGCTTACAGTACCACAAGGCGGTCCATGTCGTAGAGCTATAACATGAAGCAAAAAGAGCGAAATTCGGTGGCAGGGGCTGATGGTATAGCCACCGTCTCGCAGTAGTGCGTGAAATAGTCGGCGCAGACTATTATCATGTGGTTCCCCTTGGATGACTGAAGAAATGGGCATAACAGATCCATTCCAACTTGCTGAAAGGGCAAACTGGGAGGCAGCACAGGTGGAAGGAGACCAGATGGGGCAGTGGTTGGACGTTTCCGACGTTGGCAGTGTATGCAGCTGGCGACATATAACTCAACCGAATGTGGCATCAGCGGCCAGTAAAAGCGTTCTTGAATGCGATAAAGGGTTCGCACAGTGCCTAAGTGACCGAAGGTAGGGTCAGCCTAAAGGATTGCTGGCCGGAGACGCTCTGGCACAACTAGACGGAAGCGTGCACCCGTGTTGATAGTTGATTTTGTAAAGAAGCCGGTCACGTACACAGTACCTACTTGTTGCAGTAGAGCGGGCTAAAGTGAAGAGTGGCTTCAATTTGCCGCCTGTACGTTGTTCTGCTTTGCACGCATCAATATTGGGGAAAGCGGGTGTCGCGGAGGCAATGAGAGGATCAAAATTGTCTGCGTCTCAGTCCGTCTTCGTAAGCGGCATACGAGAAAGACAGTCTGCGTCAGCATATTTTCAGCCACTCTTGTAGGAAACAGTGAAGTTATATTCCTGCAACCTCAAGGCCCTGCGCATAAGGCGACCACAAGGGCAGGGAAGATTCACGAGCCAGCACAGAGAATGGTGGTCTGTGACAACTAGGCATGGGCGTCCGTACAAGTATGAGCGAAATCGCTGAACCACAAAGATAACAGCGAGACATTCTTGCTCTGTCACCATGTAATTGGACTCAGGTTTGCTTAATGAGTAGCTTGCATGAGCAATCACGTGCTGACGGTCGTCGTACCGTGGGACCAAGACGGCACGGTGTGGATTTCTGTCGGCACAGTCGGAATAAAGTCGCGAAGGATAGGTCGGGAGGTCAGCAGGAACTTCAAATGACGAAATCCAGAATCACACTCGGGTTCCACTCAAACCGTACGTCTTTATGTAGCAGATTTGTCAGAGGATAGGGGACGTCAGCAAAACCAGGAATAAATAGGCGAAAGAGCAAAGACCCAGAAAACTACGAAGTTGCTTTGCTGACTGCGGTGCACTGATTGCCTTGTCGAGAACCGAGACGTTGCAGCGGAGAGCCAGATCAAGAGCAGCAGCTCGGCCGGTTTTCAGAACGCACTAGCGCGTGCCGTGCTTGCGCCGCTGGCACGCGCCGCCCAACTTTATTTTTTATTGCGATAGCAATTATATGGACACTCCAAAGCAGATTTTTGCCGTCGGCGTCGCCATCGCCGTCGCCGTTGCCGTCGCCGTCGCCGTTGCCGTGAGGTTCCGTATGACGTCAATGGAGATGAAATCGTCGCCGCGCGCCGCCGAACGCTGTATGTGCGAGTGAAAGGGCGCGAGGGACGCGCGCTTTCACGGGGAGTGAACGCACGGCGGAGAACAAACGCGCGTTCTGTGCCGTGCTCCCTTAAGGGCTGCAGAAGTAGTCGTCTCTTTCCTCCTTTACAATCACCATATATGTAGAGCAAACGCGCCTTCTTCTAACGCACAAAAGGCCATGGGGGGGGGGGGGGCAGGGAAGGGAGGCGACGTTTAGCTGCGGCACCAAGTGCCTATTTATATCAGAGGCTCAGGCAACAGTCACCAACGCCGCACGCATTTTGTGCGAACGCGGGCAAAACCCCGACGGCGTCGACAACAGTGCTGTGTGTTGCCGGTGCTGCGGCATGTCCAAGTTTGCACAGCGGATAAAACTACTATCCTTACTCCGTATAGCTCTCTACTAAGTTGCTATCGCAATTGATGCTTCGCCTTTCGGGTGAAACTGCGACAACTTTTTCTCGTCAGTCGCAGCCGGCCCCAAGGCGCCGGACGAGAGCGCTTAGCAGCGTCGGTGGGCGCTACAGGGCCCCCCACCTAGACGGAACGGCGAAATGTACTCGTCGACGAGGCAGAGATGAAGCTGTCTTGGTGTCAAGCATATCGACGGGTGCGCCAGCGACATCCGCGGGGAGCTCCTTGGGAGGCGTTTCGGCGTAGGCTGGTTTGAGGCGGTCCAGCGAAACGACTTCTTCGCGGCCGTTCAATAGGATGGTGGCGGACTTGTGCGTCTTGTGGAGGACACGGTACGGTCCGTCGTAGGAGGGTGTAAGAGGCGCCTTGATAGCGTCTCGTCGGAGGAAGACGTGGGACGAGGACGCAAGGTCCGGGTGCACAAAGATGCTGTGGTTCGATGATCGAGGCGGTACGGGGCGCAGGTGCTGAATGCAGTCCTGTAGGCGTTGGAGGTACTGTAGCGGCTGGGGCGGGAGGGCCGAAGAAACGAACAAGTCTCGAGGAAGCCGCAGGGGTGCACCGTAGACGAGTTCGGCCACTGAACAGCCAAGGTCGCGACGGAGGACGGCACGTAGGCCGAGGAGCACCATAGGAAGGTGGTCGACCCAGTGCTCTCGATCCAGGCGGGCAGTGAGTGCAGCCTTGAGCTGGCGATGGAGCCGCTCAACCATGCCGTTGGCACAGGGATGATATGCAGTTTGACGGCAGTGCTTAGGGCCAAGCAGGCGGTTGAGCGAAGTGAAGAGTGTGAGGTCAAATTGCCGGCCGCGATCAGTTGTCACAATGCTGGGGCAGCCGAAGCGGGAAACCCATGCTGAAACGAAGGCTTTGACGACCGTTTCCGTAGTGATGTCCGGAATGGGCACGGCTTCGGGCCAACGAGTGAAGCGGTCGATCATTGTGAGAATGTAGCGACAGCCGTGAGATTGAGGAAGTGGTCCAACCAAATCAAGATGGACGTGGTCAAAACGGCAGCCAGGGGGCAAGAACGACTGTGTGGGAGTCTTCGTGTGGCGGGTCACTTTGGCGGTCTGGCATGCGAGGCACGAGCGGGCCCACTGGCGAATATCGGTGTTGATGCTTGGCCCGACATACCGCTGTGTAACGAGGCGCTGCGTGGCTCGGATGCTCGGATGGCAGATGTCATGAAATGATTGGAACACCGCACGACGGAAGGCAGCCGGAATGAAGGGGCGAGGTGTAGCCGCTGACATGTCGCACCAGAGGGAGCCAGGCACAAACGGGTGAGGAACGAGTTGTAGACGGAGGGAACGGGGATGGTCACGCAGCGCTTGCAGCTCGGGGTCTTCCATCTGCGCACGAGCTAGACCTTCCCAATCCACAGTCGATGTAGAAGTGCCGAGGGAGGTGATGCGTGAAAGTGCGTCAGCAGCCTCGTTGTCGGTGCCTTTGATGTGCCGGATATCCGTGCTGAACTCCGATATATAGGCCAGTTGACGAACTTCACGTGCGACGTGTTTGGAAGAGTTTGTACGGAAGACATACACCAGAGGCCTATGATCCGTGAGAATATAAAATGGCTGGCCCTCCAAGAAGTGCCGAAAGTGCTGGATGGTGGAGTAGATGGCGAGCAGCTCGCGGCCGAAAACGCTGTAGCGAGTCTCGGCAGGTTGGAGCTTGTGGGAGAAGAAACCCAGTGGGCGCCACTCGGAGTTTATTTTCTGCTGGAGAACAGCGCCGATGGTCACACTGGAAGCATCCATCATGATGCGGGTTGGCACGTTATTTCTCGGGTGTACAAGAAGTACCGCATCGGCGACGGCTTGTTTAGCAGCCCTGAAAGCAGCGTCCGCTTCGGGAGACAAGGAAATCAGAGATGAGGAGCTCTTGGTTGTGCGAAGAAGGTCAGTCAGTGGGTGTAGAAGCTCAGCGCAGTGCGGAATGAAACGTCGGGAGAAATTCACCAGGCCGAGTAACTCACGCAGCTGGCGTAGGGCAGTGGGCGCTGGGAAGTCTTTCACGGCCTGGACGTGAGAGAGCAACGGACGAATTCCCAGCTCCGAGATGTGGTGGCCCAGAAACTCGAGCTCGGAAGATCCAAATACGCATTTCTGGGGGTTGACAACCAGGACAAATTGTTGAAGGCGTTGAAAGAGTTCCCGGAGGTGACGCTCATGATCTTGTGGATTGGGGCTCGCGACGAGGATGTCGTCGATGTAGGCAAATACAGCCGCGAGGCCGCACGTTACCTCGGCAATGAATCGTTGGAACGTTTGAGCTGCGTTGCGTAACCCAAAGGGCATGCGCACATACTCAAACAGGCCGAAGGGTGTAGTAATGGCTGTCTTCGGGATATCGGCCGGCTCAACGGGGATTTGGTGATAGGCCTTGACATGGTCCACCTTACTAAAGATTTTGCATCCTTCCAAATGGCCTGTAAAATCTTGGATGTGTGGAAGGGGGTAGCTATCGTGGACCGTGTGAGCGTTGAGCGCCTGGTAGTCACCGCACGGACGCCAGTCACCCGGTTCTTTCTTGGGCACCAGATGAAGCGGGAGTCCAAACTGCTGGACGAAGGGCGAATAATACCTAGCTGGAGCATGTGCTCGAATTCCCGTTTAGCAATGTCCAGACGCTCACCGAAGAGGCGGCGCGGACGGGCTGCGACGGGTGGACCCCGCGTGACAATGTGGTGGGTGACGCTGTGCTTGGGAGGCTGATTTAAATTGCAGGGCCTCGTTACCTCAGGGAAGTCTTCGAGGATTCGAGCGTACGGGCATGATGGGATCAGCGTGCGGATGCCAGTGGGAGCGACAGCCGACCGAACGCCAAGGATGGAGAGGCGCGTCTTGCTGTCAATCAGGCGATGGTGGCGCATGCAAAATGGGTCAGAAAGTCGGAGCCGAGGATAGGCTGATGGACGTCGGCCACGATGAAGACCCACCGGAACGTGCGCCGCAGGCCAAGGTCGAGAGTGAGGGACCACAAACCATACGTGGCGATGGAGGTAGAGTTTGCCGCGCGGAGCGTAGGTCCAGGCGACTTAGATACGCGGTCACGCTTGGAGGACGGCAGTACACTGACCTCGTCACCCGTGTCTACAAGGAACCGCAGGCCGGAAATACGATCCATGACTATGAAAAGGCGGCCGGGTTGTAAGGTGAGGTCACATGCCGCCGTCAGTGATCTCAAGGTGCGTTGCGGTGCTGGAAAGTCCGATGGTACCAGCAGATAGGCGAGCGTTGAGGACTACGCGAGCGGCGACTGGTCGGGGAAGAGGGACGGTGGCTGGGACATGAGGTAGAGCCGCGCTGGTCATGAGAGGACGTCCGGAAAGCGTCGATGGAAACGGCGAGCTGGTGGATCCGGGACTCTAAGCGGGCCATGATTGCGGACTGTGACGTTGATGAGAGGGCGGCGATTGAAGGAGAAGTTGCGTCGTGGACGCGATCAGCGAGCTGGGCGAGGCGGTCGAGGGTCAAGTCCTCTGTAGCGGCCAAGACAAGGCGGGTGGACTGTGGTAAGCGCTGCAGGAAAAGCTCCCTCAACAGCGCACTGTTCGAGTCGACGTTGCTTGTGCCCAGGAGCTGTCACATGCTGTTGAGCAGTTGAGAAGGGCGGCGATCTCCAAGGTCCTCGGAGGTGAGCAGCAGCTGGAGGTGTGCGCTCTCAGACGCCGTGGTGCGTTCTAAAATACTCTGCTTCAGTTGGTGGTATGGAACATCACTCGAAGGTGCCGCGAGAACGTCCGCCACTTCCTGAGCCACCTCAGAAGACAGGTTGCAAAGTAAGTGGCGAAACCGCGAAGTCTCCGAGGTGATGTGGTGCAGATCGAAGATGGCTTCGACCTGGGCGAACCAAACCTGCGGGTTCTTGCGCCAGAACGTGGGCAGGTGGAGCTGTAGAGCTGCGACGTCTCGTGGGCGCGAGGTAGCGTCAGGCGGAAGGTTACCTGAGGGCGGGAGGTTGCTGGGGTCGGTCATCTCTTAGGCCGGAGTCACCACTGTCGAGAACCGAGGCGTCGCAGCGGAGCGCCAGAGCAAGAGCAGCAGCTCGCCAGGTTTTCAGAACGGACTAGCGCGTGCCGCGCTTGCGCCGCTGGCACGCGCCGCCCAACTTTATTTTTCTCGTCAGTCGCAGCCGGCCCCAAGGCGCCGGCCGAGAGCGCTGACCTTAGCCTTCCCGCTTAGCAGCGTCGGTGGGCGCTACAGCCTCAACAGCTGCCGTCGTGAGGCGATCAGGCCGGGTACCGTCTTTGTCAACAAGATGACCCAGCACAAGAGTTTGACGGTCTGCAAAGTTAGATTTCTAGGAGTTCAGAACCAGGCTAGCGTTTTTGATGCAGTCTAGGACATTATCCAGGCGTGTATTGTGTTCATTGAATGTGCGCCCAAATATCACAACGTCGTCAAGATAGCACATGCAGATGTTCCACTTTAACCCTCGCAGAATGGTGTCTATGAACCTTTCAAAGGTTGCTGGAGCATTGCACAACACAAAATGGCTTCACATTGAATTCGAATAATCCATCCAAGGTTATGAAGGCTGTTTTCTCCTTGTCTGCCGGATGCATCGGGTTTTGCCAATATTCTGAGCGTAGGCCCACTGAACAAAAATTAGAGGCCGAATGAAGGCAATCAATTGCATCATGAATACGGGGCAGCGGATGGACATCCTTCTTTGTCACGTAATTTCATTATTAATTATAGACACAGAATCTCCAGTTACCATCTTTCTGTCTGACGAGTATGACCGGAGCTGCCCAAGGACTCGAGGACTCGTTTATTATTCCACTTTTCGTCATATCACTTGTTGCCCGGTTACCTTGCGCTCCTTAGGCGAGATGCGATTAGGCTTTCGCCTGATCCGGCGCGCAGGTCCCGTATCGATAGTATTGCGTGTTCACGACTCAGGTCGAGAACGCTTTGTCCAGCTGCGTAAAGTCAAACACAGACAGATGCTTAGAAACCGTATCCAACAAGGCAGGGCGCTCTCTTGTGCTGAACGACTTGTTTACCATAGACAGAAGCTTTTTGTCGGACACATGGCAAAGGTCAGCAGGTTCACAGCGCGGATCTGTTAGTACGGCTACGGAGGAAGACGTGTATTCTGTGAAGTAGGCGAGTTTCAGGCCGTCTGGAAGCAAGACGGTTTCTGCCGCGCAGTTGGCCGTCCACAAGCCAGTACGCCCGTTGCCTATGTATACCACACAATGAGGGACAAAAACGTGTTTCTTCACACAATTTAGATGCATTGCCTCTACGGAGGCATCGAAATTGTTTGGAACTTCACCGCGACATACAACCGGAACGCACACAAAGGTGGAGACAGGCACAACAGTATCTACAGACACAAAGTTCACCTTGACTGCAAGTCTCCTGTACGAGCCTGGACGAAACATGGCCATCGATGAAAATTTCGCTAGTGCGGCAATCGACGGTCGCACCACACTGGCGCAGAAAGTCGATGCCCAAAATCACGTCGTGCGTTGACCGGGAAATCACTACAAATTCCGTTGCAAGAACTCCACCAGCCAAGGATACTTCAGCAATGCACGCACAAACAGGGCACTACTTCTCGCCGCTCACTCCACAAAACGTTGCAGCCTGGTCCCACCGAAATACAACTTTGCGCCCTAACAGACCTTTAAAACAGAGACTCATTGCGGATACAGTTGCTCTGGTATCCAGTAAAGCCTTTGAAGAAATACCATCAAAAAATACATTCACTTTGTTCTTAATCATAGCAAATGCTGCGAGCATTTCTGTCGATAGCATGTGTCGAGCGACCTGACTCCCATCGGACGAGCTAGCTAGTTTTCCAGTTGCAAAGGGGAGGCGGAGCGGCGCGCTGGCGATGGACATTGGTAACTCAAACGAGGTGCCCGAGAGGATAGTGGTGGCGTCAAACTCCTGTGAGATGCCAGCGAGCGGCTACCAAAGCTTCTCTGCCAGTATTCGTCCGGGAGGAGCACCAGCTGACCAAGGGGTGGTGTACGGCTGTTGAGTTATCTTCACATGAAGTGCGGTCGTTGTTGAAAACTTGTCGACCATGCAGGTTGTTGGGCGACGATTGTTGGGCGCTAAATAACGTGGAATGGTCGACGTTGTCGTGGTTGGGCGACGATTGAAAACCTGGCTATGTGGCCCATGACACTGCATTGGAAACACACCGGCAGAGGCCGCAAATTTCCATGTTCCTCAATGTAGTCACGCATGTTGGTGTCGACCACATAGCCAGCAGTCGGGTCAAATTCATCATGGCTAGGCAACGGCCGCCTGAATGCGTGCCTGCGGCGAGGGCGTTGGTCATATATAGTCATAATCTTGATAGCTCATGGTCCCTCTCATCTCTGGGGTAGACCTATACTCAACAGTGGTAGCGTGAACGGTCGGTTGCCATGCTTTTGAAAAGGCCGTGTTTCTCTTCTTGTGTGGTGAGTACGCACCAGTGATGCCGGGCGTGCAACGGCACATCACTTCCCGATGGAGCAACTCTTCGCGAACAATCAGGCATATTGTTGATGGAAGGTCAACACACGAGCTCGTGTCTACACTTGCTACCGTTGTGAATTAGCCAAGCGACCAAACTATGGTATTATCCGTCGCATCTTCAGCGTCTGAAAGGTCCTGCAGTGGCGTATGACGTCAGACACGGTATCCAAGCTTCCTTTGCCGATCATAAATTGTAGACGTCTTTGGCTACTTCTTTCAACAAATGTCCAACTTTGTCATCTTTGGGCATTTGAGATTTGATTATTTTACATAGTTTGAACACTTCAATATAAGTCGTAGAGGTGTCGCCGGGAACCTGGGACCCATGCGAAAGCGTCTGTTCAGCGGTTTTTTTTTGCACTATAGTCCCCACAACACGTTCTGAGCTCCTGCTCAAAAAAGCTCCCATGAGAGCGTGTCTGTGATTTCATGCCAGACGAGCGCTGTGTGGGTAAGAGAAAACACAACAATGGACAACTGTGCGATCGGATTCCAACCTTAGACCGGCCCACCCTTCAGTAGTTCGTGAGCCACTCGTCGACATCTCTGACTTTTCCTCCGAAAGTGAATGAAACCCGGTAGTATACTGCCACAGAACACCAGGTGCTGGCCTTGACGCCGCGGCAGAGCCGTCGTGAATCTCGCAGGTGTCTCAGGCATGTCAGGTGAGGGTGGCGGAGGTCCGGCAATTCGACCGGTTCGGCGAAGTTTTAGCAGCGTAGGCTGCGTAGTTACGAGGTGTACTCCGCACGTCAACCAAGTGGTTACAAGCACGGGGAATAGGGGTTTATTAGGCTACCGGAACAACCGGTTACGAACAGGAGGAATGGCCGCTGCACAGTCGTAGTTTTTCTTCGTCCTTTCTCTTTATATATATATATATATATATATATATATATATTGTAATGAACGGAGACAGAGACATAGTACCCGTTCACTGGGCCGGCTGTTCTCTTCTCTCGTCGTCCTTTTCTTCCAGCGCCCGCCTTGCGAGCGTGGCCAAGTTCACTTCGCCCTCACACTCGGCCACGCTGCAAGTTTCCGGTGCGCTTGCAACTAAGCAACTTGTCCAGGGTTTGATGTCACCGTTGATGATCCGTCCAGCGCGCAACCTGCTGCTCTGGAGGTTGGCACTGAGTGTTGCGCTAGGGTCGCATGTCTCGCCGATGACCGTCCCGTCCCATTTGGCAAAGCATGGCAGGCCGTCTCGGACGCCGAACCGCCGTCTGTCTCGCCAAACGGGGACGGCCGCAGTGGTCGCGGACATCTGCAGCGCGTCCGACCGGCATGCCATGTGTTCGAGGCAACGACGGCGCGAGCCTCCATGCTGACGTGTGACGCGACCCGCACCCTCACAGCAACGCAACCGCCGGTCCAAGGCCCTCCGAGGTGCCCAACCCGGCAGGTCTTGGCAAAAGGTCGCGTGCAGCCGAACTGTCCTGGACAGAAGCCGGGCCATCGGAAGGAGATACCCGGCCCACGATGTGTGCCGCGAAAGTAGGAGTTACGAGTTCATTAAAGCTAGAACCAGTAGAGAGCCGTGTGTGCGCCGAAGCCGATGTCCTCCTGGGCCTCTGCTTTCCCGTGGGTTTCCCGCTGTCTCAAAGCGGCGCCTGAAAGCACTCGGCCAACGGCTGCCCTGCAGTCAGGAGCTGTGGTTCGCGTGTGGAGCCGGGAGACCGCGTCGCCAACAGCAGCGCATGGGAGGTCATCTCGGACTCCAGCAGCGATGGTGTGGTGCCGGATGCTGAAGCACAGTCCGAAACCCGCGGCGGGGAAAGCAGCTCGAAACCGTGGTCCACAGCGGGGCAGACCGCGATCCCATATGTCAAAAACCTTGTCGGCAGCGGCGATTTGGTGTTGCTCCCGAGCTTCGTGGGGCTGAAGTCGCAGAATCTCGGCTGGCGTAGATGACCATGTCAAAGTAGGAGAGGTGGTCGCCATGCGCTTCCCACCGTCTTCGGTAGAGCCGACGGCGACACCCGATGAGCCGGTGTCTGCGGGCACCATTCTGCCTGAGGGCTGCTGTAGGGCACACCTGCCGCAGCGTCAAAGCGGTAGCTCGCAGGAGCGCCATGCGCAGAAATGGGCTGGTCGGACTCACCGCAGGCACAAGGATGCCGGCCGAAAGCAGCTATCAGCGCTGCGCTCCATTCAGGCCAGGACTGCTGCTTGACGCCTTCGTAGGTGTCCCATGCCTTTGCGGCACTGAAAAGTCGTTTGGCTGCAACCATCCATCTTTTGTGGTCTGGCCAAGCATGCCGATTCCCCAAGGCATTGATTGTTGGAACCCAAAGAATGACGTCATCTTGAAAGCCACGAAACTGCGGTATTTTTACGCAAGCCGGCAGCTGGAAGTCGCAGCGCCTCCTTTCCGCCAGGTTGCTTGTCCAGCTTACCGTGGAACTAGGGCCTGTGTCCACGGACAGTGCGGTCGTTGTAGGAGCGACAGCCGGTTCTACCACCAAGGCAGCTGGGACGGCATACCTTGTTAGCTGAGGAGTCGAAGTAGTGCCGGGCATGATAGTCTCGCCAAAGGAAGCGTGGACGGCGTTCCCAAGCAGGACGGGTCCATGACGGAGGGACCGAAGCGCTGTCTCAATGTGAGGTGCAACCGTGAAACCGCTGAGGGATGCGAAGGTGTTCGTCATAACCTCGAGCTGTTGTGTCAGCAGCGAGAGGGCTCGCATGGCGTCGGACAAGCTGTCGGCTGAGCCGCCCGTTGAGCCAGGGGCGGAATCCACGTACCCTGAGGCGGCGGCAGCGGCACCCGTGCTCGGACCAGCCAGACCAATGGCCAAGGGAGCCTGAACGGCATCCGTTGAGCCAGAACTGGTGGCGGATACGGTACTCACTGGAGCCGGAAGCATGGTCAGGGGAGCGTGAACAGCATCCCTAGCTGGTTGAGATGTCGATGATACCATGGGGCAGGGATCCAAGGCATGGGAAGCGTGGACGGCGTTCCCTGGCCGCAGGATGAATGTACGATGGTGGTGATCTCTGTCTAAGGCAGCGTGAACGGCATGCCTTGGCGGATCGGAGGTTGACGTAGTCCCAGGCGCGGTATCTATCCGAAGGGAAGCGTTGACGGCGTTCCCTCGCAGGAAGTACCCTGGACGCGAGATGCCGGAGGACGCAAGGCCTCCGCAGCACGGTGCTGAAGGCTGAAGCCCCTTAAGACTTGGCTTTCGTCGGCGGCGCCATTGTAATGAACGGAGACAGAGAGACAGCACCCGTTCACTGGGCCGGCTGTGCTCTTCTCCCGCCGTCCTTTTCTTCCAGCGCCCGGCTTGCGAGCGCGCGCAGCCAAGTTCACTTCGCCTTCACAGTATATATATATATATATATATATATATATATATATATATATATATATATATATTATAAAGCAGGTTTATGCGACGAAAGGCCGATGAGGGGTCTAGCGTTTCACTGAGCAGCGTTTCATCGCGTGGGGCAGAGGCTCCAAGCTAGAGCCTCTGCGGCACGCGCTGCCGTTAGCAATCCTGCTGCCTAAGTCCAGGCGTTCGTCTTCATTACAATTGCCGCATAGGACAAAGGAGCAATCCTGGTGACTTACTCTGCAGATCACACAACAGAATCATGATACGGTAAAACGGCGCAGTATAAAAGTGGCGATTTCCTGCTCATTAGCAGGGAGGGCAGCAGTCTCTGCATAGCGTGCCATGTGGTCAACGGCAAATATAATCCACCGGTTGCCGGACGTAGTCAAGGGAAGAGGTCCATATAGACCGACACCAACACGATCAAAGGGTTGAGATTGGCAGGGCAGGTATCATGATGTGGACGGAAGCGCGCGAAAAACAAAAAAAAACATTGCCGTGTTCGCCGTGCGGGGGCGATGAAGAAGTGGTGTGATCGTGTGGCGCGTGACGCGTGGTGCGTGCGAGTGTTCTGAGCTGCTCGGCGTTGAAGGACAGCCGGTTCTCGCTGGATGCCCGGTCTAGAGAACCCAGATCGCTCACTACGCCGTCCTCGGACGCAAAGGACCTGCGTTCCTGCTGCGCAAACGGTCCAGGGAGCCAGGCAAACGGGGCAACTCGTTCTCGGATGCCGGTGACCTGTGTTCCTGCTGGGAAACCGGTCCAGGGAGCAAAGCGAGCGGGGCAACCGGTCCAGAGAGCCAGGCGAGTGGTACAACCGTTCGAGAGAGCCAGGCGAGCGAGCAACCGGTCCAGGGAGCTTGAAGGGCCTGTGTTCCTGCTGGACAACCGGTCCAGGGAGCCAGGCGAGGTGGTCGCTTTCCCGGGCCACTGCCACGACCAGCCTGCTGAAGAAGGCGAGAGCAGAGCGAGAGCTGTTGCACGGCTACGACGGCTGTGTCTGCTACCGTCGCTGCTGCAGTTGCAGATGCCATGATGCCGTGGGTAGGCCCATGGTGACGTCCCATCAGCCGACCCTTAGGGACCGTGTGGTGACTGGAGTACTTCTCCGCAACACACCAAATACTGCCCCGCAAAGCAGCAGCCAGACAGTGGCATCGGACGACCCGACGGAATTCTGAAGACCGTCCCCAGACAGCCAAACCTCAAAAAAGAGACTAAAACAAAGGTGCTTCGGCACAGGGCGTCTGGAGGAGAAATAGGGAGAAGAAGAAAACACCGCACTCCGGCCTGGTGTCGGATGACCGCGGGTCTGAGAACTGGCAGTTGGAGGAGAGACGCGCTGCACTTCGGATCGGGCGGGCGCTAAGAGGCCCACAAGAACGATGACGGCCCGCAACTTTGCGCGAGGCCAGGCGCCGTCATCGCCAACTCCGTCGGTTGCTGCCGCCGCCGACGACAATAATAAGGAGCAACGAGCCGCTACCTACACCGGAGCCACAGCACCAAACTCAACGGATGAACTACATCGCCACATCGTGTCGGATGATGGACATGTAACTTGTGAGCCCTCTGCTTAAATCTCATTGTTTCTTCATGCACTATGCCATGTTATGTCACATGAGGTGTTTGATTTTATTTCTGTAAACTGTTTGTTTTGATTTTGTCATATTTCTTGCCTATACTTTGATGTATAAGTGATTCCCAATATAAGTTTTGATTGTGTATTTGCATATGCTGTCTCGTGTCCATTCTCTTCGCGTAGCACACCTGCAGGCGTGACACTAAAGTCCCTTACAAAAACTGGCGTCCGCGACAGGACTTGCTCTCCCTAAGATCTTATTGAGCATCACCGTGCGGGTGTGTGGCGGCTGAGAATGGACCTCGAGAAATTATTGCAACTTGGCAAGGAATTAGGCATATCGGGCCCAGACTTAAGGAGCTGGATAGATGAGGAGCGGGCGAGAGAAAGAGACCAGCGTAGAGCTGATCGCGCAGCAGCTAAGGAGGCAGAGGAGATATCCAGGGCTCGCTTACAAGAGGAAAAAACAATTCTTGAGCTTAAGCTGAAGTTACAAGAACAGCAGGCAAGGTTAGCTCCCGCGGCTGGCAGTGATCCGTCAGCTAGCACTGTTTCGAGTTCTAGTTCGGCGCAGGGTTACCAAAGCCCGCACAAGCTCATTCCCCCGTTCAACGAGGGAAGAGACGAGTTGGATGCGTATATCCAACGGTTTGAGAGAGTGGCCAACAGCCAAGGGTGGCCAACTGATAAATGGGCGTTATCTCTCAGTTTGTGCTTGACTGGAGAAGCGCTGAGTGCTGTGGGTCGTATGGCGGCAGACGACGTGGTGGACTACGCCAAGCTGAAGAAAACCCTCCTACAGCGTTTTCGATACACTGAGGAAGGGTACAGGGCAAAGTTCCGCAATGCCAGAGCTGAAAACTCCGAAACAGGGAGACAGTTTGCTGGTCGTCTCGCCGGATACTTCGACCACTGGCAGCAAATAGCGAAGACGGAGTGTACCTATGAGGACCTCCGAGACGTAATCATTTCGGAACAGTTTCTTCGGCGATGTCACGAGAAGCTGGCAGTCTTTTTAAAAGAAAGGGGCTGCAGAGGTTTAGACAAGCTCGCGGAGACTGCGGACCATTACCTCGAAGCACAGGGTCTGATCAACCTTGGAAAAGGCAAAGAGGAAAAGGAACCGGGAAGGTTTGCAGCGCAAGCTAGGGTCCCAGACGGGCAAAATGTAAAGGGAAAGGTTCAATGTTTCCTTTGCAATAAGTTAGGGCATAGAGCGGCAGACTGCTGGTCGAAGACAAGACCGCCTAATCCAAAGGGGGCTCCCTGCCCGAAATGCCGTAAGGGTGGCCACAGGGAGGAAGCCTGTCCTTATGACACGGGCACAGGTGGCCAAGCGTCGTGCACTTTGACCGCTGAGAGCAGCTCAAGGGCTTTAGAGACAAAAGGCTCCTCTCCCAGCGACACTCCAATTGAGACACAAGACGGAAAGGAAACGAAATTGCAAGCGAACAAAATGCCAACGGCCGATGGCGTGCTTGAGGGACGTGCCGTAATAGTATTGCGGGACACTGGATGCAATTCAGTGATAGTGAAGCGCTCACTGGTGCCTGAAGAAAAACTGACTGGAAAGAGTCACGTAATTGCATTACTAGACCGGTCGGTCATGCGTCTCCCTGAGGCTGAAGTAAACATCAGCTCCCCATTTCTCACCGGCAGAGTGACGGTGACGTGCATGGAGAATCCACTTTATGATGTGGTTGTGGGAAATTTCGAGGGCGCACGAGATCCTTCTGCTCCTGACCGTGGGTGGAAGAGGCCGCATGATTCTTTGGATATTAAGAGCAGACACCAGCGCAGCGAGGCGGCTGGGCGGGACGATCAGCCGAACTCGACGTCGGATGTCAATGTCAAGACAACCAGCAACGAGACCACGGTCGCTGTCGTCACAAGAGCGGCTTCTCACACCTCAAATCCGTTACCCGTGACGCCAATCAATCACTTGCAACTCAACCCTTCCGATCTGATAGCGAAGCAGAAAGACGATCCTACGCTACAGCGATGCTTCGAAGCAGTCGGTAACAAGGTTACCACCAGATCGGCCGAGACTGAGTTCGTTCTGATGAAGGGTATTCTCTTCAGGAGATATAAGCTGCCATCGAAGAAAGAGATGGAACAGCTCGTTGTGCCAGCCGAACTGCGCGAATTCGTTTTGAAGATGGCGCACGAGGGAATTATGGCTGGTCACCAGGGAACGAAGAGGACGACGGATCGAGTGCTCGAGGAATTTTATTGGCCGGGTGTGCAATCCAACGTCACTCGTTTTGTAAAATCTTGTGACACCTGTCAGAGGACTGTCCCGAAACACTTGGTTGGTCGGGTGCCACTCGGAAGCATGCCGATAGTTGAGACTCCTTTTCAGCGAGTTGCCATAGACATTGTCGGCACGTTGTCACCATCTTCCGAAAAGGGCAACCGATATGTCCTTACCATGGTTGATTATGCGACCCGTTACCCGGATGCCGTCGCCCTGCCAAGCATTGAGACAGAGAGGGTCGCTGAGGCACTTCTGGAGATGTTCTCTCGCGTGGGGATTCCCCGAGAAATAATCAGTGACCGGGGAACATCGTTCATGTCACGAGTGATGAAGGAACTGAGCCGGTTGCTCTCATTCAAGCAACTCCCTACTACACCTTACCACCCCATGGCTAATGGACTTGTGGAGAGGTTTAACGGGACACTGAAGCAGATGATCCGCCGAATGTGTCAAGAGAGTCCGAAGAATTGGGACCGATATTTGGCCCCATTGCTGTTTGCATACCGTGAGGTACATCAGAGCAGCTGGAAGTTTGCGCCATTCGACTTGCTCTATGGCCGATTTGCTCGAGGACCAATGGCCATTTTAAAAGAACTCTGGACAGGTGATCATAAGGATAGTGAAGCAATGACATCGTACGGATACGTGATGGAATTGCGCCAGCGTCTGGAGGACACCTGCCGAACTGCCGAAGAACAGCTTAAGAAGGCGAAAATGGCACAAAAGGAGTACTACGACAGGAAGGCCAAAACACGCCAGCTGTCTGTAGGGGACAAAGTTCTCCTCCTACTGCCATCTGACGCTAATAAGTTGATACTGACGTGGAAGGGTCCGTTCACGGTTCTCGAAAAGCGTAACGAGGTGGATTACGTCATTGATCTAGGAACACGCACAAGCCTGTTCCATATCAATATGCTAAAGGAATACGAAGAGAGGTCAACAAGAGATGCCGAGTGCAATCAGGCTTCAGTGGCGCTCGAAGGCGAACCTTTCGAAGAAGAGGATCTCTCTTTCCTGCAGCTTCAGCAGCAAGAAACGTTTAGAGATGTCCAACTATCGGAGGACATGACTGAGGAACAAAAATCGCAAGTAACAGACATTCTGGAGGCCTACCAAGGTGTACTGACGGATGTTCCTGGAAAGACGCACCTCGTACAGTGCAAGCTCCAAGTTACGACGGAGGCGCCAATTCAGGCCAAGCAATATCCGATACCGTTTGCTATTCAAGAAACTGTGCAAAAAGAAGTACAGCAGATGCTCCGGCAGGGAATAATTGAGCGCTCGGATTCCCCCTACCAGTCGCCTGTGGTAGTCGTCAAGAAAAAGGATGGGGCCATACGCCTTTGCATTGACTTCCGGCTATTGAACCAAGTTTTGGTTTCCGATAATGAGCCGATCCCCAGGGTGGACATGATGTTCGCAAAATTGGGAAACTGCAGCTATTTTTCAAAATTTGATTTCTCCAAGGGGTACTGGCAGGTGCCAATGGACGAGGAATCAAAACCAATGACAGCGTTTTCTTGTTCTTCCGGACTTTACCAGTTTCGGTTTATGCCCTTCGGCATTAAGACAGCACCAGCCGTCTTCACTAGGCTAATGAGAAAGCTTGTGGAAGGCCTTCCGAACATCCATCACTATTTCGATGATGTGCTGATCGCCACGGAAACTTCGGAGGAGCATGTGAATGTACTACAGTCGTTTCTTGAGCGCGTGGAACGAGCTGGTCTAACGGTGCGGCCAACAAAGAGCCAGGTTGGCTTCACTTCTGTCAGTTTCCTTGGGCACATCGTTGGACATGGCCTCCTACAACCGCAAGCCGAGACGTTGGAGAAGATTCAAGCTGCAAAGCTGCCTGAGACGAAGAAAGCCGTGCGGTCATTTCTGGGCCTTACCGGCTATTACCGAGACTTCGCCCCCAACTTCTCAGAAATGGCTCGCCCTTTGACAGAGTTGACCCGAAAGAAGGCACCGAACAAGGTGATATGCGGCAAGAAAGAACAAGAGGCATTCGAACAGCTAAAGCGGATGCTTTCGAGCAGGCCGATTTTGAAGGCCCCTGACTTCACGAAACCATTCGTGCTGCGCACTGATGCCTCTTCTAAAAGCGTAGGGGCTGTCCTCATGCAGCGCGATGACGAAGTTCTCCATCCAGTGGCATATGCAAGTCGCCAACTGCTGCCACGTGAAGAAAACTACTCGACGATTGAACGAGAGGGTCTGGCGCTTGTGTGGGCAGTGAAAAAGTTTCATGTATTCTTGTTCGGCAAATCATTCATTTTGAAATGCGACCACGAGCCTCTTGCCTATATAAACTCCGCGAGACATGTAAACAATCGTGTGCTGCGTTGGAGTTTGACTCTCATGGAATATGAGTTTACTGTGCAATACATAAAGGGCAGCGAAAATGTAGGGGCCGACTATATGAGCCGGGTGTAATCATCGTAGCATCATATTCTTCCCGTGTTTTTATGTTTTTATGTGACGTGGTGTATGGGGTAGGGCGCCGTCTCATTGCATGGGGTGGCCATTTCTTGAGGTGAGCGAGACATTTTGATCTGTACGTGCATGCGTGTCCATGTAAACAGTGAATGTTGTTTTATCTTTGTATTGGACCACCTGTCGTTATGCAAGTGAGCCGAACGATGAACAGGTGCGCTCATGTTTGTGTTTGTGTCAGCGTACGGGTGCCCGAGACAGTGCAATGGTGAAAAGTTGTGCCCCCGGACAACTTTCTTAAGTGGGGGGTGATTGTGGTGACTGGAGTACTTCTCCGCAACACACCAAATACTGCCCCGCAAAGCAGCAGCCAGACAGTGGCATCGGACGACCCGACGGAATTCTGAAGACCGTCCCCAGACAGCCAAACCTCAAAAAAGAGACTAAAACAAAGGTGCTTATGCACAGGGCGTCTGGAGGAGAAATAGGGAGAAGAAGAAAACACCGCACCCCGGCCTGGTGTCGGATGACCGCGGGTCTGAGAACGGCAGTTGGAGGAGAGACGCGCTGCACTTCGGATCGGGCGGGCGCTAAGAGGCCCACAAGAACGAAGACGGCCCGCAACTTTGCGCGAGGCCAGGCGCCGTCATCGCCAACTCCGTCGGTCGCTGCCGCCGCCGACGACAATAATAAGGAGCAACGAGCCGCTACCTACACCGGAGCCACAGCACCGAACTCAACGGATGAACTACATCGCCGCATCGTGTCAGATGATGGACATGTAACTTGTGAGCCCTCTGCTTAAATCTCATTGTTTCTTCATGCACTATGCCATGTTATGTCACATTAGGTGTTTGATTTTATTTTTGTAAACTGTTTGTTTTGATTTTGTCATATTTCTTGCCTATACTTTGATATATAATTGATTCCCAATATAAGTTTTGATTGTGTATTTGCATATGCTGTCTCGTGTCCATTCTCTTCGCGTAGCACACCTGCAGGCGTGACACTAAAGTCCCTTACAGACCGACATCGACCTCTACGCGTCAACGGGCCCCACGCAAAGGGAACGCACGGCGAGACACTTTACATTATACAACAAGACAATCCAGTAGCAGCTTCGGGACTGCATGCGGTAGCATAACTCTTAAGTACATGTTCATCGTGAAGTCTGTACGTCTTTGTGCTGTTAATATATTTTTTGTGTTTGTGTGCACTCGAGTGGTCGATTGCGTTTCTTGGTGAGTGGTCCTGGGCCAAAACCTCATTACATTCCATCACAATCTAACAACATTACATCATTTTTCATCACAATCTGGCGAGCCTGCCAGGACACCGCTCGTAAAATCACCGAAGGAAATTATCCTCCCCCGAATGCACGCTCACAAAAAACTAAACGATGGATACCGAAAGATTAGCCACTAGTGGATCACAGCTAGGATTGTCCGGTGTGGAATTGCGTACGTGGATTGAGAACGAACAGGCAAAACAAAAAGCGGAACGAGCTGCGGGGCGAGAAGCAAGTAAGGAAGCAGACGAAAGAACTCGACAAATTCTTGAGCTCAAATTGAAGCTCCAAGAAGGAGCTCAGAGTGCATCCGCCAGAATCAACACTGATTCGATGCCTCTTCCGAGTGCCGCCTCTTCAGTTCTCAACCCGCAAAAATGGCTTCCATTGTTTGATAAGCGACGCGATGATTTGCATGCGTACTTGCGAAGGTTCGAGCGCGTGGCAACAGGACAAGATTGGCCACAAGAGAAGCGGGCATTAGCTGTGAGCATGTGTTTTCAGTGTTGAAGCGCTAACCGTAATTGGCCGAATGACTGCCGCTGATTCATTAGACTATGAGAAAGTAAAAAAAGCTTTGCTGCAGAGGTTTCGATTCACTGCGCAAGGTTACCAGGCGAAATTTCGCAAGGCAAGAGCAGAGGATGGAGAAACCGGGAGACAGTTAGCTGCTAGGATTTCAGGGTACTTCGACCACTGGATTGCCATGGCTAACGTGTCCAGAACGTTCGACAGCCCTCGAGACCACATGGTCGCCAAACAGTTTATCCATTGTTGCCATCCAAAGCTTACTGTATTCCTGAAAGAACGAGAATGCAAGTCACTCCAAGAGCTAGCTGATGCGGCTGATCGGCTCATTAAAGCTCAGCACCTATCGAATCTCGGGAAAATTCCGGAGGACGCAAGAGACTTCAGTAGAAATCCCACCGACGCTCCAAGAAAACTACCCCCAAGGTGTATGCTTTGCAAGCGCCTGGGGCATCAAGTTCATGAATGTCGCAACCAAGCTAAAGAAGTCACGAAGTACATGTTCTGTGGGAAGATTGGGCACAAGAGCGCCGACTGCTGGAGAACGAAGGCGCATAAAGAGAAAAGTTCAGCCTGCGTGGTCAACGAGAACCGCTATGATTTTTATTTTGTTGCGATAGCAATTATATGGACACTTCAACCGGATTTCTGCCGTCGGCGTCGCCGTCGCCGTCGGCGTCGCCATGAGGTTCCGTATAGATAAAATCTTCGCCGCGCGCCGTATGCCCCAGAGGCAGCGTGCGGGGACGCGCGCTATCACGGAGAGCGAACGCACTCAATCTCCCACGCGCAAGCAAGGAAGCGGAAAGCCAGCGCCGGCACTTCTCTGCCAACAACCGCGCTCGTCGCTCGTCCGCACAGTCTCTTATCTCTCCCACGCGCAAGCAAGGAAGCGGGAAGCCAGCGCCGGAAGAAGCGGGGGGGGGGGGGGGGGGGGCGCACTTCTACGCTGCCAACAACCGCGCTCGTCGTTCGTTCGACCGCACCGTCTCTTATCTCCACACGGCTCTGACCTTTATGCGCATTCGCCGCTCAGTTTCCGTTGAAGCGATAGACCCACGTACCTTCGCCCGCTCCTGCGGCGTATATATCCGCTCGCTGCCAGCGTTTTGGCGGTCGTTGTCTGCAATCATTCAGTGTGATCTATTCATGTTTGTTTGTGCGCGCTCACACCACGCTTCTTCAATCAGTTAGTAATAGTCGGGCCACATTTTCCAACGCACGCTACACATGCAATGCTGCCCGGGTCGGCAGTGCAGCGCTACAGGTGTGTCCCTTCGCACGCGCTGCCCACGGGAAGCGCTTCTCATCAACACCACCGTTTCACACGCGCCTTCTCGTGGTCATCGAGTCTCTCTTCATGTCGGTCTACTTACGCCGCAGCACACCTGCTTACTTATTCAGCTCATGTTTACTACAATTCATATTGCTACCAAAGCCGCTCACCTTACTTCGTATGACATTGCTGTGTTGCTATCGCATTCATCGCTTCGCCCTTAGGGCGAAACTGTGACATTTTTTTGTCACCCAACTGGAAAACACAAGAAAGGGAAAAGTCTTGACACTTTTGATAAAAAACCGGATGAAAGAAAACCCGCTTTTCTGGTGGAAGGAATGCCAGTAGTTGAAGGGCAAGTGCTCGGTCGAACAATTAGGGTTCTTCGTGATACGGGCAGCAATACTGCAATTATCCTAAGAGACTTAGTTCCCGATCAGCATTTGACCGGAAAGAGTAGCAGAGCCCTGCTTATTGATGGCTCTGTAATTGATGTGCCAGAGGCCAAACTCCATGTTCATACATCGTACTTTACTGGAGAAATCACAGCCTTATGTATGAACAAGCCGCTTTATGATCTTGTGCTCGGAAACCTATCGGGTGTCAGAGGACCTCACGAGCCAGATATTGTTACGAGGCTTGTCCCGTCTTCTTCCTCTTCACCTAGCACAGCTGTCCTTTAATGGCAGGCTCATATCCACATCCACAGACCAACGGTCTTACCGAGCGGCTCAACCGAACTCTCACGGATATGCTGTCCATGTACGCCTCTACTGATCACCGCGATTGGGACGCCGCCCTACCCTACGTCACTTTTGCCTACAATTTGTCCTGACATGACACTGCCGGCTATTCGCCGTTCTTTCTCCTGTACGGCCGCAACCCTGCGTTGCCCTTCGAGACGATCCTTCCTACTGATCCATCCGTACCAACTGCATATGCTAAGGACGTCCTCTCTCGAGCCAGAATGGCTCGCCAGGTTGCTGAAACTAGGCTGTGTGCGTCACAGGCCTCCCAAAAAGAGCGCTATGATAGCCGGCACCGCGAAGTGAAGTACCCTCCTGAATCTCTGGTCCTACTCTGGATGCCGTCTCGACGCCAAGGCCTGTGCGAGGAGTTCCTCCCTCGCTACACAGGACCCTACAAGGTTCTCCGCAAGCTCAACGACGTTGACTACCTCATCACTCCGCTCCAACATCGCCCGTATTCTTCTTTTACGTCTGCTGCTGAAGTTGTCCATGTGTTGCGGCTAAAACCCTACTACACCAGCAGTGCTGACTACCTTTAGAGGGCGCCGTGACGGCGCTCAGTCCACCGGGGGTGATGTTACGAGGCATTGTGTATGAGCCTGCCATTAAAGGACCGCTGTGCTAGGCGAAGAGAAAGAAGACGGGAAAAGCCTCGTGAGATGCTGTCAGCCATTCTCTGGTAGCAGCAGCCTGTATATATTATCTCATCAGCGTACTTGTGAATTGGCGTGACAATATTAACTGGAACCACGCTTCAGTCGATGAAAGAGACACTGCGTCGCTAAACTCCAGTGTTCAAGTGATACCTGTGGAGCACCCTCACTATGTTTCCGCCATGGTCAAGCCACAAGAGGATAAGACGATTCCATTGTGTGTACCAAAATTAAAGCGGTGCGACGTTACCAAAGAACAATTTGCAGAAGAACAGCACACAGACAAAACGTTTCTACGTTTTGTCTGTGTGCTGGTCTGTGTGCTGTCTGTGTGCTGTTCTCTTTGCTAAAGTCGACAGAAGGTTCAAGTCACCAAAAGGCCACTGCTACTCGTTCCTTGAAACAGGTGGGCTTCTCTACCGTCAGTACTGTCTTGCTACCGGCAGGACATTTAACCAGCTCGTCGTGCCGAAGGTGTTTAGAAGACCTATCCTTGATGACGCACACGAAGGTCTTATGGCCGGACATCAAGGCATTCGGCGCATGACAGATAGAGTCTTGGCGGATTTTTATTGGCCGGATCTGCATGGCGACGTGAAACGTTTCATGAAGTCCTGCGATAAGTGCCAGCAAACAACATCAAAAGGCAAAATTGGTGTTGCGCCTCTGGGCAACATGCTTATAATACGTACACCTTTTGAGCGCGTTGCGGTCGATTTAATCGGTCCTTTCTGACCGATATCGGACCGTGGCAACCGTTATATTCTAACCCCAATAGATTTTGCCACCCGATATGCGGATGCCATTGCTCTCACTGATTGATGATGTGCACGTGCCAGCGGGAATTATTGAGATTTTCTCTCGCATTGGTCTACCGAAAGAGATCGTAAGCGACTAAGGAACAAGTTTCACATCGGAACTCATGGAAGAGGTGCACCGTCTACTTGCCATCAGGCTTCTCCGAATGACTCCCTATCATGCCATGGCGAATGGGCTCGTTGAGAAGTTCAACGTGGCCCTGAAGACCATGCTGAAAAGGATGTGCCTGGACAAACCTCGCTCATGGGACAGGAACCTTGCTCCAATGCTCTCCGCCTACAAAGAGGTGCGGCAAGCAAGCCTAGGCTTCTCGCCTTTTCAATTGATTTATGGTCGACACGTACGAGGACCACTGACGGTGCTCAAGGAGCTGTGGACCAATGAGGATATCGACGGCGAAACTCGTACAACCTACGCTTATCTTGTCGATCTTCGAAATCGCCTTGAGGAGACATGTAAACTCGCCCATGACGAGTTGGAGAAGGCACGTGCAAAGCAAAAACGTACTTTGACCGGAAAAGCCGTCCTCGCAAGTTAAACGTTGGCGATAAAGTACTTCTACTGCCGACTGATTCCAACAAATTGCTAATGCAATGAAAGGGCCCATTTGAAGTCATCGAATGGAAGAACGAGGTCGACTATGTTTTGAACATGAGCGGAAAAAGAAAAATATTCCGCATCAATATGCTTCAGAAATATGAGGAACGCGAACTTTTACCAGTGCTGCAGGTCTCTGTTATAACCGAGATCGACCAAGGACCGTCGGAAGCAAATGAGGAGCCGTTAAGCGAAGAAGGTTCCCACGAGATTACCTCCCCTAGTCTCTTCCGTACACAGACGGCGGCTCATGTGAAGTTATCTACGTAGCTAAGTGCTTAACAACGTTCAGAGGTGGTCGACTTGTTTGAAGAATTTAAGAATATCTTTTCTGACCTACCAGGAAAGACTGAACTCGTTCAGTGCGTACTACGCTTGACCTCTGATAAGCCAATGCATGTTCCCCAGTATCCTATTCCACTAGCTTTACGGGAAAGCGTCGATAAGGAAGTACAAGAAATGCTAAAATTGGGCATCATAGAAAGGTCTGTCACCCTATCACGCTCCCATTGTAGTTGTCAAGAAACCAGATATTACGATCCGTTTATGTATAGACTTCAGGGAGCTTAATAAGACCTTGACCGCTGACAGTGAGCCCATACCGCACATCGACGTGGTTCTTGCCCTTGCTGGTCAGTGCAAGTTTTTCTCGAAATTTAATTTTACCAAAGGCTATTGGGCAGGTACCAATGTCTGTAGAAAGTCGTGCAAAAACATCATTTTCTAGTTTTGCATAGATCTGCCTGTATCATTTTGTATACATGCCGTTTGGGACCAAGACAGCTCCGGCTGTTTTTGCACGCCTCATGCGAACCGTTCTTGGTGGCCTAGAAAATGTTCACCACTGTTTTGACGATGTTGTCATTGCTACAAATACGTGGAATGAGCATTTGGTCATCTGCGGCATGTGTTTGAGCGAATTCAACAGGCCAAATTAACGATAAAACCCAGCAAGTGTGAGATAGGAGAGCAGACCATCTTTTTCCTGGGCCATCAAATTGGAGACGGTAAAGGTGAACCTCTTCTGAAGACAATAGACAAGATTCTCGCAGTCAAAAGACCTAAGACGAAAAAGACCCTCCAGTCTTTTCTAGGTCTTACCGGCTACTACAGGAAATTCATCCCTAACTATGCTGAGATCACCAAGCCTTTGACTGATCTCACACGGAAAAGACAGAACAACATTTTTGCTTGGGGACCGGCTCAAGAGCAAGCTTTCACCATTTTGAAGAATAAGCTTGGCGACGCTCCCATTCTACAAGCACCCAATATGAGAAAGTAATTTTTCATCCGCACCAATGCCTCAAGCAGTAGTCTTGGTGCCGTATTGATCCAACTAGGAGAGGATCAGGTCTTACATCCTGTTGCCTACGCTGGCCGTAACCTGTTGCCTCGAGAAACAAGGTATTCCACCATTGAACGGGAATGCTTGGCACTTGTATGGGCAGTACAAAAATTCTATTTGCACTTGTACGGCAAACACTTTGTCGTACAATACAATCCGACCATCAGCCTTTGCAATGCTTGCAGTCCGCTAAACATCTCAACAACAGAGTTTTGTGATTGAGCTTATTCTTGCAAGAGTACTCCTTTGCCGTTGATTATATCGAAAGGTCGGATAGCGTCGGAGCAGATTACCTGAGGCGTGTTTATATCACTGAACTAACAAGTGTATATTACCTTAGAGTTAAAATTTTTAACCGTTGGAATGCTGAAGGACAAGAAGATATTTACCGACTCTGCTTTTAAAACAATAGTTGTATATGTAGTGAACTCGTTTTGAAAGTGAACCTTCGTGCAACACGTTGACCTTTGTTTTCCGCCTTCTTCCCCATTAGAAAAGTTGTGAACAACTTTTTTAAAACTAGGGGTTGTCATGATATGGACGGAAGCGCGCGAAAAACAGAAAAAAAACATTGCCGTGTTCGCCGTGCGGGGGCGATGAAGAAGTGGTGGGATCGTGTGGCACGTGACGCGTGGTGCGTGCGAGTGTTCTGAGCTGCTCGGTGTTGAAGGCCAGCCGGCTCTCGCTGGATGCTGGTCCGGAGAACCCAGATCGCCCACTACGCCGTCCTCTGACGCAAAGGACCTGCGTTCCTGCTGGACAAACAATCCAGGGAGCCAGGCGAACGGGGCAACTCGTTCTCAGATGCCAGTGACCTGTGTTCCTGCTGCGCAACCGGTCCAGGGAGACAGGCGAGCGGGACAACCGTTCGAGAGAGCAAGGCGAGCGGGCAACCAATCCAGGGAGCCCGAAGAGCCTGTGTTCCTGCTGGACAACCGGTCCAGGGAGCCAGGCGAGGTTGTCGCTTTCCCGGGCCACTGCCACGACCAGCCTTCTAACGGAGGCGAGAGCAGTAGCGAGAGCTGTTGCACGGCTACCACGGCTGTGTCTGCTACCGTCGCTGTTGCAGCTGCAGATCCCATGATGCCGTGGGTAGGCCCATGGTGACGTCGTCCAGCCATCGGCCGACCCTTCGGGACCGACATCGACCTCTACGCGTCAACGGGCTCCACGCAAAGGGAACGCACGGCGAGAGACTACATTATACAACAGGACACTCTAGTAGCAGCTTCGGGTCTGCATGCGTTAGCATAACTCTTATGTACATGCCCATCGTGAAGTCTGTACGTCTTTGTGCTGTTAATATATACTTTGTGTTTGTGTGCACTAGAGTGGTCGATTGCGTTCCTTGGTGAGTGGTCCTGGGCCCAATCATTACATTCCATAACAATCTGACATCATTACGTCATTTTTCATCACAGCAGGGGTTGGAGTTCACCGGCTGAGAGGTACGCCGAAGATTTGCTTTTCTGACATTCACGGCAAGAACGGACGAAGTTCCGAACGAAGGTGTACGTATCCCGCCAGAAGTAGCGGTGCCGAAGTCGTTCGTACGAGTTGAAAACGCCGGCGTGGCCACACTGGGCGTCCGAATGAAAATAGGAACAGATCTCCGATCTGAAGGCTCTCGGGATGTCTAGCAGCCACGTACGTCCCTCAGGGGCATAGTTGCGCCGGTACAGGAGCTGATCACAGATTGCGAAATGCGGAGCCTGGTGCCGAAGTGTTCGAGATGCCGGAGCTGTTGGCGTATCCGAGAGAAGGTCGAAAATTGATGCAGTGCAGGGTACATTGTGTTGTTCGGCAGCAATAGTGTCGAAGTCAAGAGATGATAACGTTCGCTCACAGGGGGACTCACTAGTGACCTCTGGCGAAACCGGTGAGCGGGAAAGAGCGTCAGCGTCGGAATGCTTCCGTCCGGAGCAATACACCACACGTATGTCACACTCCTGAATTCGCAGGGCCCAGCGAGCGAGGCGTCCAGATGGGTCTCTTAAATTCGAAAGGCAACACACCGCATTGTGGTCGGTCACTACGTCAAAGGAACGGCCATATATATAAGCGCAACCTTGCCAAGTTCCCAGACAATGGCAAAACACTCCTTTTCCGTGACGCTGTAATTGCCCTCCGCCTCGGTGAGTGTGCGGCTCGCATAAGCCACGATTTATTCTGTGTGGCCAGGATGGCACTGTGCAAGCACAGCACCAAGGCCCACACCACTTGAGTCGGTATGAACTTCAGTAGGGGCTTGAGGGTCAAAATGGCGAATAGATGGCGTTGTGACAAGACGGCGCAAGGTGGAGAACGCATGGTCGCAGGCAAGGGACCACGATGACAGGTCTTTGGCGCCACGAAGCAGTTGCGGGAGGGGTGATAGGATAGATGCGATGTTTTGAACAAAGCGCCTGAAATAAGAGCACAAGCCGATGGAACTGCAAAGTTCTTTCAGTGTAGTGGGGTTAGGAAACGCAGAGACGGCCCGTAATTTCTCGGGATCTGGAAGAATGCCATCGTTTGACACAACGTGGCTGAGGATCGTCAACTTTCGTGCAGCAAAGCGACATTTCTTGAGATTAAGTTCAGACCGGCGTTGGTAATGGAACTGAATACGTGCTCAGGGTGGCGCAGGTGTGTTGCGAAATTAGGGGTGAACACTACGATGTCGTCAAGGTAACATAGAGAGTTCTTCCATTTAAGGCCGCGCAAAATGTTATCCATCATCCTTTCGAATGTAGCAGGAGCGTTGCAAAGTCGGAAAGGCATGACGGTGAACTCATATATGCCATCTGCCATAACGAAAGCAGTTTTAAGGCGATCGGTGTCCGCTATCGGGACCTGCCAGTAGCCAGACCGAAAGTCCAATGAGGAGAAGAACTCCGCACCTTGTAAGCAGTTCAGGGCATCATCACTGCGCGGCAGTGGGTAAACATCCTTCAGCGTGATCTTGTTTAAGCGCCGGAAATCTACAGAGAAGCGTATAGAACCGTCTTTCTTTGTGAGAAGTACCACGAGAGAATCCCATTGGCTGTGTGAAGGTTGAATCATACCTCGACGGAGCATGTCGTCGACTTGGTCTGGAATCACGCGGCTTTCCGTAGCGTATACGCGATACGGACGTTGGCGCAGCGGTGAGTGGGAGCCAGTGTCGATGTGGTGCTCGATGTATGATGTGCGGCCTGATGTGGTTACAGTGTTGTGGAAAGACAGAAAATGTCATCCTAGAATTATTGCGTGGGAGCACGATGAGAGTACTGCAAACTCTACAGTGTGCTTAACGTCTTCGATCTTCACGCGAGCTGTACACGCTGCGGTTGGTTCGATGGGTTGAGCACTTGCAGTCCGAAATGACAATCTAGACTGAGGTGTCGTCACCTTACGAACTGATCGGCAAAATTTGGCCTCCATAACAGAAACAACTGCGCCGGTATGGAGTAGAGCGACTTTAGGGACACCTTCGACAAACACGTGAGTAACATTGTCAGGTATGGAACGAGGACTTGGGCATTTCGAAGCTGGCGAAGTTCTTCCCTGGGGAACTGCGACGTCTTGTTTCCCTCGTCGTTAGATACGGGCCGCCGACGCATCGGTGAAAGCGACCGGCGACGCGCGGATGGGGAGCATCGATGGTCGAAACGAGCAAAATCAATCGGATTACGAGTTGGCGGTTGGTAGGATAGAGTGTAGTGACCATTGAACTCGACCGAGTAACGAGGCGCCTGTAAACCATTGCCGATAGTTTGCACACGGTGGCAGAACTTTGCGACGTGTCCGGGATATCTACATGAAAAGTACATAGGGCGATTTTCGTGCATGCACCACAGGTTGGCAACAGGAATGCCGACCCAGGAGGCGGCAGGATGGGACGGCACATGGGCTGCTGAAAAGGTGGTACCGGCTCGTGGCGTGGCCTGGCAGCTACCGCAGCATAAGTGAGCGGAGCGGCCGCAAGCGGCTGCTGGGGAGCACCCGGCAGTGCTTGAGTGACTTCCCCTTGAATGACGTTGCGCAGAGTGCAAGGCTATGGACTGGCAGGCACCTGGGTGAAGGGAACCAGGGACAGCTGTCGTGCGACTTCTTTGCGGACAAGGTCTTCGAGGTCTTCGACAAGGTCTTCGAGGTAACTGGTGAGTTTCACCCGTGTCTTAAGTGCGTGTGCGCAAGCGCTGCTCAGCTCGAAGTTTGCGGACGGCGGACGGTCATATGCTTCTGTAAAGGCTGTTTTGAACATAGACCACGTTCGGAAGTCCGCCTCATAGTTCTTGAACCATAGATAGGTCACACCGGCGAGATAGAAAGCCACGTTGGGTAGCTTGGTCGAGTCGTCCCATTTGTTATGAGCGCTTACCAGCTCGTAGGACGCAAGCCAATCTTCAACGTCGTTGTCGTCGGTCGCGCTGAAGTTGGTAGGATCCCGCTGGCGCATAGTCCCAGCGCAGAGAACGGGCGGTGGCGGGAGCGTCTGTGGTTCGGCGTATAGCATGGTGGAAGGTAGCGTCCGAGTGCGGAGTTCCAGGATGGCAGAGTGTAGGGGTACCCAGCACGTCCACAAATTATAACGGAGGTAGGTTTGACGAAAGGCCGATGATGGGTCGAGCGTTTCACCAAGCACAATCTCTAAGCTCGAGCCTCTGCGGCACGCGATGCTGTTGGCAATCCTGCTGCCTAAGTCCAGGCATTCTTCCTCATTCAATATATATATATATATATATATATATATATATATATATACGGTGAGTGACCACTGACGACTGGCCTAAAGGACGACCATCAAAATAAAAAAAAGTTGTCGCAGTTTCGCCGGAAAGGCGAAGCATCAATTGCGATAGCAATTTTGTAGAGAGCTATATGGATTAATGATAGTAGCTTTATCAGCTGTATAAACTTGGACATGCAGCAGCACCGGCAACACGCAGAACTGTTGTCGACTCCGTAGGCGTTTTGCCCGCGTTAGCACAAAATGCGTGCGGCGTTGGTGACTGTTGCCGGAGCCTCTGATATAAATAGGCACTTGGTGCCGCAGCTAAACGTCGCCGCCCTTCCCTCCCCCCCGCCCCCACGGCCTTTCGCACGTCGGAAGAAGGCGCGTTTGCTCTACATGGTGATTGTAAATGAGTAAAGAGACGCCTACTTCTGCAGCCCTTAAGGGAGCACGGCGCAGAACGCGCGTTCGTTCTTCGTCGTGGTTTCACTCCTCGTGAAAACGCGCGTACCTCGTGCCCTTTCACTCGCACACACAGCGTTCGGCGGCGCGCGTCGACGATTTCATCTCCATTGACGTCATACGGAACCTCACGGCGACGGCAACGACGACGGCGACGCCGACGGCAGAAATCTGCTCTGGAGTGTCCATATAATTGCTATCGCAGTAAAACTGTCGCGATAAGCCTCCAAGACGTGGCGTATGTCAGTACCCTGCGTAGGTAGACGGTCAGTTGCGATGATCATGCTCAGTTTGTCCGCTGCAGGGTTGGACTGTTCGAACTCGCCTGCGGGGGATGGTGGACCTTCTGTCTCCAAGACGGAGATCTCGCAATCACCGATAGGCGAGATATCGGCCAGTGAAGTGCCTCTCGGAAGCACCTGCGTGCATTAGTTAAAGTTGAGGAGAGGGAGTGTGATCCGGTTGTTTGCAACGGTAAGTAGCGTGCGCGGCACGGCGATGTTTCTATCAGGCATTACGTGAGCACGTGGAGTCACCACATAGACGCCGTCAGGGAGAGGTGGAAATGAGGTCACACTAACCTGCTTGGTGGCTTGCGGTGGCAGGTTGATGTCCTCGAGAGAACATAAGCGCGGTTTTTGGGTCTCTTGTCGCAGCTATGGGGCAGTTGAAGCTGAATCCCGCCAGACGCGCAGTCAAAGAGGGTGGAATGAGATAAGAAGTCCAATCCTAGTATTATGTCGTGAGAGCACTGTTCCAAAACTGCAAACACAACAGTGGTAAGGTGCCCTGCGATGCTGACGCGAGCAGTGCACATTCCCAGCACGGTGGGCGTTCCGCCATTGGCGACGCGCAGGGTTCGTGATGCGGCAGGTGTGAAGACATTGTTCGGGCGGCGGAGCAATCGGGCACTCATCATAGAAAGTAGCGCACCAGTGTCGATCAACGCCGAAATGTTTATTCCATAGACTATAACATCAATCAGGCTTTGACGGGTCGGTAAAGTGAGCAGCGGATTTGTAGGTGGAGTTGGCAGTGAAGCATCACCTCCGGGAGCTGCAGCAGTCAGTTTTCCGGGGAAGACTGTCGGAGGTTCATGGGGGACGGCGGGCGATGAGCCTGAGGCGATAGGGATGACGGCCGACGAGCTGGTGGCGAACGGGACTGGTGACGGCGGAATGAAGTGTTCCATGTAACAGTAGCGTCGGCGTTAGGCGGTTCCTGCTGAAATGGAGGCTGGAAACGCGTTGGGCTCAGTGCGCAACGCTAATAACCATAGGGCGGTCGTGGCAGTGAGGATCCTGACTAGGCTGCCGGAATGGCGGGCAATGTGACCGATTCGACGGCAGGCAAAGCAGATTGGTCGATCATCTGCAGCTCGCCACTCGGCCGGGTTTCGATAGCCTGGGGGGATCCGCTGGCAAGGCGAAGGAGCAGGTTCATCCGATAGTAGCGAGGGTGCAATAGAGCAAACGGAATGAACTCCGAGATGTTCGAGTTCTTCGCGGACTATTGCTTGGACAAGTGGCACCATGGACAAGCTGTTGGGATCACTGACGCGTGGAAAAGGGGTGGCAGGTGACATTTATTCAATTTCGCGCCGCACAATTCGTGTCACGTCTTCCGAAGTCGATGGTCGCTGCATTCTGCTGTCCTTGCACGAGGAAGTCGCAGCTGTGTTCGGAAAGCGGGCGAACGACGTTGGCAACGTTGTAATGAGGCGGCTTTTCGCCAGGTCAAAGCGTTGACACTCCTTCATAATACCGCCGACTGTCGCACAATTCCTACACATTAGCAGGTTGAAAGCATCGTCAGCGATGCCCTTCAGAACGTGCCCGACCTTGCACGACTCACACATCTCACTGTCAGCCTTGCGGCACGGAGCTAGCATGTCCTTTGATATAAGCGGCGTACGATTGCGCGGAAGTTTGGGCACGAGTCGCTAGGTCTTTCTTCGCGGCGATCTTCCGCCCAAGTGGACGGCCAAACAAGTCCTTCAGCGTTTGCTTATAGGTTTCCCAGTCCAAAAGCTCATCATCGTGGTTGTCAAACCACACCCTCGCCGTGCCTTCCAAGTAGAACATGAACTTCGCCAGCATTACAGTTGTATCCCACTTGTTGTGGGTACTCCCACGCTCATACATGGTGATCCAATGTTCCATGTCGACGTTAGCGGTTCCGCAGAACGTTCCTGGATCGTTCGGGTACGCCACGACAATAGTTGGGGTCGTCGACGCTGGCGTAAGTCCTGCGTCCTCCGCGATGATGTTAATACCAAGGCGACGACCGCTGCGGAGCTCCGTGGTCATTTGGGAATACCCCGCATCTTCACCAAAATGTCACGGGGCAGAAATAGTGAAGCGAAGTTGTATTTACATGTATTTACAAAGTTGCAGCACCGCTGGATGCACAAGATGGCTGCCCGAACCAGCCACGCGCTCTCCTAGCTAAATCGTCTTCGTTGTTCGTGGACACACCATGCCCCATTGCTCCATAACATCACGCCCTGGTCAGAAAGCGGCCGTCTCGGCGATAGCGTTTATGGGGGTGAAGTCTCGGTGAAATACGGTTTCAGCCTAGAGACGTGGGCTTCATCAGTGGGAACAGGGCCACACGATGAACGATAGTCCAGCGGGGAGACTTCGTAGTTGACGTCGCCGAGCTCGCGTAGGTTCTGTAAGTCCCGGTGTAGCCCGGGAGAAGTTTCTCGGACAATCCGATGCGGCAGCTTGGTGTCCATAGCAGAACGAGAGACCCAGGGGAGAAATGAACGTCCCGGTGCCTGCCGTCATACCTCGTCTTCTGTGCAACTTGTGAGGCAGTGAGCCGTGAGTGGGCAATCTGGCGAGCTGTGTGAGCCCGGGCGAAGATCTCGGGGGCATACTCAGTTGGAATGTTGGTCGCGGGTGGAAGAAGTATGTCGAAGGGCCAAGTTGATTGGCGGCCGAACAGCAGATAAAAGGGTGAAAAGCTGGCGGTGTCGTGGCGGGACGAACTAGAGGCAAATGTTATGTAGGGTAACGAGTCGTCCCAGTACGTGTGGTCCGAAGAAACGTACATCGATAGCATCTCCGTCAACGTGCGGTTGAGCCGCTCAGTTAATACATTGGTCGAGGTGGTTAGTTTGTGCACGGCAGAACAGGCACGAAGAAGATCTTCGACAACGTAGACAACGCAGCTGCGTCAGATATTCGGCACATCTGCTGGGCGCTCCGAAGTAGCGAAACAGAGGCTCGCTACCCGCATCCAGGGAGCCGAGGAATCTTATACCTCTTACATTGAAGACGTTCTGGCTCTCTGCCATCGCGCTTAGAGTGAGATGTCCGAAGTGGAAAATATCTGCCATATCCTGAAGAACATCAACTCCGTTGCCTTAAACGCCCTTGTTATTCAGTGCCCCACTTCAGTTAGTGACATCATCACGACATGCAAATGCCTTGCCACGATCGGCTCCTTTCTTCTTCCACGCACCTCCTGTGACGCTCACCTTACCGACAACGACGAATTGCGAGCGTTCATCCGCATCATTGTGCGAGAGGACTTTCACGGCCACGCTCCGGCCAACATCACCAATGCGTCTCTGCGTGCTCCTCTTCCGAATTTGCGCGAGATCATTAAAGAAGAGCTGGCGTCCATGACAAGTGTCACACATTCCCGGTCCCCAGCACCTGTTTGGGTACCTTCTTACGCCAAAAGAGAGAGAGAGAGAGAGAAACGTGGTGGGAAAGGCAGGGAGGTTAACCGGAAAAGATTCTGGTTTGCTACCCTGCACTGGGGGAAGGGGAAGGGGAAATGAAAGGCGGAAAGAATAGGGAAGAGAAAAAGCAGTCACAAAAAAAATTAAGGTATTAAAAAAAAGAAAAAGAAAAGGAGGAGGTTCGAAACGTCTGTGAGAACTATAGTCTGTCAGATAGTCCACTCGATCGCAAAAACTTCAAGAGTGCCTTGACTGACTTGTTGTGTGACGACTGTATAGGCCGGCGTTCCAGGACTGTCTGCTTCTTACGCCAAGATTGCTTCGCGGCCTGCGGTACCAGTTCCATCTGCACCTGCTGCCGTTGTCTACGACCACCTGGCCTCGATGGCAGCGAAGGCCCCCATACAACCATACGACTCTACCTGGCGCCCTTCTCGCCCAGTATGTTTCTACTGTGGCATACGTGGTCACATCTCTTGTTTCTGCCGCCGGCGCCAGCACAATGAACGACGTGGCTATTCTGCCTATGAAAGAGACTATGTGCCCAGATCTGACGCCTACGTTCCAGGACCCTATATATCCTCGTCACGTCGCTCGCCCTCACCTCCGTTGTCCCAAGGCATGTCCCGGTCTTCTAGCTAACCCTGTCGTCGCTCCCCGTCACCGCTCCGCCATAGTTCATCGCCCTTGCGTCGTGCCGCCAATTCTTTCGACAACTATTCCGAAAACTAGATGCTGCAGTTTTTAGACAAACTGCTTGTTCGTGAAGTGTCCCAATTCCTCCTGCTTGTCCGACTAAGTTACTCGCTGTTTGTGTGGAAGGTGTTTCGGCCGACGCTCTTATAGACACTAGCGCCGCCATCCTTGTTATTCATCGCGAACTATGCTTCCGTCTACGAAAAGTGCAAGCTCCGTATGTTGGCCTGGTCTTATGTGACGCCAATGACGGTCCGATTTATCGTACTGGTCAGTGTACTGCTCTTGTTCTCATTAACGGAATTCGCCATCATATACAGCTTCCTGTGCTTTCGTCGTGCGCTCATCCGATGATCTTAGGCTGGGATTTCTTGTCAGCTGCATCTGCTGTCATTTCGTGCGGTCGACCACTTATCCATATTACGGACACAGAGCTCTCCGACGCTGCCCATTTCTCGCCGCCCCACCTTGTCACAGCGGCAGATTTTGTCCTTCCACCCGGTCAGGCCCGCACTCTTGCCATTAGATCAAGAGAAACTATCGACAGCGAAGCAGTGGTTTCCCCTTCTCAGCGCTGCATTTTTCGGGGAATCGTCATCGCCTCATGTCTTATGCGATTCTCACGCGGCTGCGCCAGTCTGACCGCCTACAACACGACATCAGTACCACTTGTGCTGCCGGAAGGGTCCACTGTTGCCATCCTTATTAACGCAGCACCAGTATGTGTCGTCACTGCTTCGCCTGTTTCGTCCTTTTCCGAGTGTACGCCCTCGGACGGTTCACCCAGTGCCTCTCAAAGCCACTGTGCGTTCAGATCTCAGCCCAGCCCAGACTGATGCTTTGCTGACCATCTTAAGGAAACACCAAACTTGCTTTGACGTTTGTTCGGATGGCTTGGGTCAAACAACCGTGGCCGCTCATCGCATCAATACGGACGGATCCCGCGTCATTCGTCGCCGCCCTTACCGCGTATCGTCTGTTGAACACAAGGTTCTAGAAGACAAAGTCAACGATATGCTAGCGCGGAACGTTATAAGGCCTTCAGCAAGCCCTTCGGTCGTCTCCCGTTGTCCTAGTTGAAAAAAAAGGACGGTTAGGTACGCTTTTGCGTCGATAATAGGGGCACTGGGCAAAATTACCCGTAAGGATGTCTATTCTATGTCTCGTATAGACGATGCTTTGGATACCTGTTGTGTTTCGGCGGAAGCCACAGAAGAACCACAAGCACAGTCACGGCCGCAACAGAACAAGACCCCCTGTTTATTCAGAGGCATGTATATATACAGGTGACAACACTGGCGCCACTGGCGGCGTGTAATGGCAAACAGAAACTGAAACTGATATACTACGTATTCCGCTCCTTACAATAACAAGGTAAGTAATAGTTAGTAGTTAGTAGATTAGTATTGATATACAGTGTTTACAAAATTTTACAATTATCTGCAACCACACATGGCATGTGCTCTTCACTGTATGGAACACCAAGAAGGCCTAGAACAAGCAATACAACAACAACAAAAAAACAATCGCAGAGACACGCAACCGTCTGCACACAGTTCATGCAGCACTCCAAGTTCTCTGGCACTGCACCCGTCTGCACCTAGCACACAAGCTACATGTACTCGAAGTTCTCTGGCACTGCACCCGTCTGCACCTAGCACACAAACTACATGTGGCCCCGCTATCGATCTGGAGGCCTTCTGTGCCTCGGAGGTTGGACCCGACATTGAAACAGAGGGACCTCCGACACAGCTTGCGCTGGAGCTCGTAGCGTGGGCGTAGCTGGCGAGGCTTCGGGACGAGTTGTTGAGGCGTAGTCGTTGGATTGCTGAGATGCCGACGACGGAGTCGCGGGTTCAGACACAGCATTATGCGGCAGATTCCATGTGGCTGAAGCTGCAGGTACCCTGGATAGCTTCGACGCGTTCCAGGTTCGTCCATCATCAAGCCGAAACGATGATGGACCTCGCTGGCGGACTACCTTCCGCGGTTGGCTAAACGTGAGGTCTCCCTTAAATGATATTCCAGGTTTCTTAAATCTAACGTAATCACCGACAGACACTGTTGTCTTCTTCGCGTCCCTGCGACGGTCTGTGTACTCTTTGCTGTAGTCTTGCCTGCTCTTAACTCGTTGGCGCAGACGATGAAGTTCGGAAATAGGATCGCTGAAGAAAACTGGTGACGGGTGACCTACAACGTCAAGGCGTGTTCTCGGTCGCCGTCCATGTAGGAGAACAGACGGTGCAACTCCCGCAGTGGCATGTGGCGTGCAGCGATATATGCCCAAATACTCGGTTACTGCTTGGCGAAGCGGACGCTGTTCCAGCATGGCGACCTGCACAAAATTCTTGAAGACACGGTTAAACCGCTCGACAAGTCCGTTCGCTTGCGGGTAGTAAACGGAAGAGTGCGCAATGCGGATAGCGCGATCTTTGAGGAACTCAATGAATAATTGAGTTATTCATATTCCACAGATAAGAACTGGGGCCCGTTGTCACAGACTACCACTTCCGGATAGCCTTCACGGGACAACACAGAAAGCCAAAAGTTTATGACGGTGCGGGATGATACTTCAATGCAGAATTGAACCTCGGGTCATTTGTAAAAATAGTCGATGAACGTAATGGCGTATCTGCAGTCATGTGGTGCTCTCTCCATAGGGCCGACGATGTCAACGGCAAGCTTCTGCCATGGACGTTCTGGCAGGGGTACTGGCTGCAAGGGAGCAGCAGCAGTCTTCGCACTTTCGTCAGCCATCTGGCAGATGCTGCAGTTCTGGATGGAAAGCTCCACTTGCCCGTCCATGCCTGGCCACCAGAACCGTTCTCGTAGCCGAGCCTTTGTTCGAACTATACCAGGGTGAGCTTGATGGGCAGCAGCGATTACTTGCGGTGTGAGAGATGAGGAAATGACGATTCGTTCGCCGCGCAGGAGCAGGTTGTCAACGACGGACATTTCTTCACGTACCACGAAGAAAGGCTGAGGTTCGCTCGAGAGCTTCTTATGTGCAGGCCAAGATGTGGCAACATAGGTCTTGACATGTTCCAACATGCAGTCTTCACGAAGGGCCTGTTGAAACTGCTCTTTAGTGAGGCACTGTAACTCAACAAAGGACACAACCTCATCAAATGAGACATTTTCCTGCGGAGGCGCGTAACTGGAAGACGGGAAAGGGCATCGGCCACCGGGTTTTCAGACCCCTTCCGATATTCTACAGTATAATTGTAGCGAAGCAGCCGTTCCGACCACCGTGCAATGCGAAGGGGGCGGCGCCCAGTGCCTTGAGAAGAGAGCAGCGAGACCAAAGCCTGGTGGTTCGTGCGCAACGTGAAATGCCGTTCCACAAGTACGTATGCCAATGCTCACAGGCCCAAAGACACGCCAGCGCTTCACGCTCTTCTACTCCGTATTTCTTCTCTGCTGGTGAAAGTGTGCGTGAAGCAAAGGCAACAGTTCGCAGCCTGTGGCCATCCACCTGCTGGAGAACAGCACCCAGTCCGCAGTCATATGTGTCAGTGGACACTACAACCGGAAGGGACGCATCAAACATGTGCAGAACTTTGCTGGAAGAGAGCAGAAACTTCACCTTGGTGAAACTGGCGTCTACAGCATCATTCCAAATGAATGGCTGGTTCTTCCGGAGAAGAGCTCGCATTGGTTCTACCACGTCAGCAAGCATGGGAACGAACTTGGCATAATACTCGATCAGTCCGAGGAAAGAGCGCAGACTAGTACTATCAGTGGGCGCTGGAGTATTCATAATGGAAGCAATTTTATCTGGCAAAGGAGAGATACCTTGCGGCGTGATCCTGTGTCCCCAGAAAGAAAGTTCTTGTACGCCAAATACGCACTTGTCATTCAACTTGAGCCCTGCATCCTTAATGCCCCGCAGTACAGCGGTCAGGTTGCTCAAGTGTTCCTGTTCGCTCTTCCCAAAAACAATGATGTCGTCGATATAGAACAAAACACCAGAGCATCCTTGAAGGATTTTCGACATCATTTGTTGAAATGCAGCGGGGGCGGATGCCAGCCCGAAGCAGACGCGTTTGAAGCGGAAGAGGCCATCGTGAGTTATGAAAACGGTCAAGTCACGGCTTTCAGGATCGAGCAAAACCTGATAGTAGGCCGATGTGAGATCTAACTTAGAAAAATGCGTTGCCCCAACGAGACTGTGGAGGAGTTCTTCGGTGTGTGGAAGAGGGAAGCTATCCGTCACGACAGCTTTGTTAGGCTCTCGTAAGTCAACACAAACACGAATGCCTCCATCTTTTTTTGAACAACAACACTCGGAGACACCCATTCCGAAGCGTTAATGTGCTCTATCACATCCAACTGCTCTAGCCGACGAAGTTCTTCAGATACCTCGGTTCGGAGTGAAAGAGGAAGGCGGCGAAGTTTTGCTACAACGGGCGGAATCGAGAGCCGTACTTTGCCACGATGCACAAACCCATTGGCTAAGCCGAGGGTGGAGTCGAAAAGGCATGCAAATTCATTGCGCAATTGTGCTGACAGAAGTGCAGATGAAACTGGTTCTTGATCTGGAACCTGCACTTTGGTAGCACTGATAGCTGACGTTAGTCGCAAGGCAGCGGAGAGACGAGCCATCAATCTGGAAGTCAAGAGCCATAATGGCGTCGGCACCCAGAAGCGATGTGGCTTGTGAGACAGCGTAGAACAGAATCGACGCTTCGCGTTCCTTGTAAAAGGCTTTCGAAAGGAAGCATCCTCACACTGGGATAGGCTTTTTCGAATAATCTAACAGCTTCACACGGGGCGCGGACAGCAGCACCTTTCCGGCAAAATGCCTATCAAAAATTTCACCCGCTAGAATGGAGACTGAAGATCCCGAGTCGATAAGGAATGTTAAAGTCGCGTGACCAACTGCTACGTCGACTAGAATTCCGGCGCGGCCGGACGCGCTCACACATAGAATGTTCACAGCTTCATTGTCAGTTTCATTGTCGGGTAATGTCTGGTCGCTAAGCTCACGAACAGTAACGGCCCGTTGCTTCTTTTTGCAAACCGCGCTGAAATGACCAATGAGACCACAATGATAGCAACGTTGACCTTGGGCCGGGCAGCGGGGTGATGCGGCATGGTGCTGGCGCGAACCACAACGATAGCAGTGAGATGATGAGTTGTATGGGCGCAGATACGAGGCAGGTTGGCGGCTGTCGTGCTGCAGGCTCGCTTCGGTACGAGGTGCACGCAGGGGCGCGTCGTCACGCGAAGGGTGGCGGGTTCTAGTGCCTCTATGGTCGTTTAACGCCAAGCGAGAGCGCCCTGATATGCGCTGCACGTTGCCGGAAGCAAATTCTCGAATGTCCTCATTGGCCTGTTCGACTTGTGAAGCTAATGCCACTGCTCGGCAGAACGAGATGGTCGAGCCCTCAAGAAGAAGGCGTTCGCGAAGGTGCTGTGACGCAACCCCTTCCACGAACTGGTCATGAAGCGAGTCTTCCAGAGACGCAAAAGAACATGCTACGGCGAGCGCACGTAATGCAGCAACATACTCCTGTACAGACTCCCCCGGCTGCTGAATACGACGGCGAAACCGATGCCTTGGTGCGACGACGTTGCTTGTGCTTGTGAAATGTTGCTTTAAGGTTTCGATAGCTTCGTCGTAAACGGAAGGCTGAGCGGCGTCCCCGCTATCCTCACTACGTTTACCGCTGCAGTTGACTCACCGCTCTGGGCGGCATCCGATGTAAGCAGTAGACTGGAGAAGACACGTTGACCCTCAACGCCGAGGCTGTGTATCAGCATGGCCTTGCGACGTTCGGGCTTGAAGTCGGACGCTCCTGATGCCAGTAGGAAGTTCTCGAACATCCGGTGCCATTGCGGCCAAGGAACAGGAGGGCGGCCGGGTACAGGCAGGAATGGGGCGGCGGAGCGAGCCCGATACAGCTCATGGCAAAAAAAAAAAATTCAGGCGCGGTTACGCCCCTCGAAAAGATCCCATCTTCGTCGCCATTGTTGTGTTTCGGCGGAAGCCACAGAAGAACCAGAAACACAGTCACGGCCGCAACAGAACAAGACCCCCTGTTTATTCAGAGGCATGCAGGTTACAACACTGGTGCCACTGGCGGCGTGTAACGGCAAACAGAAACTGAGACTGATATACTACAATACCCTACAATGTGCCGAATACTTTTCTAGCCTCGACTTGCGTTCTGGACAAAGAGAAGACGGCTTTTGCAACACCTGATGGCCTATTCGAATTCAATGTAATGTCTTTTGGTCTGTGCAATGCGCCAGCCACATTTGATCGAGTGATCGATACCTTACTGCGCGGCCTCAAATGGAAGACCTACCTGTGTTACCTGGAAGAAATTGTCATCTTGTCGTCCAGCTTCTGCCAGCACCTAGAACGTTTAGACGACGTTCTCACGTGTCTAGCCAAGGCCGCTCTCCAGCTCAATGCTAAGAAGTGTCGATTTGCGAGCCGCAGAATCAAAGTATTAGGTCACCTGGACAGTAAGTACGGCATTGAGCCAGATCGCCACAAGGTCGCTGCTGTACAACATTTCCCAACACCAACCACACCTAAAGACCTTCGCAGCTTTCTCGGCTAAGCGTCGTACTTCTACCGCTTCGTCCGTGCCTTCGCGACTATCGCAGCTCCTCTTCATAAACTCCTGAATACGACCACACTCTTTACCTTGACGGATGAATGTGAAGCCACCTTTCAGTCCCTCAAGCGATGCCTCACGTCCGGCCCAGTGCTTCGTCACTTTGATCCCACAGCCTCTACTATCCTACACAATGACGCAAGTGGGTATGCAATCGGCGCTGTCCTGCTGCAGCGGAACCACGCGTCTGAAGAGCAAGTCGTGGCCTACGCGAGTCGTACTCTTTCTCCTGCTGAGCGAAACTATACTATCACTGAACAAGAATGCCTTGCTGTCGTGTGGTCCATACAAAAGTTTCGCCCCTATCTAGATGGCCGCCAATTCACAATTTTGACTGAACATCATGCTCTGTGCTGCTTGCCCTCCCTGAAAAACTTCTCCGGACGCCTCGGCTGTTGCGTGCTGCTTTTGCAGGAGTACGACTACACTGTCACATATAGGTTTGGCAGGCAACATCAAGATGCTGACGCTTTATCTCGCTGCCCGCAGTCGCCAAATGCACATGTCTCACCTTCCATCCGTTCGGCACCGCCGAGCTAACCGACCACAACGATGGCCCCGTTGCGGTTTGTTACCTCGATAGACATTCTGTCATCAGGAGACATCGCCTGCCTCCAACGTGCACATACATACTGCCGCACAATGATTGACCCGCTCACTGGCTTGTCCCGTCCTCCCAACAGCCGCTTCATACCAAAATTTTTGGACATCGCCGAACAGCGCCTCGAGCGGCCGCCTCTGCAAACATGCGCGTTTTCTATGAGAGAGCATCGTTTTTCCCAAATAACTAAATGAGGCCATCTATCAAAATGTTCGCGTAGAAATAGGCTCTAGACGCTTAGCCCGACATCTCATGCAAGTGGTGCCATTACTTACGGCAGAAAACCCGTTCAAAATTGCAAGCGAACTTTGAAGCATGGGAGTCTATGGAAAAGCCCAAATTATGGAGGCTTTTTGGCCAGTAAAAAGAAACTAGCGATGAACCTATTGCATCGATTGACGTATTCCTGGGGATTTATCAACTTCAATGACTGAACTTTCAGCTAGTTGCAGCCGTAGCTCTTGAAATAGCAAAGAAGTCGTTCCAATATCGCAGTTTTCTTAAGAAGGTCGCGGAATTTATTGTGGTACATATATAAACCTAGTTTTTGCCTACAGCAGCGCGTCGAAGCGATAGCCGAGCGTTTCCAGCGACCGCAGATCGAGATAACTGATACCACGATTGTGAGTTTGTAGGTTCGAAGACAGCTGCGCCACGCTTTTTTCATCACTTTGTCGCTGCTTAGTTAGGCGGTTTTCCGCCAGATGGCATATTCGGAAATGCAGGTCATTAGTTGCGGTTCTTGTTTCGTTTCTTTCTACTGTACCAACGTCTTCCTAAAAATAGCTGGCTGGTTTCGCGAACGTGCTACCAAACTTCTTTTGCACTTTAGGAATAATGTATTTTAGACAATAAACCCAGGTAACGTGGTTTGAAAGTTAATGTATTTCTTAAGGCCAATACTTATGAAGACATTACTAAGAAATATTTTTGCATCTTCACCTATATCATGGGAAAGGCCTGTTTGAGCGACTCTTGTGCAGCTTGAAACGTACCACAAAAATAAATAGCGTCCAGTGTGCGCAATTAAAAGGCACAGAAGAAAAAAACTTGGCTGCAGCGCCAGATGTAGTAGTCTTATAAACGAATACAGTTGAAGCTAATTGACTTAGTATATTTGCATTACATCAAAGCAGAATTTTTGGGTACGGGATCTTCGGTGCTAAGGAAGGCTGTCCTAATTATTACACAAGCTTGTTTGCTTAGTACAAACCAGTACCTCGAAACATAAGCATTTTATCCTCATTATGCAGCGCACGTGTCTTATAATCTGAACCATTCCTATATACCTTCCCGAAATTCCAGAAATACTAAAGGTCTTCATATCCTTTTACCACGACTTACGCAGAGGAGTATTGGAATTTATGCGAAAAGACACCGGGACGTGTTAATCTCACCTGTCATGTAAAAATAGAGAACGATTTCAATTAGAGACCACACCCTTTTGGAGTTATGCCCACAAAGTTGTGCAAGACATTTGTAGGGGCGCGCCCTAAGCGCGCTCCCGATTGCAGCGCCAACACAGCGTTGCGCAAGACGCGCGAAATAAACAGATTCCATCTCTGCGTTCGTTGTGTGCTTACGTGCGTCCCGCCGCTCGTATACAGGCGGTGTTCTATAGGCGTCGTATATCGCGACCACTATAGTTTGGTGACCCGGACGTGATGGTTTACTCTAGCACCACTATAGCTTGGTGACCCGGACGTACGTACGTGATGGCTACGAACACAAGTCCCACGTCGGCGGACGGCGGTACTCAACAGCAACCGCAGTCAACGATGAGCAACGAGAACCATTCCCTCGCCATCGACATGGAAGCAGTCTCAAACGTCCAGGTGCGTCTCCCGCCATTTTGGCCGAAGAACCCGGACGTACGCACGTGATTAGGCGACGGCGCTTTCCAGGCCACGGCGCTCACTGGCTACGGCGCTCACCGGCCACGGTCCAGCGCGCCGGCCACGGTCCAACACGCCGGACACGGTACGCCGGCCACGGTACGAGCACGCCGGCCACGGTACGAGCACTCCGGCCGCGGTAAGAACCCGCCGGCCACGGTACGAATAAGCCGGCCACGGTGCGAGGCCGCTTCGGAGTGACGCCGGCCACGGTACGAACACGCCGGCCACGGTACGAACACGCCGGCCATGGTACGACACCGCTTCGGTGCGACGCCGGCCACGGTACGACACCTCCTCAGTACGACATCGGCCTCGATACGACACTGGCCTCGGTATGACACCGTGATTCGTATCGTTTGGACTCCCGACTTTCACCGGGCCTCTTCAATAGCCGGGGGCCCATGTAGCAGCACCAGCAACTGTTGTCGACGCCGTCGGCGTTTTGCCCGCGTTCGCACCGAACGCACGCGGCGTCCGTGACTTTTGCCGGTGCCTCTGGCAGCGGCTCGGAGGTTTTCGTCCAGATGAGAAACTCTCGCAACGGCCGAACTTCATGGGTTTGTGACAAACTTCTCCTTCGCCTGCCCGGTTAATTTTTCGCCCCGGCTCCTGCCCCCGACCTGTCTTCCATGGGGGGGAGCCTTGTAGGGGCGCGCCCTAAGCGCGCTCCCGATTTCAGCGCCAACACAGCGTTGCGCAAGACGCGCGAAATAAACACAGATTGCATCTCTGCGTTCGTTGTGTGCTGACGTGCGTCCCGCCGCTCGTATACAGGCGGCGTTCTATAGGCGTCGTATATCGCGACCACTATAACATTGTTTTAGGCTACAATCACCGAAGTTGCTATAGCATTCTGTTGTTCTGTTCTTGATAACTCTATTGCTGAATCAGGTCGCAGAACCTTGATATAATTACTGGTGCAATTCTTCAGTAATTTTGTGAGAATATTCTCCTACCCTAAATTTAACGTGTTTGAACAATTGAACAAACATGAGAAAAGACCGTGAGGGTTGGCAGAAATGTAGAATCGTTTATGACCCATATCGGCACGGTGGTGGTGTCATGATTACGCCAGCGTCCACTGACACCATTTATCACTTTGTCTACTGCCTGTAAATAAAATACAAAAGTGTCGTTCCTTGTGCGTGAGTAGCACAATGGCAGCTGAACGTTTGCATATGGTCCCATTAAGCCACACCTTCCCTTTTTTGCCATGGTGCCACAGGACATGTCAATTTCACCTTTGAATTTCGCCCTTTCAGTTTCCTAGAAAGCATAGGGAGGTACACAAGACGAACACGCGAAGTTTTGAAGTAGTCCTGAGATTTAAGTAAAATTTCCTAGGCAACGTACTACATAATAGTTCAGTTCTTATACCTAATACATCACATCTGAGATGGCTGTCCTGTAAAAATAAACAGGTGGAAGCACTGCATGACGTTGGCTAGAAGGCCATTCATTAAAAAAAGTTTTTAAAAATTCTGTACAGAATAAAGAAAATACAGCTGTTCAATGGCGCAGTCGCCGTCAAAAGCTTACGCGGCCGAGGTTCTGCGAAAAATTTCATTTTCAACGCAGCTACACCCGCAGCCAGTATGCCAACTATGCAAAACGTTTGTCTACTGTAGACCAGTATGCGCTGTAATTACGAATACCACGATGCGTGCCTAAGGCGTAGTAATATAAACATTTTATATTGAAATATGAAAACACATAGCTGCTTATTTAACAAAGCGATATAAGTTTCAAGAGCTCGTTGATAAGGTTGTCGTTTGAGCAAAGAAGACGAGATACTTTCATGCACAGACAAAATAATCGGCGAAGAGTGACAACTGATTAGTTATTTCAGAAGGAAACGCTGAGTTTAGCTATGTAGTGTTAAACTACAAAAGTTTAAATAATGCACATAGTTTATACATCGACGGACAGGGGTCATTGGAGACCGCTGGGAGAGGCCTTCGTCCTGCCATGGACATAAAGATATTCTGATGATGATGAAACATTGCCAGAGGTGACCGCTTCTCATTCAAAAGATATTTTTACAGTTTAATAATTTATTTAATTGCGCCGTCAGCACTCGAAGGCTTTACGGAAGGAAGTGGGTAGAGCAGGCTAAACAAATAGTGCAATGATTAACAAGTTACTTTCAAATTATATAATTTTAGCTGGTGGTACGTGGAAAAAACTTCAGTGCGCACCAGGAAGGCAGCTTTACAATTATACCACATTACCTGATCTTACAAAAAGTTTAAAGGAACATAGAAGGTAATTAACAAATTCAGATTACACAACGTATGCTAGTTGATGTTGCATGAAACTTGCGTTTATTAGTGCTCTTTAGGATTTCTTTGGGGAGGCGATTCTATTCAAGGGCCGTGCGAGGCCAGAAAGAGCGCAAGCAAGTTGGTGTGACTAAATCTGATACTTATTTTATACAGCTGATCAATACGATGCGATATATGTTTTGACTTATAACGAATTATTCTGTATATCGAACCGCTGTAAAATCCCCTTGAAAATTCCATGCAAATGTATCGGGCTAGTGCACGCGTATAAAGAACGCTCGTTCACCAGCACATTCGATATATTGAACCCGGCGCCACGCAGAAGACCTCATAGTGCACTTCTTTGTACACTTTGAGGTATTCTGGCACCTGGAGGTGGAGAAGAGATTGTGCAGTCAGTTGAGCCCCGTCGAGCTGTTCGGCTAGCCAGCATGCTACCTCGGACGTCAGCATTCCTTCTATCCGATTTTCGAAGCGTCATCGTGTGGGTTGAGTGCCAATACACGAGTTTATTTTCCGTAAGCGATGGCCGCTACAAGTGTAAAGAAACGAATCAGCTTCGACTTTTCAGTGAAGTTGAAAGTGATCCAGCAATTTTTTTGCGGGTAAATAAAGTGTGCTTGCTTCTTTTCCCCGAGTTGCGTGCAGTAAGTTAGCGGCTTTCGGACGCACCAATCGGTAAGCCACCGGTTACGTGAGAGCCTATTATTTAATATTTTCAATTAGTTAAATAATGACATTTTTTGTGATCCCCTTCACATTCGATATATCCGCGTTCGACTGTATCAGTTCAAGGGTTACAAATTCAAGTTTTGTTTTATTTGAGGTTAGAGTAGCTATTCAATAAGTTATACATATAAAATGAGTTGAGTAATATCGAGATCTAATGAAGTAATAAATATAATAGAATTTCACACATTGAATGCATACTCATATTTTTTCCTACTAGTGTTTTATATAGTTGTAACTTAAGAGAGGATAGTGGCATTATAAGTGTACAGGAGCAAATAACCCAACGTTCAATCCGCATTGCCTGCATCACCTGCTATATTGACTAAAGTCAACATAGCAGGTGAGATTAGCGGTAATAGGTTGACCAGTTAAGATTTGCGGTACTATGAACACGTACATACTTTTATGAATATGCAGGCTCTAACTGCGTGTTGTTAAGTATGTGGAACGGGAAGCTGTTTTGAATGGGAGTTGCTCAGATGATATCGCTGCTACGTCTGGTTTGCCGCAAGGCACCGTGTTGGGCCCAATTCCTTTGTATTTTTTAATGCGCAAGCATTATATGCCCCATTACACGTAAATCCGACGTTGAAGTAGGCGGCTTGAGCGAATGACGCTACCAAAAATGGCCGACGGCAAAGAGTAAAAATGCGTAAAAATATACGAATTGACGGCTAATTTAGCAGGCAGGTTCATGCAAACAGAGTAAATTATCCTTTTGAATATAAAAATAGGTAACTTTTCATCTGGGTGGGATTCGAAACCGGGGCTCCGAGGCGCGGAGGAGACCAGCTCCGTCTCTTTTGGAGAGCGGACGTGCTTTACATGCGCTCCGGAAACGTTGCCCCTACGACCGGATCAACTTATCCTAGCCATCCGAATGTAGTATCATCAGCCCCCGCTTCTCTACTGGAACCTGCCCATACCAACTTTTCCCGGTTTGGACCACCACATCAAGAGGTAAGTGCATCTCTTTCACTGATGACGCTGCGCTAGGAGGCTAAACCTCGCTGTGCAGCAGCCGCTGACACCCAACGCCGCAAGATACGTAGCTGTGCACAAGGGCCATCCGGCACGTCGGCGCCTCGACGGCGGCATGCAACCAACTGTAGTAGAGGCAGAAGAAATATCACCCTCGGAGCTATCCTCTAACAACGGCTGGTAATCAGCGCACGACAAGAGAAGCCACGAATTCCGCCGCTTTCGAGAAATGCAAGCAGCCATCTACGCCTCAAGCTCAGGCGGGGCACCGGCCCCGGCCACCCAAACTCTCTGCCCTACGCCACCCCAAGCTACTCATCGACAATCATAAAATCATTCTCCGTCCCCGCAGCGGCCTCAACCGTCGGACAGTGAACGGCGTCACGCTTCGCGATGCCATTCTGCAAGCAGCCCACCTCGGACACGAAGAGGGCGAGCCAGACAACGTAATCATCAACACCCTCCAACACCTCGTCCTCATCAACACTCCCGACCCGCAACGCCGAGTCCGCTACCTCGCCATCAAGTCCGTACTGATCAAAAACGCTGCCTACGACATCTACTCCTACCAAACGGCCCCGGAAGACTGCGCCAGCGGTGTGGCCCACGGGGTCCCTCTCGCCCGCTCTTACGAAGACATTCAGGATCATCTAAATCGCGAGCGGAACCCTCCCATCCTCGACTTTAGACGCATGGGCTCGATGGAGTCCATCATAATCCTTTTCGAATAAGACTGGATGCACAAGCACATCTACTACTCCTCAGTACTCTATAGGTGCTCATCATCATCATCATCATCAGCCTATTTATGCCCACTGCAGGACGAAGGCCTCTCCCTGTGATCTCTAATTACCCCTGTCTTGCACTATAGCTGATTCCAACTTGCGCCTACGAATTTCCTGACTTCATCATCCCACCTTGTTTTTAGGGGCGAAGCTCCTTATGGCGTGGGTCTGTCCTTCCTCCGATGTAGTATGTAGCCACCAGTAGTTTTATGAAGTGTTCACTAGATGGCGTAAGTGTCGATCTTTCTATATATAAGTGTATATAATGTCACGAGATGGCGCTAGTTTTTCGTATAGTTGATGAGAAAACCTACAATGTACTGCGACGGGTTATCGCTAGGGGTGTTATAATAAAAGGTGCTCGCTCTTGGCGCGCTTTCTCTTTCGCTCGGAGTCGCCGGATGGAAGACAAGGCTGCGGAGCGGAGAGCACGGAAGGCGGCGGCGGCGCGCGCTCGCAGGCAGAATCCCGCGGTGAGAGCCCGCGAGCCCGCGGCTTCACGACAGGCAGCGCGGCGGCGGCGCCAAGACCCCGTAGTGCGAGAACGAGAGGCAGAAGCGGCATGGCTGCGGCGCGAAGACTCAGGCGTTCGCGAACGCCAAGCAGCGGCGTTATCCAACCGTTATCTGTTCATTTCACGGACTACAAATCCGTGGTAATGAAGGGACTCCGCAAACCAAGCATCTAAGAAGAAGCGTCTAAGAAAATAAAACGTATTGTATATATACACACACTGTTTCTCACGTGTTTACTTGATCATATACTGGGAGAATTACTCGGAGTATTTACGGTTTACCGATGATCCCTCCGGAGCTTCGCCCCATCATCATCATTCACCTCGTGGATATGCTGTGATTTTATTGCGATAGCAATTATATGGACACTTCAACCGGATTTTTGCCGTCGGCGTCGCCGTCGCCGTCGCCGTGAGGTTCCCTATAGATAAAAACGCGCCGGATGCCCGAGCGGAAGCGTGCGGGGACGCGCACTATCACGGAGAGCGAACGCACTCAATCTCCCACGCGCAAGCAAGGAAGCGGGAAGCCAGCGCCGGAGGGAGCGGGGGGGGGGGGGCACTTCTACTCTGCTAACAACCGCGCTCGTCGCTCGCTCGCACCGTCTCTTATCTCCACACGGCTCTGACCTTTATGCGCCGTGTATTCGCCGCTCAGTTTCCGTTGAAGCGATATACCGCACGTACCTTCGCCGCAGCGGCGTACGCGCTTGCTGCCAACGTTTTGACAGTCGTTGTCTGCAGTCATTCCGTGTGATCTATTCGTGTTTGTTTGTGCGCGCTCACACCACGCTTCTTCATTCAGTTAGTAATAGTCTGGCCACATTTTCCAACGCACTCTACACATGCAATGCTGCCCGGATCGGCAGTGCAGCGCTACAGGTGTGTCCCTTCGCACGCGCTGCCCACGGGAAGCGCTTCTCATCAACACCACCGTTTCACACGCGCCTTCTCGTGGTCGTCGAGTGTCTCTGCATGTCGGTCTACTTACGCCGCAGCACACCTGCTTATTTAATCAGCTCATGTTTACTACAATTCATATTGCTACCAAAACCGCTCACCTTACTTCGTATGACATTGCTGTGTTGCTATCGCATTCATTGCTTCGCACTTAGGGCGAAACTGTGACATTTTTTTTGCCGTCCTCGACTGCGCTTCCCTTCTCTTCGTATCTATTCTGTAACTCTAACGGTCCACTGGTTATCCATCCTACGCATAACATTGCCTGCCCAGCTCCATTTCTTCCGCCTAATGTGAACTGGAATATCGGCTATCCCCGTTTTGTTCTCTTATCCACGCCGCTCTCTTCCTGTCCTCGAGCTTCTTTGTTAACCTCCAAGTTTCTGCCCCATATGTTAGCACCGGTAGAAGGCAATGTTTGTACACTTCTCTTTTCAATGACAGTGGTAAGCTCCCTATCAAGATTTGGCGATACGACACCGCACTACAACCTAATTTTATTCTCATGATCACGGTCCCGTGTGAGTAATTGGCCTAGATAAATATACAACTTTACAGACTGTCGAGGCCCACTTGCGATCCCGTATTCTTTTTCCCTTGCCACGCTATTGAACATTATGATTGTCTTCTGCATAATAATCTTCAACCCTACTCTTACACTTTCTCGGTTAAGGTCCTCAATCATTTGCTGTAATTCGTCCGCGTTATTGCTAAATAGGACAATGTCATCTGCAAAGTGAAGGTTGCTGAGGTATTCGCCGTTGATCCTCACTCCTAAGGTTTCCCAGTCTAAGAGCTTGAATACTTCTTCTAAACAGGCAGTGAATAGCAATGGAGAGATTGTGTCTCCTTGCCTGACCCGTTTCTTCATAGGTATGCTTCTACTTTACTTGTGGAGAGCCAAGGTTGCTGCGGAATCCTTGTAGATATTTACGAAGATATTCACGTATGCCGATAGGTGCGATCTCTTTAAAAACAAGATCGAGCACAGCCTTAACTGCAGTGCACTCGGCCACCACACAGATGTGTACCCGGCTCCCGAGCAACGCCGTTGCCCCGGCTGTGGCCAAGTCGACCCTCCCACCCCCGAGGACCACGCCTGCACGCCGCTCTGCAAGATGTGCAGCAAAGCACACCTGACGGCGGACAGAGCCTGCAAGGCCCGCTATCACACATCATACCTCGTCAAGAAGAGGTACTGGGATGCCAAGCGAGCCTCCGGCAACCATGCACCCACCAATCAAGCTCCACCCCAACATCGCAGCCGCTCCATGACCCACAAGCCTCAGGCCCTGCAGCTCACCCTGGAGTCCCTCCCGCTGCTGCAGCCTGCCGCACTGAAACAGCCCTCCCACCGTACCAAGCCCATGGCCTGATCCCACTCCTGGACCGGACTCAGGCAACCCCCACTTCCAGTCCCCCCAAAACCACCTACACTGGAACCCGGCCGCCACACTAGTGAGGTGAGCTGGGCAGGCGTAGTCCCCCAGGACTCCGCCAACCATCTCTATAAGGAATATTTGCATGTCCACGCACAGCTCGCCTCCCTCCACACCACCAACCAACGCCTTCAGTCGCAGCTGCATGCCTTCCAGCAGGGCCAAACCCCTACCCCGGCGACAGTGGCCCCGGCCGCTCATAAATTGCCTCCCCTACCACCCTCTCCCCCTACTCGCGAACCGCAGGCCAAGAAGAGGGCCGCGACTGCCACTACCTCCTCTACCGCACCAACATCGGCCGCGGAAACCCCGGCCCTACCCCCCAATTCGAGCAACTCGTGGAGGCCAAAATTTAGGTTCAGTGCAGACGGCCATCCAAGCCTTCACACAACAATTTTCCAACCTCACTAGCCATCTAGACGGATTTTCTCGACAAATTGACGAGCGATTTAGGCAGGAAGAGGCCCGCCACGCGACAGGCTATGCTGCCGCGCGGCCTAAAATGAATAAGGCCGAGCTCCACACCCTCTCTAACCCGTCCGCTGCAAACGACACCCTCAGTAATGGCTAGACCTCGCACTATAGACTCACCATCTGGCAGTGGAACTGTCGAGGCTTTGGCTCCAAGCGGGAGCTGGTTCACCAGTTCCTAGCCCGGGAAGACGGCGCCGACGTGCTCGCGTTGCAATAGCCCTCCAATCCTCTCAGCCTAGCCAGCTACGTGCCCATCATCCCCATTTCTCCTACGTCCCCTCGTATAACATTCCTCGTACGCCGTGCGCTCATGACAATCTCCCACCCGCTAGACGTCCCCGAAATGGATCATCTCTTCATCGAACTAGTGCCGCAGTGCACTCGCGATAGCAGCCTCTTTATCCTTAACGTATACAGCCACCCGAAGTGCCTGCGGCACGCCTTCGGCCGACTCTTCACGCTCGCCAAGCGCGTCGCGCACAAGAGCCCCCTCCTAATTCTAGTGCATTTCAACGTCTCGAACACGTCCTGGTGCTTTCCAACAGACACGTCCAAGGGGCGCAGGGTATGGCTCGCAGCTCAGCAGGCCGGCTTCTCCCTTCTCACAAATCCTACCACCCCTACTCGCACCGGAAACAGTGTCTGCGCAGACACTACTCCCGACCTCACCTTTACCCACCGCCTACTTCACGCTGCGTGGTTTAACACCCGGGAGAATCTGGGTAGTGATCACTACATGATTGAGATTCTCCTACAAGCAGGCCCAGCACGCAGACCCGCTCGTGGTGCTGCCATCACGAGGTGGGACTCGTTCCGCACTTTCCGTTCAGATGCTTGGCGTGTTTTCATTTGGCCGCACCGAGAACACAGGGGAGAACTGAAAAATTAAATTATGGGGATTTACGTGCCAAAACCCCGATCTGATTATGAGGCATGCCGTAGTGGGGGACTCCGGAACTTTTTACCACCTGGGGTTCTTTAACGCGCACCTGAATCTAAGTACACGGGTGTCTTCAGGGAAGAACTTGCGCGGACACGGAACGTGCGTAAAAAAACATTTCACGAAAGGGACTATATCGCTTTCGCATACCCACACGTAAGCAGTTTTAAATGCCTCTGCAGAATTTCATGTTTTGTTTTTATTAACAATATGAGTGATGTTATCGAAACAGAGATACCGTTTTTGTGGATGATTGTTTTACGTGTGCAAGGGCATTTAATGAGGCAGTGTTTTTATTGGCGGCCGACTTGAAGCGCGTATAAAAATGGCGGTGTTTTTATTGGCGGCCGACTTGAAGCGCGTATAAAAATGGTGTGTCACTATTAGCATGTCCCTAAACATAAATAATTATGTACACAATAGCTTCACTAGAAAAATATAACAAAACCAGATATAAGTATTCGTTAAGTGACCAAAACGTTTAAAAAAATAATTAATCAGTGAAATATTTAGGTCTTAGGCTGTCAGAGGATGGTTCTTGGTCATAACATCCCAATACCATAATTAGAAAAGTAGAGCGTGCTCTTCACTTCTTGCAACAAAGTTTAAAACATGTATGTATATGCGTAAAAGAATCAGCTTATCAAACAAGTTTTACTAATTTGCAGTAGGCATGCCCTGTGTGGGATCCGTTCTCTGATGTGCATATTAATGCATCATTGGGTACACATTAAAGAACCCCAAGTGGTCTAAACTAATCTGGAGTCCCCCACTACAGCGTGCCTCATAATCATATCTTTTTTGTGGCACCAAAAGTCTAAGAATTTAACTTTTTTCATATTATTGCACTAGAAAAAGTCCAATCCGTCGCGACACTGTTCATCCTGGGGATATACAACCGCTTTCTAAGGGTAACATGGAAAGAGAACTTGACTGGATCCTTTTGCTTGAACAGGGAAGCAGGTTACATCTTAAGCTGTTTTACTCAATCTTTCATAATCATATGAGAATCTGCTCATCAGACTATCTGAAGTAGAGCACTGCACGGGCCAGTTTTTCAGGTCCGGGCTTGCATGGCCCGAGCCCGATAGTATCATACGTTGGCGGCACGGTTCTGTTCGGCCCATTAGCCATTTTGCCCATACGAAGCTAGTTGAAGTTTTCGGTTATTGTGAAGATACTGTCGTGTGATCAACGGCCGCCGGGCGGTTTTCAAGCTGCATTAAAGCAGATTTTCGCCCTGCATCCCTTTTTCCTGGTTACCTGAAAATTTAACTCTGAGAGAAATAAACATTTCTTTACTAGCCGAACACACACAGATTATTATGTGAATATTTGGAATGAAAACAAACCATATGTAAGGTCGTTGTGAATGTGCGCCTTAGTTGATTCATGTATGCATTCCTTTTGTTTAGTTGGAATGCGTGGCCGCTCGTCTTCTCTGGGGTTTTCTCTGTGTGTTTGTGTATGTGTTTCCTTGCAATGTTGTGCGGCTTGCTCGCGACCGGAGTCGCTTCCCGAGAAAGTCTGCAAAGCGGCGGTGGCCGGCCGGCGTTCGGCGAAAAAGGGAGCGGCAGGGGTTCTCGCGCACTCGGTCTTCCGAGCGCCATAAATCGCACGGCGCGCCGCTAGAGGCGTCTGGAGAAAGGGGTTTTTCGGGAGTGTTTGGGACGGGAGCGAGACGGCGTGGGCAACTCGGTAGGTTCGAGTGGCGCCCACAACCGGTGTGAGTTATGGAGCCCGGACACGTGGTCCTGGGGGTGAGAATGCACGCGGCTGAGCTGCCACTGTGGTCTGAGACTTGAGAGACAACGGACCGATCTCCCAAGTGCCCGATCGGGGCAACCGGACGGCCCCGAGTCCCTTGCTCTGCCGCATCCATTAATGTGTACTCGCTTTCCTTGTTTATTATGTACTCGCAGTGTAACCTCTGTCTCCTGCGATTAAATTCAGTTCTAATTATTGACATCCACGATTTTGAGTCCCTGAATACCGAAGCTCGAGAACAGTGCAGTGGCTTAAGGAACACCGACAACGACTACGAAGGCAAGCTAAAACAGCAAGAAAGAAGAACCCGGTGGTGGAAGAACGAAGAAAAACTTACTCTATACAATCGACAATTAGGAAAATAGGGACGGATCAGGCTGGCAACAACCACCGGGAGCGGCAGAACACCTGCTACATGTAAAGATGAAGTTGTAGAAAAGCACATCGGTTGATCACCATGCTCGTGCTTTAAAGTGTGCGGCAACATACTATAGCGGAGGCATAGGTGAACAGTCCCGTACACGCCGAGGCCAGCCATTTTATCTCACTTTTGAATCTCATATAGGCATTCCGATGTATCTACAGTGATGGAACTCGAGCCAATAATTTTGTCACGAATGTCAATTTAAATACGCTGGTTACTGGTTTTAAGGGATACCATAATACACGGCCACTAGAAGCTTTTTTTCATTAAAGAGAAATTGTTGACCCGCAAGGCTAACGCTCATCATATTTTCACGTGGAACATGCCATTTTTATTGCTTTATTCGGCTTCATTACACTGATGTCAGTTTTTCATTCGACAATTTAAGTATCCTTGTTTCGAAATATATGCAAATTCGGACTCTGTCTACTTGTTCTTCAGTACAGTGCTTCTACAACGTAGGCTTTTTTTGTTTTGTTTCTCCGTCATATTAAAATATGACCTTCTTGTTTATTCACGTAAATTCGCAGGCAACGCACCTAGTACTACAAAAAACGTATACAAGGGTGCGAACACGAGGGTCGAGCCACTTAACGAGTGGAAATAGAATTCAAATAAAAAATTTACTGAGGCAATAAAATGTTCTGCATTTCTCTTTTGTTTTTCACATACCTCTGGCCAATGTTGCAGCATCCGCGTAGACTTGAAGCATTTGTCTAAGAACAATGGACACTTGAAAGTCTCAATTTATTAGTTGGTCTAATTGTGCAATAACCTAAGGCAGAATACTCAACTAGCTTGAAAATATAACGAAGAAAAATAATGGAAACCAGTAGTCAGTTGCCCTATGCCTTAAGACACAAAAAAGTTGTAAATGAACTTTTCAGAATTTATTTGCTACAATTTTATCTAAGTACTCTAAGAACTTCTTGAAAACTTGTTTAATTTTTGTTTTTCCATTAAAATGATCATGCCAAAAATCTAAATATTTTTGTACAGCAACAAAATATTGCAGTCGACTCTGCCTCTAGGCACGTCTTCCACTCTTGAAAGCTCTATCGAAACTTATCTCATTGATTCCCATTAAGGATAGCTTGGATACCAGAGACAGTCTAGTGAATGTTTTTCGAGCGAGTCTCGCACCAATATAATAGTTTCCAAGTTCTCGAGCGCGACTGCAACGCATATATATTTCTAACTCTTTGTCAGATTGATTCGAATCTGTGATGTCTAGCAACTCTTGAAGTGTGCTTTTCGCCGCTATTCCCACCCATCCAAATGTGCTTCACCTTGTTGATAGGCGGCGCCGCTGTCGAAATCATACCGCTACCTCCATCAAACTTCGGGTCGTCCGTCACATGCCTGAGCACTATCACCTCTTGGAAATCGAGGTGTTAATAAGCTGGCAACAATGTGGACAAGAGTTCGTTAGTCTCGCGAAAAAGAACGAATCCGTGCAGAACCCATGTTAAGATGACTATCAAAGTTAATGCGATTAACATTCACACAATGTAGCGAACAATAAGCGAGACACCGTGTTAGCTAAGACACGTTTATTTAGAATCCGTAGTGTTTCTCCTGATGTGTCAAGTGATTCGGCTATATGCGGCCATACACTGTCTACCTGACTGACCAGCTTTGTTATGACAATCGCTCGCCAATGTTACCTCACGATGGTAGAACAAGGACCGCTGGCCGACGGTCCTTGCAGTGACGACGATGGAATTACGAAGAAGGAATGATGTCGATAGAACGACGAAGGCATGTGAGGACGACGGCATGACGACGATGAGATGATTCTGAAGTGATGGCGATAAATAATTGCGACGGAATTACAATGTTATGATGACGGTGGTCCAATCTCGATTGGTTGACGATAGAAAATAGCGGAATGAAATTGAAATTATGCTGATGGAACGTAAGGTGGTATGACGACCACAGGATTTTGTAATTTTTAGCCAACTAGGCACGCTTCTGAATAACTTCTCTGCCTTCTGCCTTTCTTTTTCCTTCCCAAGCAGCTTTAAAACATATCTTCTGCCTTTGAGCTCAGTACGCCGGTGCTGTAGCTCATTAGGCCACGATCGCACGCTTATGAACATATCTTACCAGCAAGTATATTATGCAAGCTCTAACTTAAGGGGAACATTGAGCTTGGGGGCTCCTGTCGAAATACATAGGAAATCGGCAATAGTTTCTCAGAGCAACCACTGCACCAAATCTGATGAGTTATGTTGAATTTAGAAAAAAAGGTAATGTAGTGATTTCAGAAAGGGATCTTTTATTTAGGCTGTCTACTTTTCTACGTAAAATTTTAAAGATTTGCAAAATTTTGAAAAAGAAAACTTGACGTATAGAACAATGTACCTCAGCTGCTAAAAACGATATCGGAATTCTGTAAACTGCATCGAATAATTCATCCACAGCGGACGGCAATCATATATCATACACCATCCTGAAATATACCACTAAGTTGTGAATGTTGCATTTGCAAAACCCTTCTAATCATTAGAACAAATTCACGTAAGTTTTAAGGTGTAGGCGATCATGGACAGGGGATCTTGCACAGGCGATCTTGGACAGTGAACCACCGTCTGTCACACAATGCGGGATTGGTCGCACTGGTAGCAGTCGGTCGTAGTCCGAACGTGCTTCGAGGTGATCAAACCGGCTCCTCTTGACAAAACGTCGCGCACAACCGGGCTGTGCTCTTCAAAAGCCGTACAGTCGGCAGGATGTGATAGGCCTGCGATGTGCATTGGGAAAGGCGATGTTGCAAGCTTTTGAAGGCTCGAAGCAGGGGACGGCTGGGTCTGCGCCGAAACCGATGGTCTCTTGCGCGCCTTTTGAGATGGCTTCTTGTGCGTATTGCGCGTTGATAGTCACTTGTGCGTCTTGTGGTCTGTAAGCAGCGAATGAATTTCTCCGCATTCGGGCAATGACGGCTGCGAAGTCAGGAGTTGGGATTCCGACCGGGTATGAAGTATTTGATGTTTAGGAAGCGTGGAAAAATTGTTGGAGTCCACTAGTTGTAGTGCTCCATCATCAGAGCTCGACGAAATATTAGACGGTTGGTCCTTGCTTGCGGCACCGGAAGACGAGGACGGGCCCGCGATACCCAGCGGGAAAAAGGGCCGGTGCTCTTGAACTATAACCTCGTTTTCGGCGACTGTACTTCCGAGCTGAGCCTTGAGTATGAGCCCGGCGGCCTCCCGCCGAGTGCCTACACCGCCTGGTGCGGGGATGATATCGGCGTCCGGTGAGCCGATGTTGTCGGTTGGTGATGCGCCGCCCGGTGGCGGGTCGACACAGGAGCGGCGGTCGCCACGCGCTTCCCACTGTCTGGGATGAAGCCGCCGGCGACACCCGGTGAGCCAGCTGCTGTGTCGGGGCACCCTGCGGACCTTTCTGCCAGAGGAACGCAGGGTACACCTGCCGAAGCGTCGAGGCTGTATCTCTCAGAAGCGCCGCGCGAAGAAAGGCGGTGATCGGACTCACCGCAGGCATAGGGAAGCGGACCGAAAGCAGCTATCAGAGCTGCGCTCCATTAAGGCCACGACCCATGTTTAATGCCTGCGTAGTTGTCCCAAGCCTTGGCGGCACCGCAAAGTCGTTTCGCGGCAACCAGCCATCTTGTGTGGTCTGGCCAGGCATGACGATCACCCAGGGCATTGATGTTGCGAGCCCAAAGGATAACGTCGTCTTGAAAGCTGCGAAACGTTGGTATGCCCACGAACGCTGGCTGCAGGGAAGCCTGGACGGCGTTCACAGGCAGGACGCAACCGCTGACGGATGCGAAGGCGCTCGTCATACCTTGGAGCTGTTGTGTCAGCAACGAGATGGCTCGCATAACGTCCGTCAAGCTGCCGGCTGAGTCACCCGTTGAGCCAGGGGTGGAATCTGCGCACCCTGAGGTGTCAGTAGCGGCCGTAGTACTCGGGCCAGCCGGACCAGTGGCCAAGGGAGCGTGAACTGCATCCGCTGAGCCATAACTGGTGGCGGCCGCGGTACTCACTGCAGCCGGAAGCATGGTCAGGGGAGCGTGAACAGCAACCCTACCTGACTGAGATGGCGATGATACCACGGGGCAGAGATCCAGGGCATAGGAAGCGTGGATGGCGTTCCCTGGCCGCAGGAGAAACGTACCACGGCGAGGATCCATGTCTAAGGCAGCGTGGACGGCATGCCTTGGCGGATCGGAGGTCGAGGTAATCCCAGGCGCGGCATCTATGCCAAGGGCAGCGTTGACGGCGTTCCCTCGCCAGATGGACCCTGGACGGCGAGATGCCGGAGGATGCAAGGTCTTCGAAGCACGGTGCTGAAGGCTGGAGCGCCTTAAGATCGTCAACTGCGCCATTGTAATGAATGAGACATAGAGACAGCATCCGTTCCTGGGCCGGCTGTTCTATATTCTGCCTCGTCGTCTTCTTTTTCCTCCGCGCCCGCTTTGCGAGCGCGCGCGGCCAAGTTCACTTTGCCTTTACAATATATATATATATATATATATATATATATATATATATATATTCAACGGAAGCTTCACGGGAGCCGTTAACTCGGCCAGACATCTGTCCCGAATGCCGACGAGCAGTCCGGTAAGTGTCTAGCAAAACCTTCGATTCATTGTCACTAGAGCAAGTAGCTGGTCGTCTTCGAGATAACGCTGATAAAGAAGCGTGCTCGTTTCCAAATACCGAGGTGAAGCGACAGCTTGAGGGTGTGTTTCTTTTTATTGTGTTTTCTTTAGTTGTGCCTCATAGCATACGTCTTAGCGGGAATTTCGAATTCTTTAAAGTTGATACGCCACTTGGTGGTGAGAACAGGAAAATATGAAATGTCCCTAATTCCTGGCTATGAAGACAAAAACGTTGACGGCTTAAACTTCATGATGGAGCAGTATTTCGGCAAGTTTACCACCCTACCGGCCACCGATGGGTCCCAGTCGTCCCTCGCTCACTTCGACTGAAAATTTTACAGGCGTTTCACGACGACGCAACGGCTGGCCACTTGGGATTTCACCAAACCTACGAACCGCAATAAGACTCGCTGTTTTTGGCCTGGCTTGTCTACTAGTGCTGCCAAGCACGTCAGTTCGTGTGCGTCATGCTAACACCGAAAACGTTCGACCTTCTCGCCGGCCGTTTACAACCATTGCCGTGCCCGTCCGTTCCCTTCGAATTCGTGGGTATCGAGTTATACGGACCCCTTTCGCTTACACCCGCAGGTCACCACAGGATTGTCACCGCCGTGGACCACCTCAATCGCTACGTTGAGACGGCAGCTCTTCCTTCTGGTGCGGCCTCTGAAGCCGCCGAGTTTGTCCTGCACGCCATTATCTTGCGCCACGGTGCGCCTCGTGTTCTTTTAAGTGACCGTGGCAAGACATTTCTTTCCCATGTTCTTTCTGAAGTCCTGCAGGCCTCAAACACCATCCATAAGACCACCTCAGCTTTTCATCCCCAAACCAATGGTCTTACCGAGCGTTTCCATCGTCCTACATGATTTCCATGTATGTTAAACCGGCCACACAAACTGGGACACTACACTTCCTTTCATCACGTTTGCTTATAATACTGCCGTTCAACGCACAACAAACTACAGCCCCCTTTTCCTCCTCTACGGCCGTGCACCGTCTTTTGTTTTGGGCACTACCTTTCTCTCTACGCTTCTGTTCCGTCCACATCTCTACCACAGGAGTTCGCCGCCCGCGTCGCCCACTGCCGCGAAATTGCGCGCGCTAACACCCCGACCATTCAGAACAAGAGGAAAGTCCGTTGTGATTCGACCCGCCGTGTCATTTCGTTCCGTCCAGCCGACGAAATGCTCCTATGGAAACCTGTTCGAGTGTCGGGGCTCTGTGAAAAACGTCTTCATAGATATAGCGGCCCATATACCATGCTTGAAAGAACATCTGCCGTCAACTATCGCGTGGCTCCTGTTACCTCGGGTACTGACCGCCGTTGCCGCAGAACTGAATCCGTTCACGTCTCTCGCCTGAAGCCGTATCTTCGGCCTTCGTACCGTTTCTGACTCACTGCGTTGCCCACCGCTTTCGTGAGGGGTTGGTTAGTTTGAGCGCTAACTGTGCTGTTCATCATCGTCTTTATCTGCATATACCCATCCTCATAATCATCATAATTTTTTGGGTTGGTGCTCGTTGGCTGTCTAGCGCTGTGATAACATACAAGAGCTCTGCCTTCGTCCCGGGCGTCGTAATACTATAATATTACGATATCATCTAAAGATGTTCAAGAGGCGAGCCGCCGCGAGAAAGACGATGAAGTGTGTCTGTGCTCTCGGTGCGAGCGAGTGTGGGCCTGGCTGTCGGGCTCCAGTGTAAATAGCCTGTAAATAGCCTCTTTGGTCTGTGTCCTTCCATACGTAACATTCTGGTGGAGGTCAGCGATCCCCGTCCTCGCCACGGAACTCCGAAGTGGTCGGTACATCGAGCTTGTCACCATGCCCCCTCCAGTGACGAGACCACCTCTGCAAAAGCTTCGGCTCGTCCGACTGCTCCTATCGTCACAGTTGCCCAACATCGCGACCCTGGTGTGTTCTCTGGCCTGGAGGGACAGGACGTTGACGACTGGATCAAGCGCTATGAACACGCCAGTGCTAATAACAGGTGGGGCCCAACGATTATGCTCGCCAATGTCATCTTTTATCTCGGCGGCACCCCACGCGTGTGGCACCAAACACATGACGACGAGATAACCAGTTGGGACAGTTTCATAGAAAAGCTACGGGAACTGTTCGGCGACCCTAATGGGCGCAAGGTTGCCGCGAGAAAGGCTCTTGCGTTTTGTGTTCATACCTCCACCGAGCCGTACGTTTCGTACATACTCGACGTCCTGGCTCTCTGCAGCAAAGCTGACGATAGTATGTCTGAAGCAGATAAAGTGGCCCATGTGCTCAAAGGCATTGCCGACGACACTTTCAATTTGCTTGTTTTCGGCAATGTCTCGACTATGGACGGCATCATAAAAGAATGCCGTTGCCTTGAACACGCTAAGAGCCGCCGTATCACACCCCACATTACGCGGCTACCCAACACGGCTGCTACGTCGACATGTGAGGGTCGACCGCGTCAGACCACCACCTGTGACGACGTAACCCGTATTGTTCGCCGCGAGCTCGAGGCCACCTTTTCCCCAGCTTTCTCTGCGACGCCTCCTGATCCGCCAGCTGCCACGATTGCAATGATTCAGGCCGTCGTAAGACAGGAATTTGAGAACATAGGTCTGAACTCCGTGTGTTCAACGTCTCAACCTAGCGTTCCCCAGTTCTCTTGCTGCCCTCCTCGCCCTCGGCAATCCTTTTCTGCCACATCTCGCTGCAATCCATCCGAATTTCGTACCCCTGAAGACAGGCCGATCTGCTTCCACTGCTGTCGCATCGGTCACGTCGCTCGTCACTGCCGCAACCGATTGCCACCTCCTTCTCGGACATACGCCGCCGCTTATTCCCGCACCTTTGGACCTTCTGCTCCCTATGCCACCCGCTATGAACCCAGTGCCACTGATGCCCCTGCGCCGAACCTTCGCTACAGCCGCTCGCCCTCACCTCGACGCATCAGTCTCGTTCGCCCCAACCCCGTCGCTTTTCTTCGCCGCCTATCGCCTCCCGGATGCCGCCGGAAAACTAGGCACTGCAGCTTCTGGAGGTGAAGCTGCTTTGTCGACCCTGCCTTCAAATCCTCTGCTCACGTTGCCTACGAACGAAAACGTTCTTGGCGTTGACGTCGACGGCTATCCTGTCACTGCACTGATCGATACAGGGGCCCAAATTTCAATCATGAGTGCTTCCTTCCAACGACGACTCAGAAAGCTCCTCACCCCAGCGTCGGCACGCGTCGTCCGCGTCGCAGATGGCGGTACTGTCCCTATCGTCGGCATGTGTACGGCACGTGTCAGCATCGCCGGCCGCCACACTCATGTCCTCTTCACCGTGCTTGCTAATTGCCCCCACGACCTAATTCTCGGACTCGATTTTCTTTCTGCGCATCTACTCTTATTGACTGCTCTCCCAGTACCCTTCGCCTTGAGTTGCCGATTCTCGCAGAACCTCCTAATGAACCCCAGTGCCGCTCACGCCCCAACGGATTTATTCGCCTACCACCAAAGTCAATAGCCTATATTGAACTGCTGTCTTCCCCACCTGTTGCTGATGGCGAGTACCTCGTCCCTCCTCTGCCCGACATTCCACTACAGTATGACGTCACCGTGCCTTACAGTATTCTTACTATTACTAATAACTGCACTCGTATGCCTATCGTTAACTTTGGATTGGCAAAACAAATTCTCCCGCAAGGTATTTGCTTGCCAACGTTGATTGCCTCGGCGACCATCAAGTGGCAACTTTATCAACTGATGGTACTTCCGAGCTTGGCGTGCCCCTCGCGCCAGCGTCTGGCGCCGATCCCCACATAAAGAAAATGGTTGCGGCGGACCTGTCCTGTACACAGGCTGAAGACATTTGCAAAGTGTTATCGACCTGCCGAGATATTTTCGACTTCCACGATCGCCCTTTAGGCCAGACGCTCGCGGTCAAGCATCTGATTCCTACTGGCGATGCTACGCCTATTCACCGACGACCATATCGCGTTTATGCGTCGGAACGCCGAGTAATTCAAACTGAAGTGACCAAAATGCTAGATAAAGACATCATTGAGCCTTCTTAGAGTCCCTGGGCGTCCCCTGTGGGGTGTTGGTTAAGAAGGATGGCACGTGGCGCTTCTGTGTAGACTACCATCATTTGAACAAAATTACTAAGAAGGACGTCTACCCGTTCCCACGTATCGACGACACCCTTGACTGCCTTCACGGTTCCAGCTATTTATATTCTATAGATCTTCGCTTTGTATACTGGCAGATTGTTGTTGACGATATGGACAGAGAAAAACCGCTTTCATAACACCTGATGGCCTATACGAATTTAAAGTAATGCCGTTTGGGTTATGAAATGCCCCTGCCACCTTTGAGCGTATGATGGACTCCTTGCTCCAAGGTTTTAAATGGTCCACGTGTCTCTGTTGGCTCGACGACGTCATCGTCTTCTCGCCAACGTTCGACACTCACCTTGAGCGTCTAACAAGTATACTTGATGTATTTCGAAAAGCGAAGCTGCAACTCAACTCGTCCAAATGTCGTTTTGGCCACGCAAAATTACTGTTCTGGGCCATCTCGTCGACGCTTCCGGAGTGCAGCCTGATCCCGACAAAACTCGCGCCGTCCGAGACTTTCCGGTTCCGAAGACAGCCGCAGACGTTCCCAGTTTTGTTAGGCTATGCTCGTACTTTCGTCGTCTTGTTCAAGATTTCGCGGCAATTGCTAGGCCCCTCACTAATCTCCTGAAGAAAGGCGCACAATTTTCGTGGAGTACTTCAGAAGCCACCGCCTTCTCTCGTCTCGTCACTCTTCTAACTTCACCACCCATTCACGCCCAGTTCGATCCTCATGCCCCTACAGAATTGCGTACAGATGCCAGCGGTCATGGTGTAGGTGCCGTCTTAGCCCAGCGTCAGCGTGTCCAGGATCGCGTTATTGCTTACGCAAGCCGCCTCCTATCACCATCGGAGCGCAACTATTCCATTACGGAAAGGGAATACCTTGCTGTTGTCTGGGCAGTTGCGAAGTTCCGTCCTTACCTTTACGGTCGTCCTTTATCCGCAGTCACTGACCATCATGCCCTCTGCTGGCTCTCATCAATAAAGGATCCTACAGGCCCGCTTGGTCGATGGGCTTTGAGGCTACAAGAATTTTCATATTCCGTGGTCGCAAGTCTGGCAGCCTACACCTAGACGCTGACAGCTTGTCGCGCTACCATATTGACGACTCTGACACCTCCAATACTGACAGTGCTGCTGGCGTTTTCTCAGTATCCCAGCTCCTTCATTTCGCCGACGAGCAACGTCGTGATGCCTACATCAGAGCATTCATCGACCGTTTGGAACACTCTCCGGCCGATGCTACTCTACGCCTCTTCGTCCTCCGCGACGGTACTTTGTTCCTTCGTAACCTTCATCCGGACGGCTCTGAGTTCCTACTTGTAGTACCTAAACACCTCCGCTCAACCGTTCGAGAAGAGTTTGACGACGCACCAACGGCAGGACCCCTCGGCCTATCTCGAACCTATGACCGAGTACGTCGCCGTTTTTTCTGGCCGGACCTTACGCGTTCCGTACGGCGTTACGTCGCCGCTTGTGAACTTTACCAACGACGTAGGAAGCCTTCCCAGCTCCCCGCTGGTTACCTGCAACCGCTCGACATCCCGGCCGAGCCCTTCCATCGTGTTGGCTTAGACCTTCTCGGCCCCTTTCCGGAATCTACATCAGGAAACAAGTGGGTTGCCGTCGCTGCGGACTACGCGACCCACTACGCCGTAACAAGCGCTCTTCCGACCATTTGCGCTACTGATGTCGCAGACTTCCTCCTACACGATATCATTTTGATGCATGGTGCTCCACGTCAAATGCTCACCGACCGTGGCTGTACGTTCTTGTCCAAAGTCATTGACGGCATCATGCGTGCCTGCTCAATACAGCATAAATTTACCACCTTCTACGACCCACAAACGAACGGCCTCACTAAGAGTTTTAACCGCACGCTTACAGACATGCTATCGAAATACGTTTCAGCCGACCACCGTGTCTGGGACCTGGCTCTACCTTACATCACATTTGTGTACAACTCTTCCCGTCTCGAAACTGCTGGCTTTTCCCCGTTGTACCTCTTGTATGGTGGAGAACCGACGCTACCACTATAGACACTGTGCTTCCGTCCACCACAGCTTCAACTAGCGATTATGCCCGTGATTCAATCACCCGTGCTGACCATGCTCGCCAACTTGCGCGTGCTCGTCTGCAAGTGTCTCAAGAAAAACAGAAACAACGCTACGACCTCCGTTACCGTGATGTGCATTTTGAGCCCGGCACCCTCGTGTTGCTTTGGTCACCATCGCGTAAAGTTGGTCTTTGTGAAAAACTGCTCTCCTGTTACACAGGCCCATATCGCGTACTCCGCCAAGTGACCGATGTCACCTATGAAATCGTTCTAGCCACGCCCACTGCGTCCTCCGCTGTGACCACCAGTGATATTGTCCACGTCGCCCGACTCAAACCCTACAACTCCAAGCGCCCTGGATATTAAACAGCACCGTGACGGCGCTTTTGCCGCCGGGGGGAGGGGGGGGTAGTATTACGATATCATCGAAAGATGTTCGAGAGAGGAGCCGCGGGGAGAAAGACGATGAAGTGTGTCTGTGCGCTTGGTGCGAGCGAGTGTGGGCCTGGCTGTCTGGCTCCAGTGTAAATAGCCTCTTTCGTCTGTGTCCTTCGACACGTAACAATATATATATGTATATACAAGATATATATATATATATATATATATATATATATATATTTATATATATATATATTGTCACGAGCCTCGAGAAGTAGTCTTGAAGGTTTAATAACCCGTAGAGCAGCTGGCTCTCGGAAGACGCGACCGTCGGGGCTGGCTCGAGCAGAGAAGGGGCGCGCGTTCTACTTTCTTCTCTTCGGCTCGACCCACTCTTGACCTCGACCCACTACCTACAGGTGGCAATATCCCCCCTTCCAAACAAAAGCATCGCCTCGATGCTAAAAAAATAGGCGTAAAAGACAAAAAAGAGGAAGGCAGGCAAAGCGAAAGTACACAAAAAAAGTTGCCGTCAGGCCGGCACAGTCAATGAACGAAGAAGCAATCTCCCAAAGATAAATGAAACGGAGAAAAAAAGAAGGGAATGGGAGAAAAAAAACCAAAACAAAAAAAGTTACGGACGCACAAAGTACGGCTTCATGCGCACAACATGAACTATGTCTTAGCTCGGTTGTCTTTGTGTCCTACTCCGTGTCTGCGATGATATGTCCGGAACTACTTCGTAGTTTACGTCACTGATGCGGCGGAGCACTTTATACGGGCCGAAATACCGGCTCAGCAGCTTTTCACAGAGGCCACGACGGCGAACGGGCGTCCACACCCAAACTTGGTCCCCGGGGTTGTAGGACACGTCCCTGTGGCGGATGTTGTAGCGTCGTGCGTCTGCCTGCTGCTGCTGGCAGATATGCAGCCGCGCGAGCTGCCGAGCTTCCTCAGCACGCTCTGCGAATTCCTCGGCGTCAGTTCTCCATAGGTCAACGTCTTGACACGGCAGCATAGCGTCCAGCATCGTCTGGACTTCGCGACCGTAGAGAAGGCGAAAGGGCGTGAAGCGCGTCGTCTCTTGCACGGCGGTGTTATACGCGAAGGTCACGTAAGGCAAGATCCGATCTCATGTTTTGTGTTGAACGTCGATGTACATTGCGAGCATGTCTGTGACCGTCTCATTCAGTCGCTTGGTTAGTCCGTTGGTCTGCGGATGGTACGCGGTCGTCTTCCGATGCTTCGTGTTGCTCAATTCAAAAACCTCGTCCATAAGCTGCGCTGTGAATGCTGTCAGTTATTTCAGTGGAGGGAGCACCGTGACGCAAGACGATGTGGCGCATGAAGAATTGCGCTACCTATAATCAGTCGCGACGATCACCCATTTGTTGCCGTCGGCAGAAAGAGGAAACGGTCTGAGAATGTCCATGCCGACTTGGTCGAAAGGAGTGTGAGGTGCTTCAATTGGCTGGAGTAAGCCAGCCGGTTTAACGGATGATGTCTTGTGGCACTGGCATTCACGACAGCCTTTAACGTACTGTTTGACGCTTGCTGAAAGCCTGGGCCAATAGTACATTTCGCTTATGCTATCGAGAGTTCGTCAAAAGCCTAAATGACCAGATGTTGGTTCGCCATGGCAAGCAAAGAGGATGTCGTCGCGCATGTCCCTAGGAACCACCAGGAGGTAAGCACGGCTGGTCGAACGAGCATTCTTCTTATAAAGCAAGTTATCTCGCAGACAGAAGGACGTCAGCGAGCGGGACAGATGGCGTGGTATGGTTGTGTCGCGACCCTCTAAATGATCGATGATCGGTCGAATCTCAGCGTCGTCACGCTGCCGTCTGCTCAAGTCCGATAAACTAGTGGCGCCCAGGAAGCCGTCATCATCCTCTCTTTCCTGACTGGCAGGATCAATGGGTGCGCGGGACAGCGTGTCAGCGTCTTTATGCTTACGGCCAGACTTATAAACGATGGTGATGTCAAATTCCTGCAGCCGCAAGCTCCGCCGTGCCAGTCGTCCTGAAGGGTCACGCATGCTTGCCAACCAACAGAGGGCATGGTGTCCGTCACTACTTTGAAGGGACGATCATAGAGATAGGGGCGAAACTTGATGATCGCCCACACGACCGCGAGGCACTCTTTCTCAGTAGTCGAATAATTCGCCTCGGCACGGGACAGGGAGCGGCTGGCATACGCTATAGCTCTTTCCACTCCATCTTGAAGCTGGACGAGCACTGCGCCAAAGCCAATGCTACTGGCGTCGGTATGCACCTCAGTATCAGCATCATCGTCAAAATGTGCAAGAACGGGTGCTGACTGAACGCGCTGTCGTAATTGAGCAAAAGCCGCCTGTTGCTCATTATGTCACACAAATGCGTATCGTCTCTTGTAAGGCGTGTCAGGGGTTCCGCTATCTTCGAAAAGCTTTTAATAAACCGGCGATTGTAGGCGCACAAACCCAGAAAGCGCCGCACGGCCTTCTTATCGGTAGGAGCTGGAAACGCGGCCACAGCGGCAAGCTTGTCTGGATCGGGTCGGACCCCTTTGGCGCTTACTACATGCCCGAGGAATTTGAGCTCTTCGTAACCAAAGTGGCACTTTTCAGGCTTAAGTGTGAGGTTTGGCGATCGGATGGCTTCTAGAACACTCCGTAGGCGGTGAAGATGCCGCTCGAACGTTTCAGAGAAGATGACCACATCATCCAGGTACACAAGACAGGCCTGCCGCTTCAGTCCAGTAAGGACACTGTCCTTACTGGACTGAAGTGGCAGGCCATCATTCGCTGGAAAGTAGCCGGGGCTGAACACAAACCAAAAGGAAGCACTCGAAGTTCATAGAGCCCATCGGGAGTCACAAAGGCTGTTTTCTCGCGGTCGCGTTCGTCTACCTCGATTTGCCAGTACCCGCTTTTTAAATCGAGAGAAGAAAAATAGTGGGCACGCCGTAGTCTATCTAACGAGTCGTCGATACGCGCCAACGGGTACACGTCCTTTTTAGTCACGTTGTTGAGCTTGCGGTAGTCGACCCAGAAGCGTAGCGTTCCGTCTTTCTTTTTGACAAGAACGACCGGAGACGACCACGGGCTGTTGGAAGGTTCGATGACGCCACCGTCAAGCATCTCCCGGACTTGCGTACGTATGACTTCGCGTTATTTTGCCGACACGCGGTAAGGCTGCTAGTGTATCGGGCGTGCGTCTTCGTAAGTGTTGATCCTGTGTTTAGTGATGGAAATCTGGCTTACCTTGGAAGCATGTGCAATGCGGGTCCTGAATTCAAGCAAGAGCTTGCGCAGTGCTGTCTGGCTATCGGTGGACAGTTCAGAATTATATGTCGAGATGGCCCAGAGACGTGTCTGCTGTCTCCACTACTTCTGACGTGAAACAGTTGTTAACGTTTGCTACTGCGTCTGCAAACACTAACGAAGTACCGCGGTACAGGTGTCGGTGCTCGTAGCTAAAGTTCGTAACAAGCAATTGCGAATGACCAGCACGAATCTGTATAACACTGCGAGCCACACAAACACCTTGCTTCAGTAGGTGTTCGAAATTACTTTCGGCCACCGCTTCGCCATCGCGTAAGCCACAGCATGTGACGTCGGCGAGGAGACTGGCTTGTGGAGGAAGCGTTACACTGTCTGCAGAAACACGAAGTACGTCGTCGCGCCGTTGGCAGTCTTGCACGTCGATTGCTCGTTCGGCAGAGAAAGTGATACGACGCTCTTGCAGAACGATAATCGCGCCGTACTGCTGCAGGAAGTCAACCCCAAGGATAACGTCGCGGGAGGATTCGCGTAAGACAAGGCAGCTCGCTACGAATGTAGATCTTTGAATCTCAACTCTAGTCGTGCAGGCGCCCAGCGGAGTAACGATGTGGCCGCCAGCAGTCCGAATCTGCGAGTTATGCCAGGGGTGATCACTTTCTTCAGCTGCGTTGCTATTTTCCCGCTTAGTATCGTGTAGTCTGCGCCGGTGTCCACTAAAGCACTAACGGCATAACCGTCAATAGTTACTGGTATATCGAGCGAAAGCCGGTCGTCCCGTTCAGCTGCAGGTGATGTCGGATCGGTATGTTTCCGTAACTGCGTCCGTCGGAGGTCTTCAGCGCTTCGTCCTTCAGCGACCTCGCCCCCAAAGATCGCCTCAGTTAGTTTTCCCGGAGGGGACTGGTCGACCGCTCGGGAGCATACCGCTGGGGCGGAGGTGAAAATCGTCTCAAAGACGGCGATCGCGACTGCCGCCTGGCAGGTGGTGGAAAGCGCTGCTGAGAGAGGTAGTCCTCAGTCTCCCGGGGTCTCCGGCCGTATCGGGGCGGCGGCGAGTATGCGCAAAAGCCGCGAATCCCAAGGCGCCGGTATGGGCACTGGCGGTACAAGTGGTCAGCTTCACCTCAGTGGAAGCACAGAGGCCGATGATCGGGTGTGCGCCATACATCCGACTTCCGAGGGGGCGGACGTCTGTCGTCGCCGTAGTGAACTGCTTGCTCCGAACGATGGGCAAATGGAGCGGCATGAACAACGGGCGGCGGTGTACACCCAGCGACGTAGTACGGTATCGGCTGCGCCGACTGAACTGACACCGTAGAAGGAGCACGAACGAACAGCGGCGGAGAGGAAGCAGGCCGCTTCAGTGCTTCCGCGTAGGTCGCACGGGGGTATTCAGGAGGTACTGCCGCAGCGTTATCAGGAGGCAAGGTGTCACGGAGCGCCTGGTGCAGTTCGTCCTTGATAATGCTCGCTATGGAGCTGACCGTAGGGCGCGGTGTTACGGCGGCCTTTTGCAACTCTTCACGCGCTACAGAGCGGATTAGTTCTCGCAGACAGTCACCGTTGCTTCCTATGGCCGTCAAAATGTCAGCAGCAGACATGCTGTTCGCTTGGCGCTCAAACAGGTTCGAGCGATGCAGAAGCATCTTTTCCATGGTCAGGGCCTCGGTCAAGAACTCCGCGACTGCCTTCGGAGGGCTCCCTACGAGGCCAGCGAAGAGTTGCTCCTCGACACTGCGCTTGAGATCCCGTAACTTCTTCTCGTACTTCATTCTTGGATCAGCTCGTCTGAAGAGGCGCGTCATCTCTTGGACGTACGTGGTCACAGTTTCGTTTGGCAACTGGACGCGTGCCTGAATCGCTCGTTCCGCTCGTTCGTGGCGATCAGCACTGGTGTAGGTCTCCAAAAGCTGGCGACAAAACTAGCGCCACGACGTCAGTTGCTCCTCGCGGTTCTGAAACCACGTACGCGCCCCTTCCTCCAGGCAGAAGTAGATGTGTCTGAGTTTTTCCGTGTCGTTGCATTCGTTCACGGAGGCCACGCGCTCGTACTCGACCATACAGTCTTCGACGTCTTCGAACACTGTGCCATGAAACGTCTTCGGGATCCGTGGGCTCTCAAGTGTGTAACGGTTCGACATCGTGCTTCTCGTACCGGTTGGGGCGGTTTGAACGGAAGCGCTGGTCATACCGGTTGATGTGGTGGGAACCGTAGCGTCGACGACTTCGGGGGCAGCCCCCTGAGCCTGCGGCTGGCCCGATGCACGGGAGTGTCGACAGGCACTGGATTCGTAGCGCGGATCCTTGGAGGGGTCTGCAACATCCGTGAGGACGCTTACCCAGCACCTCCACCAGTTATATATATATGCACGTATTTGTCATTGTTTGTTGTCCATCTCGAGTACTTTTCTGCGCCGTGAAAATTTCTAATATTTACCCGAAGGCACCGATGCTATGATGGAGATCCGCCAGAGTGCGTTTGCAAGAAAGGCAGACGAGAATAACAAAGTTTGGTATACACAAAAATACTTTACAAAATACAAAATAATTTCGAATACTTTACTCGTATTCGAAACTGACCTGAATCACTTGTTGGAAAATCTAGCAAGAACGAGTTACTCTGAAAAAGAACTAGCCATTGAGAACAACCGCTTGCAATCTAGAGTAACCGAAGTAGAAGACTGACCCCCACGGGACATGCGCGTGGCGGTTTTGCAGGTGGGCTTGGAGGCTTTTCAACTGCGCAGGCCACTAATCCTTTCGTCTTCGCGATGCAGGTGCTCGGTCCGCTCATCGCCTGCATTTTCCTTCCTGGAGTGGTGACGACGCCACTGACCGTACCTTCAAACTTGCCAATCATTCTCAACGTGGACGTGTCAGGCGTCCGTCAACGAACCACTGCGAACGTTTCACCCTTCGTAGAACTTACGATGCACTCTTCCTTGGATTACTCGCCCCTCGCAGCGGAATGGAAAGCCCCATCACAACCGACATCATCGCTATCGCCAGCCTTAATACTGGGGCAACCACTAGCGGCACTTTGTGGGCTTGGAGGCTTTGCAACTGCGCAGGCCACTAATATTTTCGTCTTCTTGATGCAGGTTGGTGATCGTCTTAGCCTCTTTGCAAAAAAGTCAAATAACTACTTTTTAGTACACTTGCCAAGCGCACAGTGCCTTAACGCTGGTGTTGCCGATTGTTTCCATGTCATTTTTTGCCTGCCACTTTTACTTTCAGGAGATATATAAACTAACCCCGGTCCGGATACTGCAGTTATCCTCGCTTAGCTAAAAAAGATATCTAGTGGCCAATCAAAGCTAATTTCTGAAGTCCAAGATCTAAAATCTCAGTTACCGTTTTTTCTCGCATATAACCCGCACCAAGAATTGGAAAAATTGCTTAAAAAGTGAGGGTGCGGGTTATCTGCGAAGATTCGCGAAGGAAGGGGTGGGGGTCGGCTTCACGGCAACGCGCGGCCTGCCGTGCAGAGTCCCCGTTGTCCATATGACTATCGACATCGAGGTGTGTTAAGCCAAGTAGAGGCTAACACAGGTTATAGCCAGATCCACATCCATAGTCTGGTTACATGCTTTTCGCACGCTTTTCGCATGAGTCAGGTGCGTTTTCTTGTAAGCCCCGTTTGCACAGTTGGCCAGCCTTGTTTAGGCATTACGAGTGTGCCTCGGCGGCAGTCTATCAAAGTGAAATAGAAACTGAAGATCGTAGCCGCTGCTGAAGAAATCGGCAACAGAGCTGGTGCGAGATGATTCCGAAGACGATTACGTCTTTGGGAGCGGCGATGAAGCCTCGGATGGCAGCAGTGAATCGGACGACAGCACTGACAACGTTGCGGCAGTCGTTTTGAAATAAGTTTTTTTTGGTTTCTTTGAAAACGAAATGACGACTGCGCGTAGTTGTAACTCCCTAGTCCTCATTTTTGCGGATACGTGTGCGGGTTATACGCGAGGTAATTTTTTTTTCTTTTTCGTGGACTTCAAAGTTAGGGGTGCGGGTTATATGCAAGGGCGGGTTATACGCGCGAAAATACGGTAATAGCTACCGACCGGAATTTATCTGACCTCGGTAAACGTCTGGCTGAACTTGCGAGCCATTACAACAGCCTTCAGACACTTTTAACAGTTACAGAAGCTATCCGCGCCGACGCAGCTTGAGCCATATATACTCGCCTAATTTCCAAAATAGAGGCACATTTTGATGATGCCGAAAACCTAACACGACGGAACAACTTGGTGTTCTACGGACTCCGTGAAACTACATCTGAATCGCACGCTCAATCGGAACAACTTATCATTAGACATTGCCGCGAGCCTTTAGACATACATGTCGACGCGAAAGAGATTGGACGCTATTCGAAGGACCGGTCGCGTCCAACAATAGCAGAATTCACATCTTTTAAAACAAAAGAAACTGTCCTGTCGAGCGCCCTAAAACTAAAAGGTACCAATTATACTACTGGCGAAGATTTTTATCGTGCAGTTGGAATTGGTTGCAGCCACCTCGTAGCATTTGCCACGAAGCAATCCGCCCATTTAACCTGCGCTACAAAACCCTGCACATCGGACCGAAGCGCCACGTGTTTGATAACGTATCTCAAACTGTAAAAGAAGCCGCATAGCGATCGTCCGCCCGGGAAAATGTTACTAACCGCCCCCAACCGATGCCAAGAAATAATCTATCATTATCCGCCATATTCACAAACATTCGAAATAAATGAGCGCGGACTAGTTTCTAACGTCATGATTTCTTCCAATAGCAATATGCTGATACTAACCGAAACGTGGCTTACTCCTGATGTCACTGACACAGAAGTACTTGCTCACTTATCAGGTTTCCAAGTTTTCAGAAATGACCGCAGATGCACGCGAAGGGGCGGTGTCTTGATGGTTGTGGGTCCTGATTTACCATGCTCACCAATAAACATCGCCTGCGATCTAGAAATGTTATGGCTTATTTCTCGCTCATCTCCGCAATCAGTTTTACTCGGTGTTTGCTGCAGGGTTCCGCATACTTGACCTAACTTTCCAAGCAAACTTAACAATATCCTGAGCGATCTGGGGGCAGCACACCTCAATTCACATATCTTAATATTTGGAGATTTCAATTATCCCGGTAACGACTGGCCGAAAATAAGTCCCTCAAGTACGAACCACGGACAATCAAAGGATTTTATAGAAGTATGTTTGAATGCCAATCTCACTGAATTAGTAAACCAACGAACGCGCGTTGCTTGCACAGTACCAATAATTTGGACCTTATACTAACTACGAATCCCGAGAGCTTATCATCCATCACGTACCTTCAAGAAATTAGTGACCACAAAGTTATTCATGCAGACATTGCGTTTTACCCTGAACGCCGCATAAAACATAAAAAAAACCGATCGTTCTCTATGAAAAAGGTAACTACCACGCGGTAAACAACGAGCTTAGGAATTTCTTTCCAATATTTGAAGCCCAATTTTACAGCATGCCTCTCCAGGAGAGCTGGGAGATATTCAAGTGCAAAATACAGGACTTGGCCAATAAATTCATTCCTAAAATTATCTTCCATGAAAACCACAAAAATCCGTGGTATACTAAGATGCTAAAGAGATTAGAAGGCAGAAAAAAGCTCTTTTTTCGTGCTGCTAAGCTGAGAGGCTCGCCTAATACGAGGCAGCGGTATTATACTGCCGAGAATGCTTGCCTGATTGCTGTGAGCAATGCTAAGTATAAATTTTTCAACTGCGATTTGACAAAATTGTTAAATGTTAACCCGCGAAAATTTAAAAAGTCATCAACCCTATTGAATCTCGCGCTATCACTCTGACTAACGAATTGGGAGAATCTTTCAGGGACCTCGAATGCGCTCACACCTTTAACATTGCTTTTAGCAGTCTTTAACAAAGAACCCAGTACATCATTACCTACGCCACCGGCTAGAATGCTATCTTCTATGCCTGCTCTCACAATATCTCACGATGGCATTTTACCTTTGTTAGAAAACATTAAGATTTCTTCATCGACAGGCGTCGATGAAATAAATTCCAAACTGTTAAAGAACACCAGTCATACCATCACTGCGTATCTGTGTATTTTGTCTTCTCATTCGCTCCCTGTAGGTCTCATGGCAAATGAGCGGAAAGTGGGGAGGGTCGTTCCTGTCTACAAATCTGGTAAAAAAGATTCCCCACTAAATTACCGCCCCATATCATTAACTAGTGACCCGTGCAAAAACATAGAGCATGCCATTTGTTCTCATATCATGGCATTTCTCGATAAAATAATTTTTTTCATCGATCCCAGCATGGCTTTCCAAGGGGGTTCTTATGCGAGACACAACTGGCCATTTTCATTCATGACTTGCACGTCAACCTCGACGCCAACATGCAAACTGACGCCATTTTCTTAGATTACGCTAAAGCGTTTGATAAAGTGTCGCATCAACGATTGCAATTAAAACTAACCCAGTTAAACTTCGACCGAAACGTTCAGGTTTGGATCGAGCAGTTCTTATTTAATCGATCCCAACACGTTCTTGTTAATAACCATGCCTCTGACCTCCTGTAACATCCGGCGTATCCCAAGGTACTGTTCTCGGCCCTCTCCTATATCTAATATATATTAACGACTTGCCTTAACATTTATCTTGCCAAATCCGAATGTGCGCTAACGATTGCGCAATTTACCGACCAGTTTCTAACCATTGCGACGCAGAAAAACTTCAGCATGATCTAGACCATGTCCAGGAATGGTGCCACCGCTGGCTAATGACCCTTAACCCGACCAAATGTAAACTGCTTTCCATCACCCGCCAAAAGTGTACCGTTACATACCCGTACGCAATTGCTATCGTACCTATGCAACCAGTAATATCTCTCAAACACTTAGGCGTTACTTTCTCCAATGATCTGACATGGCATGCACATGTTACAAACGTCATATCATCGGCAAATAGAGTTCTCGGTTTCCTGAAACGTCACCTTCGTCACGCGCCCAAACACGTTATATGACTAGCCTATAAATCACTTATCCGCTCGAAAGTAGAGTATCTGTCATCCATATGGTCAACGCATCAAGTATGCCTCGTAGATGAACTTGAAGCAGTACAAAATCGTGCCGCCAGATTCATGCACTCATCTTATTCTCACGAAGTCCGTGTTACTGCCCTCAAAGCGGAATCTGAGTTGCGAACTTTATCTCTCCGCCGACGAATAGCAACACATTGTCTAATCCACAAGCTTTTCTATTCTTCACTTAATAGTGCTCGTTACATCACCCCACCCGCATATATATCTCGTCGCACTGGTCATCAACTGCAAGTTTCGCTTACACGTCTCAGGACTAATAATTTTTCAGCATCTTTCTTTTCTCGTGCAGCCAAAGACTGGAACGGCCTTCCTAACAATATTGTCACTATCACCTGTCCATCATCCTTTTCTGCCAAAGTGTCTGAATACCTGTTATCGCAATTTTGAATAGCTTATTTTTGATTTATGTACACCCACCCCTTATGTAAAACCCCCTTAAAGGTAAATAAACGAAATGAAAAAAAAAGAAATCATTTGCGGATTTCGTACCGCAAGCAAACCTCACAGACAAATGACGGAATGTTACCTCACGAAAATACTGTAGCTCTTGGCAGATTTATTATTGATTCCTATTAACGGGTTCATTGCTTAGGTACCTTTTCACCTCCTAGGTGCTTAACTATTGTCAGCAAATGTACTTGAACATGAAAGAGAAAGTAGCGTCACTGTGTCCGCAACAGAAGCTCAACAACGTCACAGTCAACGATAACTTTTCCGCCACCAACGTGGTTCGCTCATAAAAACTTTTTCGCTTGGGTAAAGCTCAGCGCACGTCTCCAAAGTTTAAGTAATGTTATAACGACCTACTGCATAAAAATAAATACTACATGTACTTTGGCGATTCTGAGAGCGTTCTGAAAGTTAAGCCACCCAGTGACCTGCACGCCAGTCACGCGCATGCTGCTTCAGCGCGAATGTTTGCCTAGGCTCGACGGAGGAGAGTTGCTCACAAATCACATCACAAGTGTCAGTTCCTTTTTTCACGTTAGCAGTGTACAAGACAAGCATACCTCTATGTTCCGATATTCACGCCCGTAGTCAAAGCCTAGTCACGGTAGGAGAAGCGTGGCTCCCGAGGTATGCCCGTGCACATGGAATGTTTGATGAGGCCAATCGCTCTTGTATACAGCGTTGGGAATGGATAAGGCGCTGGAGAGGCGCCGTTCTTCTTGTTGTTCTGACATCCCTGTGGCACATGTCAAATGGATGTGAACATTCATATCGAGCCCGCTTAGGCTTTTCTACCAGATAGAGGCGTGCACTTTTGCTCACAACAAATGTGACTGCCGGGAAATGTTTACGCTTCACGACACTCATCTGTCGATTCGTCGCGACCTCTTCAAGACAGAAGTCAGAGCAGCGTTCAAAATGAATGGTTTCCTCCCCATATTCGTGGTGGAGGCTTGCCTCGTAGTTCTAGACCATCATTACTTGGCGTAATCATCGCCTCTATTCGGTGTGCGACAGTTTATACCGACAAGGGCGGGCGGAGACATTGTCTTGTACGTCTTGTAGTTCCGGCGAGGCACTTTAGCACCTTATATTAGAGTATCCTGCTAGTCGTGCCCAGCGCGCGTCGCTACTATGGCACTGCAGTCGGATTGACGTGCGGTGTACGACCGTCGATGGCTGCCTGTATCCGAGTCGTTGTGCTTCTCTATGCTTCCAGGCACCATCTTGCCCTGCCTACTTTCCAACAAGGAACTGACTTGGTTCCTCGGTTTGTAAAGCATTTTTGTAGCGTTAGCTACACTGGCCTAGCCAAGACCGTTTCGCGCGGCACATCAAGAGCCGTGCTGCGCATGCGCAAGGATCAGTGATGTCACACGGCTTGCGCACCGGAGCCACCGGAGCCGGCACCTCTCGCGCACTCCGCCGCCGCCGCGCGCGACTCACCGCCGCCGGTCTGCGCATTCCAGAGGAGTGACGTCGTAGCCGTGGTAGACGCACTGGCGCCGGCGCGCGCTCGCTGGGCAGTCGCCGTCTGACACTGCGGTGGAGCCGCTGCGCTTATGACTGGCGTTTGCCAGTGTGGTATAGCCATGGAGAAGGAGAGCGCAAATGCTGCTCAACAGCGCAGAAGAACGGAGAAGCTTGACTCATCGGATCCCGAAGTAGTTGCCTGGCAATTAGCGGTTGAGCGTAGGAGGAATGAATACATGTGCCACATAATACGTATACCGCGTGTGTGTCATTGGAGCAGCAGTAAGCATGACAATCAAGCTAATCCTTGACAATCTAGACAACCAGGAAAGCTAAGAATAATCAGCTGAACCTTTGCTAACGCTACGTATATCATGGCATAGCCGAGCTAAGCCACTGCAACTTTTGTTCTTGTAGGGACGAAACAACATGCAATGGTATCTGTATAGCGCAGCAAAACACGGGAACAAGAAGATACGAAGACAAAGACAAGTGCTATCAATACCGAAATTTATTTCCGGAATCGGTAGCACTTATAGACACACAAAAACCACGTGCACAGCGATATCAACTTTGGAGATACGTACACGATGGCATCAAAACACTCTAAAATCGGTACATCAGAAAAACACATAGAAAACCTAAATGATACATTGCATGTGCGATCAGCTTTCATGGTACGCGCGAATAGTTTAACTCTCTCGCGGACACTGATAGTGACGGCTTGCTGATGCATTGGTCAGCTGCCTGGAGGTGTTGCTCAGTTTCTATTATTAATCTCGCACACTCGCGCTTATCCCACTCTTTAATAGCCGTGTCATCTAGAAGAATGCGACGAGTAGACGTTTTGCAATGAAAAGCAAGAAACACGTCCCCTGATACACTTTGCACTTGTGCACAAGGTACATATGGCGACATGTAGAATCCGCGACAAAATATTACGGATCATGAAATGTGTGAAAGACATGAATACCCCCGCAGCCTCACAACGCAGCCTGGTATTAGAATATGCTAACAACATTGCTGTATACAGTTTTACTGGCTGCTGCTACAGGCTACTCGGGAACCGAGCGTTTTCTGAGATCCGGCGGTCCGTAAAGTTGTGTCGTTGGCTGTACCTGTGTACATGTCTGTTCATATCGCTGTGCATGTGAGTTTGCGGTCTCTAAGTACCACCGATCCCGCAAACAAATTTCATTGTTGATAGTTAGCGTTTGTCTTCGTCTTCACTTTGATCTTAGCCAAAAGGCCGAGAAGCCCCGCCGCGGTGGCCCAGTCAGCTAAGGCGTTGCGCTGCTGAGCACGAGGTCGCGGGATCGAATCCCGGCCGCGGCGGTCGCATTTCTATGGGTACAAAATGCAGAAACTCCCGTGTGCTTGCGTTGTAGTGCACGTTAAAGAACCCCAGGTGGTCAAAATTCATCCGGAGCCCTCCACTACGGCGTGCCTCATAATCAGAACTGGTTTTGGCACGTAAAACCCCAGAAAAGAAGAAAAAGAAGTCTTCGGTTCTTATTGTGTCCGTGTTTTGCTGCGCTATCCAGATACCATTTGCTGATGACCGACTGTGATGAATGAAAGAAAACGATGCCGACGACGGCGAAGTGCGCACGGCTTCTTTTGCCATTGGACCACGCATGTAAGTGATCTCACCAAATCAGCGATGGCCCTGTTTTATTCCCAAGATGCGTCGTGCTACGATTGGTCCACCATTAGAAAACACGTGACGAAATGCTTCGTGGCGGGAGACGCACCTAGTCAGATAGAGGCGGAAGACAGTAGGCCGACGTTTTGAACGCCGACATTCAAGGCTCCAAGGACGTGGCCGTCCATGGAACTGTCGCCCTACCGTTTCCCTTGGCCTAGGCGTTCGCCAGAACGAGTACATCATCTCAGAGAGTGGCTAGCCCTGCTGTGTTAAAACTTGCCTCGAGCATTGCGGATCGCGGGCAAGGCATTTCCTCGGTCAGCTGTTCAGCGGAGCACCGTTCGTGGCCTGGCTAATGGCCGCATATGCACCGAGCACTGCGACTCGCGCGCGAGCTGTCCGCTGGGCAGGTTGACCATTCCAGCAACCTGCACTGCGGCTGCGATGCAGGGTGACCGCTGAGCGGTCGTCCCCGATGTGCCAAGAGCCATCTTCTCCTCACCGTCGAACATCGAGGCCTGTGTTCAGCGTCGTGACCTCATCGCCCCTCACTTCGGCAACCTCTCGTCTTATGTCTACTGTAACGTGAGCTCTTTTCAACTGTTTTGTTTCTAGAACTCACGGCAACCTTACCACTTCTAGTCTTGTACGTCTGTCATACCATGTGCCTTAACGTTATGTCCTGGTATAGTTTGGTTTTTCTTATCATAAATGTAGTTTGGGTTTTGATCACGAATTCGTCTGCTTTTCTTGCGTCCTTTCCTTATCGCGCGGCACTACAACCAAGTGCTGAAGAACGTCCTCGTAATTATCTTTACACCGACCCACAAGCCCATGTCGCCACCCTCGAGGAAACAGTGTTGAATTAATTTTGTTCTAAATATATGTTCTAGTGTAGCTACGGCGACCTGCGTTTTGCTTTTTGTCCCTGTCGGTTCTATTCCACCTGGATCATTCTATGCTTTGTCGTTGCTTCACTTTAGTGTTTACCTGTCATCTTATTGTTTCTTTCAATGAAAATTCCCATTCATATTCACTTCACTGTGCCGTTGTAGCTGTGTAGCAGCTTCGCGATTATTCTAACTCCATGGAAGACCGCTCGCCAAAAAAATTTTAATGTTACCCACAAAGCAATAGATATATAACATTGCCCCACAGCCAACATAAGTCAACATACAGCTGTAACACAAATTGGTGACGCGAAACGTTCCCCATCTCTTTAAACACAAAAAATATGCGAAGATCCGAGGACGAACATTATGTTTTGATGGGTTGCACCTGCACGCAATGTGATGCAAGACTTGCAAAGAAAGTTCTACGAGGTTCACCTAGCGTCGTTCATACCGGGGCGAAACGGGTACAGCGTGCGATGCCTCGTACGGCTATCCGCAGCAACAGAAAATGAAATGAGGAAATTCACTTACGTCGATGTATATGTGGACACCAGGCTCGTTCCTCCTTTCAATAAGATGTTTAATAGCAGTTTCGTCGAGTCCCCACATTCTCCTTGGCGTTTACTCTATTATGCTCAACAAAAAAAAATTATTTTAGGGAAAATTACAAGAGCAGCGGAGTTCTTCGTCTCTAATGCTAGCGTAGCAGGCGGACTCTGTTAGCGCAGCTGTGGAGGTCGTTTTTCTCACGAAAAAGCGGATAAAAGCTGAACCCGGGAGCTAATACGCGAGTGGAGTGCAGAACGCGGCCGTGGAACGAAGAATATATGCGGTCTCCGGAACTTTCTGGACAGGGCTTCATTTTCGTTTCTTTTTTTTTCCTTTGTAGACAGCATGCCCATCCTGGCATTGTCTGATGACTGATAGAGCGGCGAGGATTAACAGACGCGTCAGGGCGTCAGTCATATAATTCAGCAGTTCAGTAGAGTGTTTATGAATAGAAGCCTCAGAAGCCTGGACAATAAACGCTCTCGAATCCAATATATTAGTAGTTGTGAAGCATTGTTTTATTTCATTTATTTTTGTTATTTATTGGTACTGAATGCCCACCGGGGTTTTACCAGGGTGGGATACAATACATGAAAAAAATACAGCATGATGGCAAACAAAATATATGTACATGCATAGGTCACAGTCAAGAAAGAACATTAGAAAATCTAAAAATTAAAGCATTTATCAAATGTGCAAATGAAACAGAGGAACATTCAACGCAGATAGCTTATAGAAAGTCACTATAGATATAGCCAATTGTGTTTCAGCCATCAAGAATGGATGAAAAAACTAAGAGTCTGCTTGAACGATGCAGCTGCTGAGGTTACTCCAGTCTCTTACTGTTCGTGGAAAAAATGAATACTTGAAAGAGTCATTATGAGAACGAAAAGGTGTTATTGTTAGTTCATGTCTCTCGCGCATTGAATAACCAGAAGAAAATGCAATCCATTCGCTAACGTCGACGTTATAGTGCCCCTTAACTAATTTATATACAAATTTTAGACGCGATGAGCGGTTTCTATTCGATAACGGGATTAGGTTAGAGCGAGCTTGTAGTTCAGTCACTGATCTGCGTCGCAAACTGTTATAAAATATCTGTTATAAATGAAATTGTCTAGTTTCAGAATATTACCTTTTGTATAGGTGTCCTATATTATAGCAGCATAGTCTAAAAATGGGAGGACAATGGATTTGTATGGTAATGTGCTTACAGCAGGGGTAGCCAGACTTAACATTCTTCTTAAAAAGAATAACTTCCTGTAAGCATTAGCTGTAACGTAATGAATATGTTTATTCCACCTAAGATTGTTTGAAATCCATAGCCCAAGATACTTGCATTAGGACACCTTAGACAGAAGCACATTGTTAAAATTGTACGAAAACGTTAAGGGCCCCTTTTTTCGAGTGATCCGCATAAAAACAGTCTTGTCGAAGTTTATACACACCTGCCACCTCTTACACCATGAAGCAACACGCTGAAAATCATTGTTTAACAATGCCTGATCCGATTGATCATCAACCTCCGTGTATGGAACGCAATCGTTCGCGTACAATTTTGACTGATACATCTTTTACATAAGTCTGTCTTTATATGCTTAAGAAAAAGTAGGGGCCCTACAGCCTAGCCCTGCGGGACACCTGATTTCACTGCTAATTGGTTAGATCGATGGCCTTTAAATGCAACAAACTGGTGGCAATTGTTGAAGTACGCTGAAATCCCATTAACAATTTGCGAGTTTCTAAGCATATTATGTAATTTAAATAGCAGTTTACTGTGTGATACCTTGTCTAACGCTTTCGAAAGGTTCATAAAAATTGCATCAATTTGTTTTACGCTATTTACAGATACGGCAAAATCATGGATACTGGCAACTAGCTGCGTACAAGTTGAGTACCCTTTCCGAAATCCATGCTGGCATTCTGTTAAGATGTTGTGCGTATCTAAGCAATCCATGATATGTTTATGTATTATGCGCTCTAATAATTTGCAGGTGCTAGAGGTTAACGATACCGGACGGTAGTTCTTTATACACTGATTGGCACCCTGTTTATGAAGTGGTATTATTCAGGCTGTTCTCCAGTCATTCGGGAGTTGACCTTCTTCTAGGGAACGTAAAAACACAATGTTCAAGCATTTCGAAACCCGTTTGGCATACCTTTTTAGGAAAGTGCTGGGTATATCGTCTGCGCCTGAACTTTTCTTTTCATGAAGTTTTAAAACCATGTGGAAAATACCCTGTTCTCTTAGAGACACATGAGATATTGGGGGCAAAAAATTCTCAAGAACAGGTAAGACACCATCATCACAAGTAAAAACAGAGTGAAAGTGTCATTAAATAAGTTAGAAATTTTTTTCTTCATCACTCAAGTGAATACCATCAACTTCAAATACATCGCATTGGTAATGTTTCGGTGACACCTCCTGCCAAAAACTCTCGGGAGACGCCGTGATAAATTTAGGCAATGATTCTCCATAGTAACGTTGTTTATCAGTAGATGGATCCGAAGTTTAAAAGAAAGAGTGATAGCTTTCTGCCGTTGATCTAGAGAAACACTGCGTAATTTTTTACCTTCATTTTTTAACCTCTTGAACTGCCTTTTCAATCTGAGCGTCTACCGAGAAATGCAGGGATTCTTTTTTCTTGTCTTAACAATAGTTGGTGCATATTTTTCAATGCAATCATTAACAATACACTTAAAGCGTTCCCATATTCCCTGAACGTCTACATTTTCTGAAAATGAATCTAAGTAAAACGAAAATGTGTCTATAATAGAGACATCATCAGCTCGGGAGAAGTTGCAGAAACGGACAGCATTACAGCTGTCTTTCAAATTCGTATTGTTTATTGTCAATAACACAGCCTCTTGATCCGATATACCGGGAAATACATGGCACTTAGTTTGACTACCTATGGTCCCACTTACAAAGAAGAGGTCCAGAATTGTTTCAGAATTACCGTGTATTCTAGTACAGGTATCCACTAACTGTAATAAATTAAAAGAAAAGGCAATGTCTAGCATGGCCTTACCCTAAGCTGTCGTTATCACTTTTGAGCGACATCGTTTCCCAATCAATGTTTGGCAAGTTAAAATCTCCAGAGAGAATATTGCAGTCACCGGCTTTCACATGCTCGCTCATGTATAGCTTCAATGAATCCAAAACTGCAACACCAGAATTAAGAGTTCTATACAGAACAGCTATGACATATCGAACATTTTCATGGTAGGCCTTGCAAAAAATGCATTCAACATCCAATAAGTCAGGTATTTTTAAGAGCTTATCCTTGAAAGCGATGGCTACGCCTCCACCCCTGTCCTTTCTGAATGCGCTATACCCAAGTGGAATGAACTCGCTATCGTATATTTCTTCATTTAACCGTCAAGACAACGACATCTGGGTTTCTGAATCTGGGAAGAATTCCCTCTAAATCTGTACGCTTGTTTATAACGAACGCTGCTACAATTTACAATAAGTATTCCTAAAGGGCCACGCTTGCGCTTAGTCTGTCACTTTTGAGGACCTGATTTCTTCAACTTATAACAGGATCTTTTTTCAGCATCCCAACCAAAGAAAGTCCCATCGATGCTCAACTTATCGTAAAGCAGCTTTACTTTCACGTTTTTCTGCCTTTCCGTAGAACTCTCCCATAAAAGCCTCCGTGTTTCTCCTACTCGCCTCGAAAAGTCTTCAGGTAGTGTCAGTTCGATACCTTTTAGTTTATGCGATGCTCTAAGCAGGGAATTTTTTTCTCCGTAGTCAAGAAATTTTAGTCACTGGATGGGTTTTATTTTCGCTTTTTCTTCCGAGTCTGTGACACATTTCGATGCCGGTTACGTGAATGCCTCGTTTTTCATTAAAGACTTCATCTTTTACTTTACGTTCTAAGTCTTCTGATGGCTCAACTCTAGGTTCATGTAAGCCCTAAATTATTAGGTTATTTCTTCTGCTTCTATTTTCTAGGTCATTAACATGTTCACTAATGTTAGCGAGTTGTTCCTCCATGTTCGTTATTGTTGTTTCGATGCTGTCTACTTAGAGTTCAGCGCACTTAAACCACCCAACCTCCGCTCGATACCATCAGTTCTTTCTGTTAATTTTGATAGATTCCTTTGCATTTCATTTTGTGTTACCTGTATGTCCTGTATAATTGAAAGAATTTTACTTTGCCCATTTAACAGTTCTAGCAAAAGATCCTTTTCTGTTGGACCTGGATTTTCTTCTACGACTCCGCAAACCAGAAGATCTCTGAATAATGGACTAATTATACTAGACACAAAATAATTAAAACACAGTGGACAGGGCAACATTAGTTAAAACCGGTTATCTGATCGATAACCACGGGTTGTCATATATCTGCTAACCTGTAGCATGAAGCAAAAAGGACTGCTCAGCATGTTGCCGGGATTGCTGCCGCCTCGCCCACTGCTGAAGCACAGCTCGTCGGGTGCCTTTATAGCTATTGGATGGGGCATATGACTTGACCTCAGTGTTGTTGAGGCGATATCCAGACTTGGGAAATGTTCGACCAATAATTTGTGACGTGTTAAGGCACACATTTGTGACATGTGCAGCCATCATCTCCCGTTAACCACAAACCAACAGTTTTAAAAGCAGTTAGTTCTAGAACATTATGAGGGTCCCACTGAGAGCCAGTGGGCAAAGCCGCAGCTTGAGAACGTTGCCTAAACGCTTCTTCTTGCTTCCACAGCTCCCGGATTTCTTCGCTGGGCGTTCGTCTCCGGATCATGGCGTACCCTGCACCGGTCGAACACGTGGTGATTGCCAGCAGTTCGTTTTGGTTCATCCCTATCGTCCAGGCGGATGATCGGCGTGAATTCTCTGCGCACGTTCTTCCTTCTCTGGTTAAGGTGCATTCACACGACTGGGCGGAGGAGGAATTTTCGCAGCGGATGGCGTATCACGTGACGCGCGCGTCATCAAAACGTGCCGCCTTCGCCTAGTCCGGCCTCCTCCGCTCGCGGCCCGGATTGAAAATGCTCGCCGGTGTTTCCATCCGTCCGTTTGGCGGTCGTCTGACGTCAATTTAGCGTAGTCAGCGTCAAATCTGTCAACATTGGACATATTGGCGTGGCTACGATGGCGTGTTGTCGGCTTAAAGCCACGTGTGTTGTTGTGCAGTAGTGAACACACGTGGTTTTGCTGTGGTGCAGCGAGAAAGGCGAGTCATGGTTGCGCGCGCATTTCTATTTACTCAGACCACGCAGCCTGCGTGACCTCAATATGAGTGAGGTGCACAAGAAAACGCTAAGTGACGAGGCAATCGTAATTTTTTTTCTCTTGTTGAGGGATTCACAGCGCTATGGAATATAGAGCACGGCGCGCATTCAAACGCGCAGCTGCTAATAAGCGTTGGAGTCGAGAGTAAGCACGCGGATTCCGCAAACGGTGCTCCGGCTGTGGGAATGCGACATAACTCGGATGCGCCGGATTCAAGTGATCACGTGACTGTTTGGCCGCGGAGAAGGCGGGATTTTGCCCTCGCGTGTGTATCCACCTTTATTCAGCGCGCTCCCGTGGATGCTCCGACCATTGCAACAGCGACAAGTGACGCCATCAGATTGGTGACGTCAAGCATCAGCAACATAAATGCTCCGCCGTTCGAGTGCCCCGGCAGTGGGCAATGCAGCAGCAGCAACTTCAGCATGTTTCCTAAGGGCCTCTTCTTGCTTGCACAGGTACTGTACAATCAAGAAGGACAAGCAAGAAGTACTGTACAAGCAAGAAGGTACTGGACTACTCGTACTGTATCCGATCCGATAATCGATTGCTGCTGTAGTTGTGTTGCCCACAGAGTTCTTTGCGTAGTGGACTCATGTGCGAGTTTTCTTATGTCGTCGACTACCTTAGTCGTCTCATCCTAAGCGGTGACTTTGAGAGAAACCGGCGTTTAAAACTGGTAAACCTGACGAGTCCCAAGAAAGCTTTCTCAACGCTCTTGAGACCTCGGTCGAGTTGCCAATGTCCTGTTGTGATAACCCTTCTCTTGTGAAGGCTCTTTCCGATTTTGTTACTTGTCAGAAAAGTATATCCCCAAGATATATCTGACATGAAAGAAAGCTGTGAATACACGTTTCAATGCTTCGGAATTGCGTGTGGCTGCTATCGAAAACTCATGTTCGAAGGCACTATCTGATGAAGATTCGATCACCTTCGTTCTGAGGCGGTTTGCCTAAAGCGCACTGTTACTGAACTAACTGCCAAATATGATGATCTTGAAAACCGCTCACGCAGAAATAACATAATTTTTCATGGTATAGCAGAAAATAGTGACGGGAATCGCGACACACTGCACTCCAAGGTTGCGAAGCTGTTCAAAAGGCTTTCCCTTGACTGTCCGCGTACTTTACGCTTCGATAGGTTAGGCAGAAGGCGCCCTGGGCGTTCTCGCCCCATCATTATAAAGTTGCTTGATTTCAGCGATAAGCTAGTAGTGCTGAAAAATGGTCATAAGCTGAAAAATACCGCCATGAAACTTTCCAAACATTTTTCGGTCAGAGTGCGCGCAGTTCGCAAAAAGCTATAATACACTTCGGTTGAGCAGCGGAATAACGGCTCGGTTATTAAAATGAGGTTGGCTCACTTGGCAGCAAGGGCGGCCGCAGGCTTCACGTGTGCTCATGGACTCTGCGCATCTTTTACGCAGGCACTTGCTGATACCTTATCCAACAAACCGGCTCTGGTGGCTTTGCTACCGTTTTGGACTTGATCGCCATGGATTGGAAAGCGGCGGTTCCTACGTTAGCATAATCTTTCAAGCTACGGAAATTTGACTGCGACACTGCCGCTTCTGCCCCACTGGCTCGTCATCTGTGCGGACCCTACAAAAGCACCGAGCACACCGTCTGCTCTTTTCACTTGGCAGCAAGGGCGGCAGCAGGCTTCACGTGTGCCCACGAACTCTGCCCATGTTTTGCGCAGGTTGGGAATCAGTTAATTTCTTGATTTTCATTGTTCTTGAGGCTGCTGTCATTGCTGCCATTTGTATCAGTTTGTGTCTTTGGCATAGCTAATTGTTTTAAGGTTGTCAAAGGAGATCAGGTCACTTTTTGATGAGTTGAAGCGTGAACTTAAGGCTCATTCACACCGGCGACTTGAGGAGGTCGCGCGACCATTTGCGACTCGCGAACAAAAAGCGACCGAAGGCGACTGATGTTCACACCGGCAAGCCCGGCTGAGCGCGACCTGCAAGTCGCAATCCCGGACATTCTCGTTCTTTAGCGAGAATTCTAGGGATCTACGCAGTCAGCGCGCACTTCGCTGGCACTATGTAAATTGGTTTCGCGTTCCGGCAACAGCCATGCATTTTGTTTCGAGCGATGGCTGGATTTTGATTCGAGCGAACAGGAAGACGCCGTCCCTGTGCTGATGTGCTCCGCCGGGGTGTCAGCTGTGGCAGCGCGGAAGCCTCCGAAGAAAACGCGACGCTCGTGGGTGCGCCCGTGCCTCCGCTCGCGTGAAGTGACCGGCCACGCAAGCCGCCTCTTGCCCGAACTTTGTGCGCATGACAACGAGTGTTATCGAGAGTCGTAATTTCTAGTTCGCATTGCGTATTATTCGGTGCATAATATTGAAGCAAAGCTGTTCACCCGCTGTTCACCTTTGGGTGGCGTGCTCATCCAACGAACGGCAGCTGGAAAAAGGGTTTGTGTTGTGCTTTCTTTTCCTGCTGTTTAGCTTCCAGTGAATGCGACCGCGTATATTCGACACGTTGCTGCAACTGCTGCGTCCCAGAATCACAAGACAAGACACCAATTACCGGCCTGTAGCCTGCATATCGTGACGCGGGCATTGCATTTGGCGTGGACGACGACACACATCACTTTCGGCGCGGCGCTGATTGGTTGAGAAGCTTTGCGACCACGGTCGCGCGACTGAAAAATTGCGCAGTGAGCGACTGGCCCAAAATGGTCGCTTTTCGAGAAAAGCGACCATTTGCGACCGGTCGCTTTGCGACCAACTTGGTCGCGCGACCACTGTCAGTCGCCGGTGTGAATGAGCCTTTAGGGCGGAGTTGAACGATTTCAAGGACACAATCGAGCGAGACTTTCGCAAGGAACTAAGGGATATTAAAGCTTTTTGGCTAGAGAAAACAAGGAGTATGAAGAAATTAGGAATGAAAACCTAGCCCTGAGAGCCTCAAATGATGAATTTAAGGCACAGTGCTCTGATCTCGCACGGCAGGTAAATGACCATGGGAACAGAATACTTCGGGCTGAGCAGTATTGCAGGAGGACAAGGGTGCGATTTTGTACGCGTTCCAAAATGGAACGGAGGCGGTTCGTTCTTTACGTCACGAAATAGGCGGTCCGCCATGTTCGCGAGGACGAGAGGAAGCAAAGAGCCAATGAGCGAAGTGGACGCCTGCGTCACGCTTTTGACGTCTGCTTGGGGACCGTATAACATACTTAGAAGCGTTTCTAACATGTTGAGAAATATCTGGCTATTATGAATGAGTAGCAAAATGTGTTGGTGTTGCTTTTCAAAGATTCAGTTTGGAATGCAGAACGAGTTAAACAAATTATTGCGGTTAATGTCTTGAAATGGCGCTAGGTGGTGTCGCAATTTTGCGAAACGTTTAGTGGTGGCGCTATCCACTACCCCGTTTCAAGCAATGCTTGTATGCATGTCTCCACCACTATTAAAATTCAAACGGCGCGAGTTTTGAAGCGGTTGGTTCGGTCGAGCCGTTACGTGCGGAGAGCCATGTAGGAAAACGTGTCGGCTTCTGCGCCCGTTATGGGACCGCGCGTTTCCGAGGGCCAGCGGGAGACGGTGCTCGCTTTTATGAAGCCGCATCTCCAGCTGGCTTTAAGATCCAGCGAGCTGGGGCCGGGCTTCAGCCTTGTCGACCGACGACGGCTGTGGCAGCAGCTGGCTGACGTGCTGAACGCGGAAGGGCCCGTTGTGAAAACGGTCGACCAGTGGAGGAAGCAGCAGGTCTACGAGGCCCGCCGCGATGCTACCGCTATAGCCCAAGAGCAAATGTGAGTGACCGTCGAATGGTCCGGGCGATTTGTCCTTCGACATTGGTGTGTATTTTCAGAAGCACTGGAGGGGGTCGCGCACCCGGCTTCCGGGGCCGAGTGCTCCAGCTGACGGGCGCGGTCCTCTTCCGTGGCGTCACCGACCTACCCTACCAAGAGGTAAGCACACTGCCGGCGTAATATCATGCGTTCCTGAACGGTGCCGACTTAGAGTTTGCCATTATCTGTAAGTGGTACCTTTAGCAGAACGCGACACTGTTGGTGAACAGGAAAATAGCGTCGGAAGCTTTAGGTTGGTAGATCCTTCGGTGTCATTTTACGTGAAGGACATAAATATTATTTATGCTCTGTTATCATAAGTGAATCATGAATCTGGAAAACAAGCCAACTTTTGATGTAAATAAGAAATATGCGTTGTATTAAGGACTCGGTATCCTATCTTGCCAACGATCAACAGCCGGGCAAAAGGTTGGTTGGCCCTGAAAAGGGTTGTTTGGTGGTAAGAGATGAATTTGAGTAGATGACTGAAAAGTAGTTCCAACAGGTCCTTGTCTGCCCAAACGAAGAGGGCATAGCTTGTACATGACGCGTGACACTGCCAAAGGATGCCATCAGGCCAGTGGCTCTTCAACAGAGAGAGAGAGAAATCACTTTTTTTTATTCTGCGATAAAAAAATGCATCAGTGCCCTGAGTCCAGGGCGTCGCTTGCGGCATGCTTCAGCACTAGGCCGATGAAGTCCCCAAGGAATCGTTGGTCGTGAAGGGTGGTTGCGGCGGTCAGCCACTCGGAGGAAGGGGTAGATGGGAGGGATGAAGGTTTGGGTAAGGGGGTAGTTTTGGATGGCATTGCCATAGGATATGTGATGTGTTAGGAGGATAGACACTACAGTGGCTACAGCGAGGGAGGTGGGCAATTGTTGTGCACGTTGCAATTCTTGACAACAACAGCTTCCAGCGATGAGCTGGTTGCGAGTAATCAGCAACTCATATGAACAATTCCCACCACAATTATTCATTTCAGGTGCTGCGAAGGATCGAACAATCCACCACCCGGCTCGCCATCGCGGCAGAGAGGATGGCAGCGGCTCAGGAGGGCATACTGGAGAAGGTGCGCTCCCTGGCACTAGTCGTAGCTGGCCACCTGCAACAAGAAAGGAGGAATTAATTTATTGTTTATTTTCACCTATTCAATTTCATTTTAGTCATTTATTGTTCTTTGAGTTTTATATCTTCACTTTCATTTTATGCACTTATTGTTGCTTCATTTTAAGTTTTACTGTTTAAGTTTCATTGTTGCCTTGTATGAGTAATGCAGGAGGATTTTTTGGACGAAAGGTGTAATGTGTGCACCCATTTTTGTATCGTAGTATTTTCCTCTTTCTATTTATACTAATCCAGCTGCAACGCCAGCGTGCTTTCTTTTATTTACACATTTCGAAGACACTGGAATCATTACAAGTAGTTGTCGATTTCTGTGTATGGGTTTTGTACTGTGATATTTATATTGCTTCACTATGTTTTGTAGCTTACTGCACTCATTATGAAGCGTTACCGCATAGTGTTTGCACTGTGATATTTTCATTTCGGCACAGTCATGCTAAGGTACAACTACAATGTGGTCTTTTTTCAGAGCACCAAACTAGTCACTCTGCAAGTTGCATAGTTTCACAAATGAAAATGGCCATCATCACTGCACCACGCCGGTGATTGGTTTCCTCTAGTTTTCATTCCAAGTGAGCAAGAATAAGTTTTAAGTGTAACACGTTCTGGGTGCTGTGAGATTGCAGAGCTAATTATTCATGTTGTATGCAATTTATGTTTCATCACAGCTGGCAAGTGCACTCACCTTTCTACAATTATGATTCACCTGTTCTTTAGCATCACACTGCAATTGCTGTCGAAAAATGAATGCTTCTGGTCAGTGACTCATAACACTGAGAAGGGAATGGACATACATGTCAAAGTCATACTTTCTTGCAAGGTCACTTAAATGTAACTGCAAGTTTTATTTGCCGTGGTGAATACGAATTGTGTGATGCTCATGTTGCAATGTTCTCACATGCTTTGCTACGTGTAGCATGCTGTATGTACAAGGTTCATGATGTACAGAGGTCAACACTCATGTCTAGAACACACTTGCGAGGGCCAAAGCAGCCACCTAAGCTTAAGCCGACCACCAGGTCAATAAAAATCAATGGGAACTGTACATTTAGTCACGCAAGCTCCCATACAGCAGATTTTATGCCACATGTCGTCATCAGATTCGCCAGCGCAGTCCTGCAAACATGATTTGCGCGTTCTAGAGATGTGTGTTGGCCTCTGTACTTGTCGTCATAACATGTAATAAAGTTGACCTTTGTATTTTTTGTGCTTTCACGTTAATTTACGCCTACCCATTTAGACATGATGTGACGAGTATAATGTCACAACACTCAGTGCTAGATTTTTTCTTTTGTGGTTGAATCCGCATTCATTACGCTTTACTTGCTTGCCTCGTCTGCGTATTCATGCTTGCATGGAAGTTTTCATACACCTAGCACAAGAGGTGGCTAGCAAGCATATTGCATCGTTCCTACTAATGTACACCGAGCGCCCGAATGCACAGGATGTGGCGGTTGCGATCATTCTGGTGTTTTATGAAAATTATGCAAACCTGTGCAAGAGTCTCCGAGGTTTATGCAAACCTTGGAGCCTCTTGCACAGTGAAGAGGGTACAATTGTTTCCGAGTCCACGGCTGTGGCATTGTTTTTGAAGGATTTTTGTATAACTTTACTTCGTTTGTGTTTAAATTATCATAATCTGTCGGATGTTTTGATTTGGAAACATTGACCATCCGTATGGAGGGGTACTTGATGTGTATACAAGTTCTTTAATGTATTTTCCACTGTACAAATACAGCCTTGTGATAGCCTAGGGGCATTGCAATTTGTATAAATAAATTATGTATGTGTTATGAAAGCTCACCATTCCTGTGACATCAATATTCCTGTGACTATCAACAAAGTTGTTACCAACTAAAGTGTTCTGCCCTAGTTAGGGGTACACATTACGAATACTTACCAAGCAGAGACTCGCCAGGCTGCAGTTGTGCGGCGAGGCGCGTACACAGTGGATTATGCTGCCACATCCAAGAGTCGTGGCCCGAATCAGGGAGCCGGAGGTCCACAACAAGGATGCAAAGTTCCGAGTTGCACACCTGCAATGAGGAGCAATACAAAATAGCGCTGCAGATATGCTCAAAATCCCTTTTTGCCATTCATATGCAGAAAACAATACATACATTTACGCTGGTATAAGCAGCTACACTGTTTCACTCATAGGCGTGCACAGGGTTTCGCATTTGGGGCCTTTTGTGCGCACGCCTATGGTTTGCACTAAGTGATCGCTAAATGGAAACTTGGGGCACGAAATTGCGCAAGAACACCCATACACGCCAAATCCAGCCCATGCAATGGTTGTAAGTACTTCCCTGTTCAAAATGCTTCCATCGTATCTTCCCTATAGTGTATCGATTTTTGCTACGACTGCTGCCCATGTTCCTAAATACCTCCAAAATGCACAACTCCATTGTGTATGCACGCCAGAACGAAAACACAATTTTGGTACGGCAAACGGCTCATGCACAGAAACACATGGCACTCATCATTACCGCTGACATGTCAGACTTCAACGAGCTCGTACACAGTTCCCCGCATGTCCTCTTTTAATCGTTACATTACTAGTTATGCCAGCTTGGGCATTAAACTGAACAATTGCTACTATGGGCGAGTAAAAATGGCGACTACAGTTTGAAGTAAAACATTCAAACGGTACTTACGACTATGACGTTGAGGGCGTAATAACCCTTTCTCGACATGAAGCTCGCCGTGTCGGCCGGGCTGAGTCCCTCTGGCTTCATAACGGCGATCAACGTGCCGTCGACGCACGCTAGCACGCCTGGAATGGCACCGCGTCGCGCAAACGCCGCCTTTGCCTCATCCTTGGCAGCCGGTGTCAATGAAAAGTCCACCAACTTTCTCCGGGCAGACACGGAAATGATGGCCTCCGTCACCTCCTGGATGGTGTTGCTCGCGGCCGGCTGCGCCATGCCTATTTGCTCCTCGCGACCAACGCTCCTCCGGAAGCTTCCAGTGCCGAAAAATCGCAGCGCGCACAACACCTTCCTTTCTGTGGAAAGGCCACTGGCTCGCTGGCATCCAATGATGGAGTCAAGCTCGTCGCACAAGCGACGCACTGTTCGTTTGGACAGACGAAAATATTGCCGGATCTCTTCCTCCGTCAACTCTTTAAATGCATCATCTACCTCGGGTCATCGTCTCTGCGCGACTGCAGCAGCCGCACAGGCGACACGAAAAGACACGGCAGAGAAAGAAAACGCCATTTTCTCCAACTGTTGGGATTCCCGATTTGGATTGAACCGGATACGAAAGAGGCTAACTGTCCCAAGCGCTTACGTTTTAATCCAATCCAAGTCGTCTGGTAGCCGTTCTAATCCGTTCTATCGAAACGGACGGACTCGGCAACCGTTCCGTTGCGTTCGTCCGTTAGCAGACGACACGGAATGATTGACAGCAGCAAGACGTCACGGTTCACGTCACAATTGACGTCATGGCGTTCGTCACGATTCAAATTGACCAATCGTGTGCGGCTCGATGGAACGGAACGCCTCCGTTCCATTTTGGAACGCGTACAAAATCGCACCCCAAATGTCGAAATAAAAGGCATTCCGTACAAGTCCTCCGAAGATCTAGTTGAAATGGGCATAAAAATTGCAAAAATAAGTGGGCGTTCCGTTTGTTGCGACTGATCTCGGACGAGCACAGAGTTCCAACGGCACGCAATCCAAGCAAAAAAAAAAAAAAAAAAAACGCGGTTGTGCAGTTCGAGCAGAGACAAAGGCGCGATAGCTTTTTGATGAATGCGCGCGCAGTAAGCCTGAAGTGTTCTGATCTCGGCATTGACTCTCAGTCACCTGTGTTCGTAAATGAACATCTGTGCCCAGAGTTGAAACGACTTCTTGGTCAAGCTATGGCGCGCAAGCGCGAGACCGGTTGGAAGTTTGTCTGGGTGCGCGATGGAAAAATGTTTGCGCGGCAGACTGATAACGCAACAAAGATCAAAATTGAAAACAATGATGAGGTAAACAAAATGATCAGTCCTTTCTGAAATCGGTGCAACGAAAGAGGCGGTTCGTGTTGTAGGCAGAAATATTACGGCACTGCTGGAAAAGAAAACATCGGTGGTTTATTTCATGCTTATTTTCTGTTGCCATGTAGGTCAAGTACCACGCATGCTCGTGGAATTTCGTGTCTGTTGGTTCATGAAATCTTTGCTTTATCATGTAAAAACGTTTTGGCGTATAAGTTATTTTTTGGGAAGAATTCATTTTACTTACTTCTATTGTCTTAGAATGCACCAGGACTCGAGGTTTTGTAGCTTGTTTTGGTTACAATTTTTCATTTGTGCAGCCTATCGTGTTCGTGGTTGTAAAATTTGTTGGATAGGGATAGTTGTCGCAGCTTTTGTCGTTGAACTGTTGTTCGAACGCAAAATTTCTTTCGGAATAAATTCGGATTTTACAATGCACAATTTCCTGTTGACCTTTCAGCATCGAAATGAGCGCTTGTAGCATTAGTCCGTCAGTGTTAAGGTATGAAAAGGTCGAGAAATGTGATTCACCTCTAACTTTTATTTATCTTAATATGCAGTGAGCACGTGGCAAACAGGATGAATTCTCTATGTTTCTTAGTGAGTTCGGCTTTTCTTTTTCTGTTATTATGTTGACAGAAACGTGGTTTTCGGCTAATGATGACATGCATCTAGAAGGTTATAACGGAGTTTTCTAAAGAGATCGCTTAGAAGAGGTGGAGGCGTATGTATGTTCATTAAACAAGGCATTAAGTATGAACTGCTTGTTAAAAACTCGGCACCGGGCCCAGACTCGATCACAAATTCAATGATTCGAAACATGGATTCGGTAGCCCTAAAGAAAATAACAAAGGTTTTTAATAGCGAATACTGGGCCAAGGGAGACTTGCCCCAAGAGTGGAAATTGCCTAAAATAATCATGATCCCCAAACCAAAAAAGAATCCCTCCATTGATACGCTCCGGCCGGTATTGCTGACGTCCTGCCTGGGTAAGCTGTATGAAAGGGTGATCCATAGCAGATTGCAGCGATACCTGGAAGAGCGGAGCTGGTTCCCGGACTCCATGATAGGATTTTGCACGGGTTTATCTTGCCAGGACGCGTTCCTCCTACTTAGAGGCGAAATTATAACTAATATACCGTACGGCAACGAGAGATTAGTCCTAGCACTAGACCTCAAAGGAGCCTTCGACAACGTCTTTCACGCCGCAATATTGGAGGAACTCGAACACGCGGGTTGTGTGTGATGAGCGCACATACAATTACTTAAGAGCGTTTCTTTCCAACCGCGAGGCAAGCATCAGTATTGGCCAAATCACATCGGATTTATTTAAAATGCCAAACAAAGGAACACCTCAAGGAGCGATAATATCTCCTCTGCTCTTCAACATGGCGACGTGTCGTCTCGCGCGCGATCTGAATAGGATACCCGACCTAGGTTACACGCTCTACGTGGACGACATCACGCTGTGGACGAGTAGAGGTTTACTAGGGGATAAGGAATATACGCTCCAAAGCGCAGTATTAGCGGTAGAGAAATTTTCCAAATGGAGCTGCCTGAAGTGCGCGCCCGAAAAATCTGAGGTCATCCGGATACACGCGAAAGGCTATAAATCCAGAGGATCCATTAACATCGTAGTTGAGGGTCAATCAGTCCGAGAGGTACCCACGATGCGAGTCCTGGGTTTGTGGCTGCAGAGCGACGGGATAGCAGTACAGACGCTCAAAACCCTAAAATCCACAACCCACAACATAGGTCAAATGATACGTCGCCTGACGTATCGAAAAGTGGGAATGCGAGAAGACGATACCCTAAGGCTCGTACAGGCCTTAGTCGTTAGTCGAATAACGTATGGCTTACCGTACCAAATCCTCAACAGGGAGGAGGAAAGGCAGGCCAACACAATAATCCGAGCCGCTTTCAAAGCTGCTCTGGGCCTGCCTAAATGTACTTCCACGGAGCGCATGTTAGCTTTGGGAGTGCACAATACTTTCGACGAACTGAGGCAGGCCACTATGATGCGGCAGAGGGAACGCCTCAGCTTCACAAAAACTGGTAGCGCAATATTGGCTAGACTCAATATCCCAGCATACCCCATGTATCTCACCGAACAGGCCGTATTTCTCCATCCTTCGGTGAGATCCAAAATTACAGTAGCCCCAATTCCAAAGAATATGCATCCCGAGTACAACAAAGAAAGGCGCAAAGCACGCGCAAAACACATTCAATCAACGTACTCTAATAACCATAGGTACAACACGTACTACACGAACGCAGCTGTGTATACACAGGCGACCGGGCAGAGCTATCAAAGGAGGTACGCACTGGCAGTGGTGAACGTGATCTGCCAGCAGCAAATAACGGCATCGGCCACGGCGGGATCCCCCACCTCGGCCGAAACATTAGCAGTGGCGATTGCACTCGCTCATGCGGAGCGTTCGCAAAGGGACTCGGTCGTTGTCACGGACTCGCAGGAGACGTGTCGCATGTTTCTTAAGGGGCACGTGACTGCGGCTAGCCTCGCGATAATCCCCAAATCCTTCAACCACCGTCATCGCCTACTCTGGTGCCCGGGCCACGCGGGGGTACAGGGGAACGAAAAGGCTAACGCGTTAGCTCGAGGGTTTACTAACCGAACGACGGCGTCCTCTTCTAAACCCAACCACTCGCACTATCCCTCACAAAATCCTACCAATTTAAATGCCAAAGACATGCTTGCTCATCAGCGCGGAGTGCGCAGAAAATACCCGCCGCATCAACCACAACTTAGCGGGGAAGAGGCCGCCGATTGGCGTAAAATACAGACTGGGGTATTCCCCCATTTAAAATTGCTAAACGCCATGTATCCCACTCGTTATAGGGCCAACTGTCCTTGGTGCGGTGGCATGCCTACCCTAATTCATGTAACTTGGGAGTGCGCTAAGCACCTTCATAGACCAAATACCAGTGACACAATGGAGCAGTGGGAGGCACAGCTCGCCCGCTCCGACCTGGCAAGACAAAAGTCTTTAATTAGCCAGGTCAGGCAGGCGGCAGAGGCCAGTGGGGCCCTGGACTGAGAGGCTCCGACCACCCCTCCTTAATTTATTTTCCATTACAATAAAGTTTCTATTATTATTGATCACCTATCTTTATGCACGTCAGATGTTGAGATAATATGTTTGAAATGCGGAAAGTTTCTTTTCGCTGTGGTGTAGCGTCCACCTGACGGAAATTTAAATGGGGTTTTCCAGCCGCTAGACGCGATATTCTCTGATGTTAATTGTCACCGACCCCGTGAACGAGGCGCAGACGCCGGACCAAATTCCAAAGCCCACTTATCAGCTTCCGAAAATAATCCCACGAAAGCAAGGACAATTAAGTGTGGGCCCTCTGGTGCGCCAGCGAACGCCGGTTGTTGTCCAAAGACCAAGTGAGAGCCCGGAGTTGTCGAAACACAACAAAATATATTCTTCACACAAGGCAGTTACACCCACACTTGCACACTTAGGCACAGCACAATACAAATCAGATGGGTATTAACAGACGCAAGAAACTAACTCACGACAAGCACTAAGAGTCCAACACGTAAAGTACAAAAGGAAAAGGAACACTCAGTGTCCAATCGTATTCACCCGCGTTGGTCTTCGAGTCAGACGATCTCGGCGTAGCTCGGGGGCAAATCTCGAAGAAGGAACTTGTTCCGGAAATGCAGACGCTCGATGAACTCGTTGACTAGCTTACCGGGGAATCCGCTGCTTCCGCTGACGCTCGGTCTTCATGTTACATCACTTCACCGGTGCGGACTGAACTCATGAACTCCCCTAAACGATTCTCGCACGGCGGTTATATAGCTTCCACAGGCGTTCTCGAACTTTCCTATCGGAGTCGTGATCTCGTAGCATAGCCAAACCTTGGGAATCTGCTCGTGTTTTCTCGCACCTTCGGCCGCCGCCGCCGGAGAGTAGTCAAGGGGGGGGGGGGGGGTGATGACTCATGCTGTTGGCGCACGCTCACGCTGTAGTTATCCCTTTCGACTCGCTAGGTGAGGTGTCTCGGCGCGCGCGTGTGCTCTCTCTCTCTCTCTCTCCGGTTAACGTCGCTTCGTCGAGGCTCTTCTAGACGTCCAGGCACCGTTGTTCGCGTTGTTGTTTGAGGCGTATGCGCTCTTCCCCTCTGTTGAAGTTGCCGCGGAGCCGGCGTGTTCTTTTGCTGGCTTGCGTGACAAGCGGCGCTTGCTTGCAACACGCGCTCTTTTGTGACATTAATATACATCAGTAAAATTTAGTTCTAAGTGGTGATCTATGTTTTCTAATACATTACAACAGGCGGAATTTTCTATGCTTCTTGATTCGTACTTGTTGTCAAATGTGGTACTGGAATCAACTAGCATTTCAGCAACTTTTTCGCCACGTTATTGGACCTTTTTATTACAAATTTACTATGTGAAAGCCTCTTTTCTGGCACAATCAACATTGCAATTAGTGATCATTTGCCGATATATATAGTTATTGATAAGTGCCATATTGAATCAAAGCCAACCAATAAATTTCGGTGCCAGAACATAACTGAAAACTCTCTCTCGCATTTTCGAGACGAAATCTCCAGAACTAGTTGGGAAGCAGTGCTCTCGTGTTCATCAGCAAACGCTGCATATGACAATTTTATGGAGATAATTTCCCGTATGTGTAAGCGATATTTTCCCTACAAAGAAATAAAGAAGTGAAAATAAAGAAATAAAGCTGTTAAAAATTATTAATGAGAAAAAAATAGCATGTATCAACTATTCTTGAAAAATCGTGATCCAGACACATTGGATTCGTTTAGGAAGTATACTAATAATTTAACCAAGCTTATGAAAAAAGCAAAACGCAATTATTATTCTTGCATGTTTGAGTGCGTTGCAGGGCTTAAGGAGATGTGGAGCAAGTTAAATTTAATTACCGCATTACACAAAGCTAATTTTGGTGTAGAAGAAATAACTGAAGGTGATCGAACATACAGGGGCAAAGCATTGGCTGAGATATTTAATAATCACCTTACATCATTGGTAGAAAGCGTCAGTGACACCACTGCACTACATTACATGTCCGCAAAAGTAGCTTCGTCGGTTGATCTTTGCCCAACGGATGAATATGAGGTTATGTGTGTTTTCAGAAAGCTACAGAAAAGTAAATCGGAACATATTGACGGTTTAAAGATGGCTCCAATTTGTTTTGTTACAGATATATTCGTCGTCCCTTTAACATACATTTATAACCTCATTTTAGGCACAGGTATTTTCCCACAATGTATGAAGCATGCAAAAGTTACAGTCCTGTTCAAGGGAGGAGACAAAAATGATTAGGAAAACTATAGGCCCATATCCGTTCTACCATTGTTTTCAAAGCCCATGGAAAAAGTAATATTTGTAAGATTATCGAACTTCTTTACAAAATACTCGGTAATTTCGCCGGCTCAGTACGGTTTTAGGTCAGGGCTGTCGACAGAGGTAGCATTCCTACGGCAAAAGGAAATTATATTAGGCAATATAGAGGACAGGAAACTTACACTAGGTATATTTGTTGACTTCTCTAAAGCCTTTGACCGGATAAATCACGATACCCTTTTACAAAAGTTAACCTATTACAGCACTCGAGGCACTGCACTGAAAATTTAATTACCAGTTATTTCAGCAATAGGCTACATTGTGTAAGCATGAAAACAGAACAATCATCTTTGCAAAATGTTGCTCAAGGTGTATCTCAAGGTAGTATATTGGGGCCGCTACTTTTTATTACTTATGTCAACAACATTCTTAACATAAACCAGACAATCCAATATGACATATATGTGGATGACACTTGCTTGTTTTTCATAGGTGTGGACGTAAATGACCTTATTTCAGCAGCAAACGAGACACTAGGCGACTTGTATGCATGGTCGACCGTAAACTCCCTACAAATCAACTGATTAAAACCAAAGCCATTCTGTTTTGATCGAAGGGAACAACGTACACAGATACTTCAAAACTATAGCTAAATGATTCTGCAATTGATTTTTCTTCGACAGCTAAAGCATTGGGGATAGTTTTTCACGAGCATATGTTATGGGATTCCCATTGTGAAATGGTTGTGGCGACACACTGCGCACAAACCGGCGCAGCCTCCGCCTCGCCACTTGCTAGCCCGGCGTCACACGGCTGCATGCTGCGCCACGCCTCCGATAAGGGACAGCGCCACCGCAGCGTCACCGGAGGCTTACGTCACCGACGGTGGATATAAACCCAAGCTGCCAAGCTCGAAACCTTCTGCCTTCGCTAACCATTCGAGCGCAGTGGCGGTATGCTCGCCCCGCCGCTGCTACTACGCTAATAAACAGTCGTTATGTTTCATGTTGGGATGCGTCCTTCCATCGACGCGGCATCCCACATCTGGTGACCCGGAAACCGAACAAACCGCACCGCCATGGCCGAATCAGAAGTCCTCACCGCTCTTCGCCAGCAAGTGCAACAACTTCAACAGGAACTGCAGACCCAGCAACAGCAGCATTCTCGCAACGCGTCCACAACCGAGGCCGTGCCTGCCGGCTCCGCTGAGGACGTCACAGCTCCTACAGAAGGCATCCCGCACGCTGCCTCATACGACACCTGGCGCGTCGCCATCAAGCTTCCGCCGTTTCCGGTGGACTCGCCCGAGGTCTGGTTCGCCCAGGTCGAGGCCCAGTTCTCCCTGGCGCGCATCACGCAGGACCAGACCCGCTACGATTACGTCGTCGCCCACCTGGACGCACGTTATGCCAACGAGGTCCGGGATATCCTTGCCAACCCACCAACGGCCAACCTCTATGAACGCCTGAAGACTGCACTTATCCGCCGCCTGTAGCTGTCGGAAGAACAGAAGATACGACAACTTCAGTCCGCAGAGCTTTCTAAGCGCAAACCTTCGCAGCTCCTGCACCGCATGCGTGCACTTGCGAGCAACATGCAAGTTCAGGATTCTTTCCCGCGAGCGCTTTCGCTCCAACGACTCCCGCCGAACGTCCAGGCAATTCTGCAAGGTCAGGTTAGGCTACCTCTCAACAAACTTGCGGAGATTGCTGATCGCGTCATCGATTCCTCCTTGTCGCAGTTATCGCCCACCATCCAGGTTGTCGCCGCACCGGTGAACACCACAGAGCTTGCACGCCGTATCGACGACCATCGATCGACAGCTCACCTCCATGCAACAACGCCTTGGTGAACGTCTTCTGATGCAACAGCGCCGCCACTTGCAAAGCCGCGACCTTAACACCACTTCGTCGCGGCAACCTGCAGAAATTGCGGAGCTTAAGCAGATCATTGCAAAGCAGAACGCACAGATATTAGAACAGAACGCCCAAATTAAGGGTCTCATGAGCAAAATAGATCAATTGGTCGCAAAGGCAGACCAAGGGACGGCAAACGACAAGGCAGAAAAAAACGCAGCGGCGGTGGCCCCGCGGAAAATGCCTCGTAGAAGCTCACCCCCTCCGACTTCTAGCAAAACACAGGCACCGCAGAGGAAGGAAGCCATGGAGTCTGAAGAGACTCAGACTAGCCAAACGGCTCAGACTAGCGAAACGGCTACGCAGCCAACCGTTGAAGAACAGAAACGACTCACGTATGGCGAAACGATCATTCTAGCGGCAATGAAACGCATGGAAGATCGACTTAACACGCTCGAGACTAAACACGAAAAGTATGCGGCACGAGTGGCGGCCATCGAGATCAGAATGAAACCCACATTGTTAAAGAAGGAACGAATGAGTAGGATCAAGAAGACCATCTCAATGAGGAAGGAACGGCTGGACACAGCCGCCAACGAGGGCTTTGACGCAAAGTAGAAATAGGACTAATAAAATGGGCCGCAAAGAGCTCACGACCATTTTTTAATGGGACTGCCGAGGAATAAGATACAAAGACATGGAATTGGCACTTCACATGAATCAGGTTGAAACTAGGCCGGCCATTCTTGTTTTACAAGAGACAAGGGGAGTCCCAAAAATTCCGGGATACGTTACATACACCGACCCAACCAAAATGGGTACGGCGATCCTAGTGGAGAATCACATAGCAGCTACACAACACCTTACTGCACAAGCAGGGTGTGAGCAGGCGCTGGTGGAAATGCACGCAAAGGAAATTGGAAGTAAAAATCATATTTTCGTTATGAGCGTATACTGCAGACCATCGCAAAGACACTATGAATTCGATCGAGTTGCGATGGACGCGAAGAAATTGGCCGGGAACAGGCCACTCCTGATTTTGGGCGATTTCAACGCGCTGCACACCTTATGGGGGTATAAATTTCAATACAAGAGGGGAAAGGCTTTGGTCAAGACTATGGAAGACTTGGACGTTTTTCTACTCAACGAACCCGGAGTAGCCACAAGAAGAGGCAACAGCGTCTCGAGAGATACAACACCAGACCTGTCCTGGCTCAGCGGAATGCTGGATATCTCGTGGAAGCGTGAGGACGTGTACTTGGGCTCTGACCACACCATAATCACACTCACCATACGGGGCCCAGACTTCCGGGCTAAGCTGGGAGCATCTCGCATAACGGACTGGGATAAGATGCGTTCATACACACAACAAGACGGCGAAGACGCGGACGAAGGGGACCCGCATGATACCTCGTACAAGACATGGGCCAAGAAACAAAAGAAGATCCTCGACAAATTCACCCAAGAAATTGCAACTACAACGAAGGTACCTTTCGTCGACAGCAGGCTCGCTCACATGTGGGCGGCCCGGCACTCGCTCACGAAGCGCTGGAAGAGGCAAAGGCACAACAGGAAGCTTGCGCGTCGGATAGCCGAGCTTAACAACGAAATTTCGGAATACGTGGCCAAGCTCAGCAAAGAGAACTGGCTGCAGGTATGCGACGGCCTTCAGGGACGGCTATGCGTGGGCAAGACATGGAAACTGCTGAGGCACCTCATAGACCCCGCAGGCAGCAAGACAGCAAGCAACCGGTTGCTGACGAAGGTCCTAAACACATACGACGGAGACAGCGAACGGCTTATGAAGGCCCTAGAAGACCAATATTTTCAAACGGAGCGAGGGCAACACCCGATCCCGCGAGAATACACAGGACCCAGCAATGAAGACCTGGACAGGCCGTTCACGATCCCCGAGATGTGGACAGCAATTGACGAGAGCAACAAGAAAAGAGCTCCGGGGAGAGACGCCATCACCTATAGGTTGCTCGCCAACATGAGCGGTAGGACGGCACAATCTCTGCTCGAACATATAAATAAGGCTTGGGAAACCTCTCAACTCCCGCCGGGGTGGGAAGAGGCCGAGGTGCGATTCATTCCCAAACTGGGTAAGGCCCCCGCGACCGAAAACATGAGGCCAATATCGCTGACCTCCTGTGTTGGCAAGATGATGGAGCGTATGGTACTACGTCGCCTTCAGGAACACCTTGAGGTCTCCGACCAACTTCCGAAAACGATGTTTGGGTTCCGCAAGCATCTATCAACACAGGACGTCTTGCTTCAGCTTCAAGAGCTGGTAATTAAAAGAGCTACGCGAAACAGCCCCAGGGCAATCGTCGCCTTAGATCTCAAAGGGGCGTTCGACAATGTTACTTATGCTAGTATACTCACCAACCTCAATGAGACGAGGTGCGGGAGGCGCACTTTCGGATATGTCAAAAACTTTCTGTCCTCACGCAAGGCACGAATATCAATGGGTGAAGAGCGATCAGAGCCAATTGAATTGGGGGAGCGGGGCACCCCACAGGGAGCAGTGTTATCCCCACTCCTGTTTAATCTGGCCTTACTGCCACTGCCACGATTACTAGACCACATCGAAGGAATCGGACACGCGTTGTACGCGGACGATGTTACAATATGGACGGAGCAAGCGGGCTCCGACGGCTGGATGGAGGAGACACTCCAAGCGGCAGCACTCACAGTGCACGAGTACGCGAAGACCTGTGGACTCAGCTGCGCGCCGCAGAAGTCGGAACTCCTCGTAATCCAACCAGGAAAGCCCCGCAAGCAGCCCCCACCAGACATCTGCATCCAAATTGACGGCATCACAGTCCAGCCGGCGGACACTTGTAGAATTCTCGGACTCTTAATACAAGACAATGGCAAAGCACATGCCGCCATCGCCAAGATGAAGACCAGCGCGGAGAAGATCCTAGCCATGCTGAGAAGGGTTTCAACTAGAAACAGAGGACTCAGGGAAGACGACGCCCTCAGACTAGTGCAGGCATTCATAACATCCAGGATAACATATTCGGCCCCGTATCTCAATCTAGACAGGACTCAAAAGAATACACTCGATACCATGATCAGAAAGGTCACCAAGCAAGCCCTCGGCCTACCCATCTATTCGTCGACCCAGCGCCTGCAAGCCTTGGGGGTACACAACACAGTCGACGAACTCGTAGAAGCCCACCTGTCTAACCAGCGACTTCGCCTGAGCCAGACAAATCATGGCCGCGCGGTGCTGGATAAGATAGGGTGGCGCAAGGAGAGAGCAACAATCAAGAGGTACATTCCAACTGATGGGATGACGACAATCACCACCAAGCCCTTACCCCGAAACATGACGCCGGAGCAAAATGATGGCAGGAGAGAAGCCAGAGCTCAGGCGGTTAATTCCAAAATGCAGCGATTGGAGCGATTGGATTGCTTTGCTGCTGCCCTTGACGAGGGACGCATCCACGTCCCTCGTAAAGGGCAGCAGCAAAGCAGCGGTGGTGGTAACCGACGGGGAACGGTTGGTAAACAGCGCTGCACTCAACACCAGAGAGTCAGCGACAGCAGAGGAAGTGGCCACAGCCCTGGCGCTGGTCCAACCGGGCGCCAGAGTAGTGGTTACCGACTCCAAAAGAGCTTACGGCGGCTACAGGAAAGGGGTGATCTCCTCAGAGGCAGCCGCAATATTAGCGAAGAAAAGGGCACCCGAGCGAGCCGTAGAGCTTGTATGGGTGTCTGCCCACACAGCGGTAGCCGGCAACGTCATAGCCGATTACCATGCCCGAGCGATGAGCCTCCGGGCAGGGCAGGACGCCGACACCACCAACCCGGTGCTCACGTACAAAGAGATTACCTCCGAGTAGAGGGAGGATTGGCGCACCTTCCCCGGGCCGCACCGCACCCTGAGCAGGGAACAACAAACAATCATCAGGCGCATTCAGGCGGGTTCGCTTACCCACCCTGCCGTGATGAATAAATTCTACCCAGAAACCGAAGAGCACATTTGTCCATTTTGCAAAAATAACACAGGCACCCTCGCACACATCTTGATGGAGTGCATGTCACTCAAATCCCCTATACCCCCCATCCCCCCTCCGTCCCCCGCTACCCCACCCCATGAGCGATGGGAGACCTTACGGTCCAGCCCCGCCCTGTCGATCCAGCTTGCGCTGGCGGCTAGGGCCCAGGAGCTGCTGGCGATATATGGGTCCCAAAACCAGGGAACCACCCCGTCCGTCGTCTGAGAAGACGCCGTCATTTTGAGCTCAATAAATGTTTCTCTCTCTGTCTCTCTCTCTCGCGGCAACCTGATAACAACGGCCCGTGTTACTACCACCGACGCTTCGGGGACAGAGCCCGGCAATGTCGACCACCCTGTTCCGTGGGACATGCGGAAAACGCCAACGGCAGCTCGTAGAGACGGCCGCAAGCTGCCAACCCGGAGGCCGTCGCATCTTCGTCACCGAACAAATCACGAAGCAGCGGTTCCTTGTCGACAGCGGTTCCGACATTTGCTGCTAACCGCGAGCCCATCTTCAAGGTCCTCGTCTGCCTAACCGCCGTATTCAGAAATGCAACTTAGCTTGAAGCCAATGCTTGACTTGATTTAAAGGAAGGACGCCTGGCGTGAACATGCCATGGACACTCACTGCGTTTGCTTCGGCACGTTCACAATAGGCGTCACTTAACTCAAGTCAAGCGTGGACTTGAAGCGAAGTTGCATTTCTGAATACGGGGGTAAGTCTTTCGAGCTCAGTGAGGCAAACCGCTCCACAATCAAGACGTACGGCTCGCTCCGCCTTTCGCATCCAGGTCAGAATTTACGCCATGACCGTCACTGGAACGTTGTCATCGCCGAGCCAATCCTCGGCTCAGACTTTCTGGCAGCGTTGCCAGGTTCAACGAGGCGGCGTAGCCAAAAGCTAGAGAAGTTGTAGCCCAAATGTAGCCAAACAGCAAAAAAGTTCATAATATTTCGTAGCCAAATATAGTCATTTTTATTTGCAATTTTATTTGTGTATACATTTTCACATTCCACTACGCCAATCCTTTTTTGTACAACCCGTTGAAACAAAATGTGGGTGCCACCGTGATGGTCGGCCCTTTACATCAACAACAGCGACATTATGCTTGCACAGAACTCTTTTTGGTTGGCCCCGGAAACTCTTAAGTTTGAGCGAATGGCTGCAGAGAGCGAATCAGTGGTTTTATTTTATGACAGATAGTACTAAGTTATTATTTTTTGTTATTTACAGTAATATTAACTACGAACTCTGCTTTTTAGTTGTCGTGAACACAAAATAATGTTCAGCGTCATCGATCTCTCACGCTATCTCTGCCTACGGCGTAGAAGTTCAGCTGTCCAGCTATCTGCGACGGCGACGTGTTCACGGCTTCTTTTTTGATGAGCTAAAACAAGTCTTTCGCGCTATGATACCTCGAGTTATTTGTCTCATCTTCCTATCCTGTTTCCTGCTTTTATTTGTCCTTGTTTTTCAATTAGCTTGGACCGGATTAGCTAGGACACACACTACCTATATAGTGTCAATTTTCATCAACCTGGCCGCCATCTTAGGTCTCTATAGCACGCCAAGAACATGCGTTAGAAAAAGGGACAGAGAACAGATACCACTCACTGTCTGAATCAGTGTAAGCGGAGCTTTGAAAGATTACTGCGCAAACCGGCACACTAGTGTAAGAAGTGCGCAGTCGTTTTCGGCGACGAGCACGTCCCGAACTAACTCGCTCGAAATGGTGAAAGCCGCGACGGCTTTTAATTGATAACAGTGGTAATGCTGTGAAAACTAGTTGCTCTCAAAAAGCAAACCATGTTGATGGCTAATGACGTTTTACAATAGGGGCCCCTGAAGGTTGGGGCACCAAAGAGCTTTGCAGGTGTTAGCGTTGGGGGGCATGCAGGAATGAGGAGTTTTTGAATAGTCGTTTTGCGTTTGCGGATAGCGTGTTGCGTTTGCAGTGTCACTACGGCGTCAAAGGAACGCTGTTATAAATATTATAACAAAATATACTATTTTATGATAGGAAAACTAATTTAGACTTTCGTGTTTTCGCCTTTTATTACAATTTAGAACTTATTCTATTAGCAGCATGCCACTTATTGCGCTTAGTTTTGAGTAACCAACTTTACGCACCTTCAACCAGCCAAGTCAATCCGTGATAGGCCTGCGAGCCATGAAATCGACAACTGAATTCGGAATCATCGTCGTATAATGAATCAATCTTCATTACACATGTTGGGAGAAAGCGATGACCGCAAACACTTCTAGCTTACGAACTTCACGCGTTATCACGAATGGTTGGAGCCTTCGCTTCGATAGGCGCTGCCATGTTTGTTGACGAAAGCTTTTGGGGTAGCTTTTGGGGCTCCCGCTAAATCGATGAAATAGCGGGCCTGAAGCAAAACCCAAACACAGTTCCCATCGTGCGCATGCGCAGTGGCTTCGACGCTATTTCTTTGGGGCTCCAATACGTTTGAGGCCTCTATTCTAAAACTCTAAACGCTGGGATTTTAGGTGCCAAAACCACGATATGATTGGGAGGCATAACGCAGTGGGTTACTCCGGATTAATTTTGGCCCTCTCGGGTTATTTAACGTACACCTAAATCTAAGTACACGGGTGTTCCTGCATGTCGGCTTGATCGAAATGTGGCCGTCGTGGCCGGGAATCAAACCCGCGTCATCGAGCTAGCAGCACGACACCTCACAAGCTAAGCTCACACGGTGGGTGAAGTTCATGTGACGTGGTAACTGATGTCATCGTGGGAAACATGTTTCGATATTGGCATTCATGACGTTACGGGGAAACCATCTAGAAGTAAAGGCACCAGAGCCCACCTTTGCCTCGGGATCTTCCTCCCATTCTTTTTTCTACGTTCTCGCATACTTGGCCCACTTCCCCATGTTTGGATTGTCCTCTCTGAGGAGGATCCGATCTTGCGTCCAACCTATCGAAATGAATCTCGAATCTAAGCACGAAGAAAAATTCATCTAGTAGGAAAAGGAAAATGGCAGTAAAGCTTTGCGTCAGAAACGTGGAGTAGGTCGAAAGGTGTGCCAGGCGCGATACTTAATCCGGAAGACATGGCCATGAACGCACTGGAGCCTGCCATGTACCCGTGCTGCCCTTTTTTCATGTAGGCGCCACTATCGTCCGACGGCCCCAACCCTATGTTATTGCTCTCCTTTCCTGAGCGTAGCCATGTTGGTATAGTGTACTGTGAAAAACCCACTACTCCCAGGTTCATCCCGATCTCCGGGGATCGGGTGCCTAACGGTCAAGCAGAGTGTAAGTTTAAGTGCACCAAAGATCCAAGCCACCGGCTCAGACAACAGCGCCGAGAGGAAAGGAAAAGTGGGGGGGGGGGGGGGGCGGGGGGTCATTTCGCGCACGCACACACGCACAGCCACTCGGCCGGCTCAGCCAGCTAAAACACGTACAGCCTTCGATATTTGCTTCTACCCGATCAGAGCCACCTCTTTCTATTAGGGCGACACTTATAGCCTAAACACAGCCAAGTCGCAGATTTTCAGTAGCCCAAATATAGCCACATAGCCAACTCGTCGAAGTCAACGCCAAAAAAATTTTCCCGTAGCACAATTTGACTATATATAGCCAAACCTGGCAACACTGCTTTCTGGCCCACTACAACCTCCTTCAGGACTGCCGCAACGACCTCCTCATCGACGCAACAACGGGACACTCCACACCAGGCCAGCGAACGACCGCCCAACAGCCAAGCATCAAGGTACTCAGTGCTGACAGTCATTCGCCGTACCACGCCATCCTCGCCGAATTTCCCCGATTGACGCGCCCCAGCGGACTGCCACGCAAAAGGGCAGCACACCACCGTGCACTACATCCGGACCACTTCAGGGCGCCGGTTTTTAGCAGCGCCCGTCGCTTTGCCCCGGACCGCATGCACATAGCCAAAGCAGAATTCGAGGTCATGCTCCGCGAAGGAATCGCCCGCCGCTCTGACAGTCCATGGGCCTCGCCACTCCACCTTGTGCTGAAGAAGACCGAAGGCTGGCGGCCCCGTGGGGACTACCATGCCCTCAACGCGCGCACCATCCCGGACAGGTACCCCGTCCACCACATACAGTACTTCGCCGATCGCATTCATGGCTGCCACGTGTTCTCCGTGCTAGACTTGAAGGCCTACACACAGATACCCGCCAATCCGGATGACGTCCCGAAAACAGCAATCATCACTCCCTTTGGCTTGTTCGAGTGTCGCTTCATGAGCTTCGGCCTGAGGAACGCTGGACAAACATTTCAGCGCTTCATCGACGAAGTCGTCCGCGGCCTCAACTTCTGCTTCGTTGACCTGGACGACATACTGGTATTTTCCCGCGACGCCGAAGAGCACCACAGGCACCTTGTCTGCTGTTCCAACGCCTCGATGACCACGGTCTATTCGTCAATATCCAAAAAAGCACGCTAGGCGCTTCCGTCGTCCACTTCCTCGGCCACGAAGTTTCATCTGAGGGAACTCGGCCCTTGCCCTAACGCATCTCGGACCTGCAAAATTACCCTCAACCCACCACCGCTAAAGACATTCGCTGTTTCCTCGGCATACTGAACATTTACAGGCGTTTCTTGCCACACGCAGCTGATTACCAGGCTCCCCTCCACGCTGCTTTGGCTCGCCTACGAAGAAACCAACCCATCACGCGGACACCGACGTTAGCGAAAACTTTCGAAGAATGCAAAGCCGCCCTCTTCACCGCCACGCTTCTCACCCATCCCGTGCCAGACGCTCCCTTGCGACTCTTCACGGACGCATCTTGCTTCGCCATTGGCGCCGCCCTCATGCAACGCGTGGACAACACCTGGCGTCCCTTGGCGTTCTTCTCCAAGAAACTCGCAGCTCGGAAAGCGACCCCTTCAACCGGCAGTTCCACTGACGAAATCACGACCACCGCCCCGACAAGTTTGCTAGCCTACTACAGAGAACTTCTGGCGATATACGAAGCAATGCAACACTTTCACCATATTATCGAAGCACAGAACTGCACCATCTATGCCGACCACAAGCCTCTTACCTACGCCTTCTCTCAACGTCGCGACAAACTCCCGCCTGTACAGCAGAACCTACTCTCGTTCATTCCACAGTTCACCACCGACATCCAACACGTCAGCGGAAAAGACAACGTGGTCGCCGACGCGCTTTCACGTGTAGCAGCCATCAACTCCGTGCAGATAACAGCGGATATCCTCGCCGAGGCTCAGACTACGGACGCCGAACTGCAGGAACTTCTCAAGGGCAGGTCCTCACTACAGCTGACACAAGTTCCCATTCCAGGGTCGACAACCACAATCTGTTGCGACATGTCGACTGGACGAAGTAGGCCCTATGTCCCATCGCCGTGGTCTTTTCAACCAGCTCCACAACCTCAGCCATCCCGGCATACGCGCCTGTACGTGCCTCGTGGCTGACCGCTATGTCTGCCCCTCCATGCAGCGGAATTGTCGTACCTGGCCGCGCTCCTCATTCAATGCCAACGCGCTAAAGTCACCAGGCACGTCACGTCACCACTCTGAACATTCCCTCAGCCCTCTGGTCGGTTTGAGCACGTCCATCTCGACATCATAGGACCCTTTCCCCCGGCCGGACCCTATCGCTACTGCCTCACCGCCATCGAACGGTACACTGGATGGAGGCATGGCCCCTCGAGGGAATCAACGCGAAAGACGTCGCCTCGGCCTTCTTCACCCGCTGGATTGCTTGTTTCGGCGCCCCCCACTGCGTGACCACCGACCAAGGACGACAGTTCGAGTCGCACCTTTTCAGGCTCCTCGGGCTGACCATCAGTTTTGAAGGCTTGAGAACCACCAGTTACCACCCCTTCGCTAACGGAATACTCAAGCATTTCCACCGACAGTTCGAAGCAGCCATTATGTGCTACCCAGACACAACCTGGCTCGAGGCCATCCTAGCCGTCATCCTCGGTCTACGCGCCACCTTCAAGCCGGCCATACACGCTACACCAGCGGAGCTCGTCTACGGGGAACCACTTCGTCTCCCAGGTGAATTTCTCGCTGCACTGCCTTGCAGCACTACGACGTCAGATCCCACCAACTTCGTCGCCCGGCTCCGACGCACCATCGCCGCCTTACACCCGTCACCTGCAGCCCACCACTGCAAGGGTATACGCTTTCGTGTTCAAGGAGCTAGCATTGTGCACGCACGCACGCTTTCCTCCGTGATGACACCGTCCGCAGGCCTTTCCAGCCACCCTACAGCGGACCCTACCTGGTCGTCCATCGTAACGACAAAAACTTCACTCTGCGCCTGAACGGGAACGACGTCCGCGTCTCGATTGACCGGCTCAAGCCCGCCTACATCGGTGTGAACGAACCGGGCAGCGCCACTCCCTCCACAGGCATCCATCCGCAGCCGCCGACGTCGCAGCCCGCTCCGGTCACGACACGCTCTGGACGTCTGGTAGGCCTCCCAGATTTCTACAGACCCTGAGGGCTCTACACACCGTAAAGGGGGCGGGGGGGGGGGGGGTGATGTGGCGACACACTGCGCACAAACCGGCGCAGCCTCCCCCTCGCCACTTGCTAGCCCGGCGTCACACGGCTGCATGCGGCGCCACCCGAGGCTTACGTCACCGACGGTGGATATAAACCCAAGCTGCCAAGCTGGAAACCTTCTTCCTTCGCTAACCGTTCGAGCGCAGCGGCGGTATGCTCGCCCCGCCGCTGCTACTACGCTAATATACAGTCGCTATGCTTCATGTTGGGATGTGTCCTTCAATCGACACGGCATCCCACAGGTAAGAAAAAAGCTAAGTAAGGCACTAGGCATGCTTAGGAGATATTAGTCATTTCTACCGACTTCTCAGATGGTAATTACGTACAACACACTTTTTTGTTCACACCTACGCTATGGCCTTTTGGTGTGGGGCACTGGCACCGTGCAATCTAAGCAAACATTACTCACGCGTCAAAAAAAAAATGCATTACGTTGTATTGCAAATGCCGAATATAATGCACATACCTCGTTTTCATTCAATAAATTTAAAGTGTTAAGATTTGATAACATGTATTAATATTGTGTATTAGTGTCTTTCAAAGCTGAATTTAACAAAGGAATTAATAATCTTACCTCCACAGCATGCTTAGAGCGCAGCGCCTCGTCTCGACCCACTAGACAGAGCGATTATTGGAAGGTTCCTCGATGCCGAAAAATCTATGGTCTCCAAATGCTGAAATATTCACTCCCACACATAGTTAACAAATTTAATTTTTCATTAGAGCGACTGCGCTTTCTTTCGCGACAGGATGTGTCCTATCATTTTTTACTGACTTGATGTCTTTCCTGTTGTTTTTTGTTGCAAAAAAGCGGCATAAAATGCAGCACTTTTTCGATTTTTTAGAATTTTTTTCCAGGAGTGCAAATTTTTTTGCATTTTCTTTTTTGTATGATTATATTCCTTAGTGTGCCAATTTCACTATATATTTTATTATCTTATGTGCCTATTGTTTACATCACTTTACGAATGCTGTCAATTTTCTGCCTTGTATTGCTGGGATGTGGGGCCCGTCCAGCTACGTTTATATCGCAGCTTTTTTCCCGCATTCCACACCACACATTGCCTCTTTGCTTCATGTATGAATATAAAAAATGGAAATATTGAAACACTGTGGTGAAATAAACTTTAAAGGTTTGATCATTTATTTATTGACAACGTGCGTCATAACTGGGACAGTGCCTTCAATAGTTAATAGCTCCTGGCTTTGATTATAGCGCAATATTTCCAAGGGCATCTTCATCATTAGGTTGACATTTCAATCATTCTGCCATAAATCTTGCGCTTTTGAATCTTAATGCCAGAAGCATAACAAATTTTCAGATTCTTTCACTGGTTTCTTCATGTTCTCCTCATATTCACAATTCACGCCACCCGGTTACATTGGTGTCCGGTGTGACCGCCAGAATAAGAAAGGTGGTGGTCTTGCTTTGCTTTTACTTTCCGATTTTAACTTTAAGGTTTTACCAGGTCCTCGTTATGTAGGATCGGTTTAGTACAAGTTACTAGTGCATAAACAGAATTTAACAATTTGTGGTTTTTATCGCCCCCCTGATAGCTCTAGTGACTGATATTTTTTCGCATTTCATACATGACCATAGCCTCGACAGTTCTAACTTAATCTTTCTTGGTGAATTTCACGTTCCCGCAATTCACTGGCCTTCGCTCACATATTCCGCCACTAGTGCCGCTATTTTTAGAGACCTAATCACATTTTCTTCGCCACATAACCTGATCCAATTAGTTGATAATAATGATAATAATACGCGGCAGAACACCATACTTGACTTGGTCTTTATCAGTGATAGTCTTGCTCATCTAGGCTTTAAGTACGATACCATGGGAGGAATCTCGGACCATAATGCAGTTGTCGTACAGAGTAAGTGCCCTATGCCACATGAACGCTTTAGCTATTCCACATTTTGTGATTTTGGCAAGGCTGACCATACGTCTACCACTGATACTCTGGCAGATAACTTTGACCATTTTTTGTCATTCAGTACCGAAAGTCATGTTGACAGTCTTGTTGATTGCTTTGATACGTTGGTGAAATCTTGCATCTACAGCTACGTTCCATTCAAAACAAGAAATATAAATAATAGACTTCCATCGAATAACCGGGATATCTTGCACCTGTCACGCTCTGTCGGTAGCCTACGTAAACCAAAGCAATCTAATCCACCGCTTCGCGCTCCTTTTGCACAAGCCAAGGAGGAACTTCGTGCCCGTACTAAAAAGGCTCACGATTTCTATTTTTAATGCAACTTCCGATACTACTCAAATCAAATCCTCGCAGGTTCTGGACATCAATCTTGCCTAGTGCGACGGGCCGTATCTCTTTCAAGATAAATGGCGCTGTTACTAACAACCCCATCGTAGTTTAGAATGCTTTTAACTCGTACTTCCAATCTGTTTTCACTCTCGATAACCATGTAATTCCAAAGTTAATTACGATGCAAAACCTAATAAACTAAGCGATATCGTAATAAGTTATGATGGTCTCTTATACAATCTTGAATCTCGACACTAAAAACCGTACTGCTTGAGATGGTATCCCGAATTCTTTCCTTGTAAGATACTCCCAATAGACAGCCCAGTACCTTACCGTAATCTTCCGAAAATCCTTACACTCTGGTGAAGTACCAACTAAATGGAAAAGAGCGAAAGTCCTGTCTTTGTATAAATCAGGTGATAAACGACTAACTACAGGCCAATATGCCTGTAGCAGTTATGCAAGATGTTAGAGCACATTATTCACAAGCATATAATCGAATTCCTTGACTCTAATGACGTTTTAACATCTGCTTAGCATGGTTTCCGTCGTGGGTATAGCATAGTAACGTAATTAGTCGATTTTGTTCATGATCTCGCTTCTAACCTCGACGTAGGTAAACAAGTGGATGCAATCTTTATTGACTTTTCTGAAGCTTTTGATTCTGTGATTCATTCTAAACTACTGGTAAAACTAAACGCCATATTAATAATCCCCGTTTTTTTTCTTGGATAGCCAGTTTTCTTTATTGTCTCTGTCAATTTGTTTCTTTTAACTCAGTGGAATCAACTCCTGTTGAGATCACATCAGGCGTTCCTCAGGGACCCGTGTTAGGCCCTCTATTATTTATCATATATGTTAATGATTTGCATCGCAGCAACTCAACTAAAATCGGACTTTATGCAGATGGCTGTGTATTATACGAATCTATTAACTCCATTCATAACCACCACCGCCTTGCACCAACTGTAGTAAAAGAGTCGCGGTGTCATTTGCCAATAGACAGAACCCCCTCTCATTCGATTATTCTCCGGGTGGCATCCAACTTAAAAGAGTGTCTCAATATAAAAACATCTCCCTTGGTCTAAACACATCCATATATAAACCGGAAATCCCTAAAAATTGTTTATTTGCGCCGCACTTTTGCTAAGACCCTTCGCGATACTAAAGTGTTATTATATAAAAAGTTAATGCGCCCTGTTCTAGAATACGCATCTGTTGTCTGGTTTCCCTACAAGAACTGTGAAATAATTTCGCTCCATAATGTTGAACGAAACTCTATCCGTTTCATTTGCCGAAATTACAGCGGCAATTTCGCGCCAACACAGGCTCAACAATCTCTGAAAATCCACCCATTACTTTCACATTGTCGCATCGAAGCATTGAAACTTTTATGCACAATCAATAACTCCACCACTAGTCTTTCTGATTGTAACTACATCACATTTACAAACGGGAGTTGTACCAGTAGGTCCCACACCTTGAACATAACACCTATCTTTGCTTGTACTAACACATTCAAATACGTTTTTTTCTTTCACGTACAATACAGTTAGCGAATTTTCTACCCGGCAACATTCGTTCACTATCACTAAACGAGAAGCATTGCGACAAATGACAAACGCAACGGCAAGCATTGCGAAATCCTGACTCGGAGCTTAGCACTGTCGCTGAAAAGGAAAGTGTACAATGATTGCAGTCTACCGGTGCTAACATATGGGACATAAACTTGGGGCTTACCAAAGAAGCTCAAGAACAAGTAAAGGACCGCACAAAGAGCTATGGAACGAAATATGTTAGGCCTAACGTTAAGAGACAGGAAGAGAGCCGTGTGCATGAGAGAGCAAACGAGCATATCCGATATTCTAGTTGCCATTAAGAGAAACAAATGAAGCTGTGCAGGCCATGTAATGCGTAGGATGGATAACCGGTGGACCATTAGGGTTACAGAATGGATGCCAAGACAAGGGAAGCGCAGTCGAGGACGGCAGAAAACTAGGAGGGGTGATGAAGTTGGTAAATTTGCAGGCGCAAGTTGTAATCAGCTAGCGCAAGACAGGGGTGATTCCAGGTTACAGGAAGAGGCCTTCGTCCTGCAGTGGACATATGTATATTGCGACGTAGCATATTGCGACGTAACAGGCACCCAGCGTTGACCGTCAGGGTGATAGATATGGCGGTACAGGGCGCAGTTGTCGAGCTTGAATTGCGTCAGCTGTCGACGAAGGCGGGAGTTGGGCGGGCGCGAAGTTCCCTGAAGGCGGTCTATGATGCGTCGACAGTAGGAGTCAGCGAGTTGGTGAGTTATGAGCGATCCATGATCATCAGAAGGAGTCTGGTCAATAGCGGTTAAAGACAACACATGCGGAGAAGGACGGTCCGAAAGCTTGTCGCGGAAGGTAGGAGCAGAACCATGACATGGCGTCGTAGGAAGGGGGCAGCGAGAAAGCGCATCTGCGTCCTGATGCTTTTTACCACACTTGTAGATAATAGTGAAGTCGTATTCTTGAAGACGGATAATCCAGCGACCAAGGCGTCCAGACAAGTTCGTAAGCGTGGAAAGCCAACATAAGGCATGGTGGTCTGTAACAATGGTAAAATGGCGGCCGTGAAGATAAGGTCGAAACTTCTGTACCGACCAAACGACAGCGAGGCACTCCTTCTCAGTGATGGTATAATTCTTCTCGGAGTGCGTCAGTACGCGGCTTGCGTAGGCGACGACCCGCTCACGTAAAGACTCATCTCGCTGTAGGAGAATACCACCGATGTCATGACCACTAGCGTCCGTATGTAGGAGTGTGGGTGCGGTTTCATCGAAATGGCGAAGTACTGGTTCAGATGTGAGGGAGTTTTTCAGATGGGTAAACGCTGATTCGCATTCGGGAGACCACTCAAAGGGAACACCCGACCGGAGTAATTTGTGCAACGGGGCAGCTATTGAGGCGAAGTCACGTATGAAGCGGCGAAAATAAGAAGCGAGGCCAAGGAAACTGCGCAAATCTTTGGTCCGTTCGGGGCGAGGGAAGTGAAGAACCGCTGAAACCTTATCGGGATCAGGACGAATGCCGTCCTTGCTCACAATGTGACCCAAGACCTTAATTGTCTTGCTGGCAAAACGGCACTTGTTCGTGTTTAGCTGTAGGCCAGCGTTGGCAAGGCACGTGAGAACTTCGTCGAGTCGTTGCAGGTGTTGAGAGAAGGTGGAAGAGAAAACAACAATATCGTCGAGATAACACAAGCAAGTCTTCCACTTTAGGCCACGCAGAACGTTGTCAATCATGCGCTCGAATGTTGCGGGTGCATTGCAGAGGCCGAATGGCATTACGTTGAACTCGTAGAGCCCATCTGGTGTTGAAAACGCAGTTTTTTCTTTATCGTCCTCATGCATAGGTATCTGCCAGTAGCCTGAACGCAAATCAAGACTCGAGAAGTACTCGGCATTCTGCAGTGAATCCAAGGCATCGTCTATGCGCGGCATAGGGTACACATCCTTGCGCGTGATCTTGTTGAGTGCCCGGTAATCAACGCAAAACCGGACAGAGCCGTCTTTTTTCCGAACTAGAACGACGGGAGATGACCAAGGACTAGCGGAGGGGCGTATTATCCCCCGGTGCAGCATGTCGTCGACGTTTTCTTCAATGACTTTCCGCTCGGCGAGAGAGACACGATATGGTCGACGGCGAACAATGGACCCGCCATCTGTTTCTATCCGATGCGTGATGACGGAAGTCTGTCCCAATGAAGTGGCATGTGCGTCAAACGAAGTTTCGTACTTTTTCACCAAAGCAAGCAACTGCTGTGACTGTGAAGAGGTCAGGTCGGAACTGATGGCAGCTTCAAGGGCAGAGCGAGGCGCGGAACGTCCAACAGAAGCCACTTCAACAGAAACAACAGAGAGATGCTCGAATTTAGTGACGCAAGCTAACGTAGTGCCCTTAGGAATCAGAAGTTTTTCGGATGTCGGGTTGGTAGCGCAGACGAATGCGGAGCCATTCTCAAACCGGACCAGCCCTGATGCAAAGACTATCCCTCTGCTGAGACAGTGCGCAGATGGTTGTACGAACACGTCACCATGGTCAATGACATCCGACGCGACTGCAACAATTCGCTGATGGCAAGGAAGTAGCTCGGTGTCTTCTGCAGCAAGCAAACGAAGTGGTGCGTCATCTGTATGTAGCGAATAAGCGGTGTCGGTCATGTGGAGAACACGTTTCCGACAGCAGATAGAAGCGGACGCCGTAGAAAGAAAATCCCATCCTAATATCAGCTGCTGGGTACACGAACTGAGCACTGCGAATTGTACATAATGCAGAATTCCATCAATGGAGACACGAACAGTGCACATGGCGGCAGGTCGAATCGCGTTCCCTGGAGCAGCGAGTAGCGTAGGTCCATCATAAGGAGTGGTCACTTTCCTGAGGCGCGAACACAAATCACGGTGAATAATTGACAAACTAGCGCCAGTGTCTATTAAAGCTTCCACGTGTACTCCTTCTACGAAAACAGATAGCATGTTATGCGGACGCGCTGGAGGAATTTCTGTCCTGTCGAGCAATGCAGCTTTTCCTCCAAAAGCTGCATAATTTAGTTTTCCGGTCGACGGTCGGCGAATGGAGAGGCTGGTCGAAGTGGCGAGGTGGAGCGACGAAGGGGTGACGGCGAGCGGCGTCTGGCAGGACGGTAGCTAGAAGGCGTCGCGGAGGTTGCAGGTGGTCACGGCGAGCGGTCGGAACGCGGCGCATAAGGACGGCGTTGAAAAGAGGCTCCAGCACAAAAGTCGTCCCGTTCGTAGGTGTCAAATCCGCGCCGTTCGTCTTGCTGCCGCTTGTGACAGAAACGTGCGATATGGCCACGATATCCACAGTAGTAACAAATAGGTCGGGTTGGACGCCATGGCGGAAAGTAAGCTTGGTTTGGTGTGCTGGTGGACATCGAAGCCAAGTGCGTCTGCATTGGTTTCGGAGGCATCGATGGCACGAAGGCTGGGGCAGCGGCGGCTACCTGCGCGTACGTTGGTGGGGGCCTAGGGACTAGAGGGTCCGTATACGCAGTACCCGCCATAGACGCCAACTCCTCCTTGACAACGTCACGCAATGCGGTACTGGGGGTGTGGGCAGGAATGGGACCTGCCGAGAAGCCAAGGGACTGCAGCTCTTCTCGTATGATTGCGCGGACCATTGTGCGCAACGAGGAATCGGTCATAGGGTTGTTGTCAGGGGGGTCCGGGGGCGGCAATCGGACAGATTCGAGTTCGTCGAGGCGCTGGCACGTAGCTACAATATCAGCAACGGTAGCCGGGTCCTTGATTGCCAACGCATTGAAGGCGAGAGGCCCAATGCCTTTTAGTATGTGGCGTACTCTGTCTGATTCGGCCATGGAAGCGTTGACGCGTCGACACAGAGCGAGGACATCCTCTATATACGAGGTATATGACTCGCCGAGTTGTTGTGTGCGAGTGTCGAGTGTCTTCTTCGCGATGGCGGAACGAACAGCCGGAGTACCAAAAACCTGTCGGAGCTGCTGTTTGAAAATATTACAGTCGGTGAGGTCGATCTCGTGGTTGAAAAACCAAGTCTTCGCGACGCCCGTGAGGTAGAAGGAGACGTGGCGTAGCTTCGTCACCTCGTTCCAGTGGTTAGCAGAACTCACCCGGTCGAAGTTGTCAAGCCAATCCTCCACATCTTCACCACGGAAGCCAGCGAACAGATGGGGGTCGCGCTGGGGCCCACTGACGATCCAAGATGGAGAGGCTGCGGCAGGCGGAGCCAATATTGTAGACGTAGAAGTGCCCGATGGCTCGTCCTGCGGCATGTTGGCGGACAGCTGGCACAAACGGCGACCTGAGCGAAGCTCCAGGAGGTAGAGCGGGCGAGCAGAGGACGGGGGACCGAGGATCAACCTCCACCACTTGCGACGTAGCGTTTACACGACCTTTAATACGCCCCGAAGACGCGGCGGACCGATCACACTCGAGGCACAGATAAGTCTCAAGATGAGTCCCCACAAGCGATGAAGACGACGAAGCCGATGAGATGATGAACCTGTGCAGCCAACGAAGAAGTCACTAAGAAATGCCCACAATATATATATATATATATATATATATATATATATATATATATATATATATATATATTGTGAGCGCTCACTGTGGAGTTCATCATCGTCTTCATGTGTATATACCCATCCTCATAATCATCATCATTTTGTTGGGTTGTTGTTCGTGGGCTGTCTCACGCTGTATGACAATACAAGAGCTCTGCTTTCATCCCGGGCGTCGTCTCACAATATATATAGGCTGATGATGATGTTTTTAATGTGTAATGTGTAGTAATGTATAATGTTCCCACTCCTGCTATAGCCCTACATGGGGCTGCAGTATATGTAAATTAATATATAAATAAAATTGTGGAAAGAAGTGGTCCTTTGTACATTTTGAATGTTCGGCGAAAAAATAATTCCTTTTATTATGGCTATATTGAGTTGCAAACCATTTAGATACGCACAACGTGTAAGTGTAACGTGTCGTAGTTCGAGTAATACGACTGATTACGAGAGATTGTGTCGCATACAGGTTTATTTCTGCTACATCGCAGCCATCTTGGAAGTTCCCCTGCTCTCTACCAGGGTCGCCTTCCTACATTGCAAAAGGTGCTATGCTTGGACACTACAGTAAGCATTTTAAACACTTGGCTGAATTAACACAATGTACATTGTCAGTAGCTCGGGCGCATCCTCTACCAGGAGGTCTGTGCTTGCGCTGGTGGCGGGAATTGCCTGTTTCGGGACGGGCGCCGTTGAGAAAGCGCGCCATTAGATCCTGGGTATTCAAGAGCAGCCAGCCGCACTGACGCATGGGATTGTGTCTGTGTAGCAGCAAAACCTATGCAAGAAGCGAAACGATCTTGTCACTAGCCGGGTGCATATTCGCAGCGGTGCCGTGGTCGACTCAAGCTTCGCCAATGCACTTGGATCTACCGAACTCGGTGAAACGCCGCGTGCCGCCTGGTCAACCATGTAGGATGGCGGAACGAAGGGCAATTCCTGGTCACCATGTGGTGGGCGACTGCAAGAGCACTGTCGTTGCCCACCGGGAGGTGGTTGGTTCCAAACATGGCACAGCTGCGTCTGCACTGAAACCAGTGGTCACTTGCTCATCTGCTAGGTAGACTTTGGCCGCACGGGAAGATCTTCGATGCGAATCTCAGCTGTATTGGCCGCTTGGGCTTCTTTGAGGAAGATGTCGCGGATCATGGTGTGAACGGCCGTGCCTTCGGCCAATGGCTGCCTTGAGAATCGGAGATGTGGCTTGTTTTTGGGTCCCTCGGAAGAGTGAAAACAACCTAAATGAAAATGAGGGTAGCCCGCACCACAAACGTATCGCAGGCTTAAGCCAATCAAACAAAAATGAATAAGGGTAGAACCCAAAAAGGAATTTAAGAAAAAGCCAATTGGAGAAAAAAAAATGTAAAGAATGCCGAGGGTGAGCCATCCCAAAAGCAGAAAAGAAATTCAGTTAGATCCTGTCACAAGGTGGAAGCTAGGTGTCTGCCCTGGCATGGCATGTTGCGTCTCAGCTGTTTATTTAAAACATACACGTAGTTCAGACATACATACATAGAGTAAGAAAAAGGGAAAAAGAAGTATAGAACTGGATAGAGAAAGGAATGACATAGATCGAACAGCAAGGGAAAGAAAAAAGAAAAAAAGAAAAAGGAAAGAAGAAGGAAAGAAAAGAAAAGAAAGGAAGAGAAGAAAAAAAAATTAGAGCAAACATCAGCGGCGATGGTCCAGATAGCACAGTTGGCGTGCATGAAGAAGGCGTCCAGGAGGCAATAGCAGTACCGCCAGTCCGGGCCCGTGACATCGAGCAGGATCCAAGGACACCAATGACGGGCGGCCTGGAAGGCTAGTTCAGGGATGACTTTTAGGCTCAAAGAAGGAGTCACGAACAGAAAAAAGGGGAGAGAGAGTGATGAGGATGATGGAATGGACCAGACATTCCGTCCCAACTGTCCCCGGAGGCAAGCTCCACCTTTGTTGGCATAACCAAGGACAGCAGGAAACGAAAGCTGAAAGTGAGGAAAAAAGAAAAGAAAAAAAAGGGGGGGGGGGGCACGCGCTTGAACAGGGTGAAATTATGCAGTTGCCGGGAATGTGAATGAGGCTATGAGGTGGTACAATTGAATGAGTAGTGCTCTCTTCCGCCTATTAGTGAGCAATGCATTATAATGATTAGTTGTTAGTCTCGTTTGAGAGTTGTCCTTTAACAGGCGGGCGAGATGATGGGTAAGAGGACACTCATTAAAAAAGTGTTGCACGTCGGTGCATGGCAATCCACACGCACAATTGCTATGAGGGGAGAGGTTGAAGCGGAAATAATAAAAAGGCATCCTGCCATGTGCGGTAATGAAGTGTGCCAGTGGTTTTGGAGGTGGGAAAAAGGCCGGTATATTGTTTATGTTGGGAATCCACCGAAAAAGTTCCGTGTCCGTGTTGTCACGCGTCCACGCCACGCTCCACTGCGCGTAGGAGGAAGTGCGCATTTGAGATTTGATGGTGGTCGGAGAGGCGAGGACGAACCGGGATAGACCCCGCGAAGCGGCAGAATTCGCAAAGAGGTCGGCCAATTCGTTTCCTTCAACTCCACAATGCGCGGGGACGTGAAAGAGAGCAACGGGACGGAGCGCACCAATGGATAACAGGAGTTGTTTGATGTGAAAGACATGCGGATTCGTGGTAGTGAGAGATGATAATGCGGTCAATAGCGATAAACAGTCAGAGTATATATGAACCGGAGTATTGTTTGACAGAGAGCGAATGTATGCGAGAGCTTCCAGAAGTGCAATCGTTTCCGTTAAATAAGAACTAGTGGCGCCAATGATTTTGTATCTGCCAATTTTGGTAAGCCGGCCGTGAGCGTTAAGAAGGAGCAAAGCCGAACCAGAGGAACGTGGCGTGAACGCTCCATCCGTGTAAAGATGGTAGACTGGGAGGGATGTGACAGTGGGCACCTCATCAATGTGGAGGCGACGAAAAAGGAAGCGGTGTTTCCGGCTGGGGTGAATGTCCCAAGGATTAAGAGGGAATTGGATTTGCTGCGGGTAGTAGGTGGTAGGGCCATAGGAGGTAATGGCTTTGAGTGTAAAGAGTGAGAATTGAGCATTTAAACGATCCAATTCTATAGGAAGTGGCAAAGTATTTGCCAGGACCTGTAGTGATGACGTTCTAGTTGTGCGGAATGCGCCGGTGAGTGTTAAGAGCAGGGTGCGCTGAATAGATAGAAGTTTTGTCTTGAACTGTGAAGTAGGAAATGACGGCCACCAAACGGGGGATGCGTATGTAAGGGACGGAAGCAGAACCTGATTATAGAGAAGGCGGAGAGCAGACGGCGACATCGAGTAGTGCATGCGGAGAAAGAGGAGGAGACGGGAGGAAAGAAGGTCTGATTTATTGCGAAGATAGTTCAAATGATCATTAAAAGTGAGGTGCGTGTCGAAAACCACTCCGAGAATTTTAATGGAAGCCCGAGACCGCAGTGGTTGTCCGTTCACGCGAACAATGGGTTGGCGGATGCGACCAAATGAAGATGAATGACTATGTGAGAAGTAGAGGAAGTGAGACTTCTCGGCACTGATGACCACTTTGACGCGGTGCGCCCACGCGGAGATCAGTCCGAGCGCGATGGAAGATTTCGCCTCTAACTCTAAGCGGTTGGGTGCCGAAATCACCACAACCGTGTCATCAGCATATGCCTGCGCAAACACGTCAGCAGGGAAGGGGAGGTCTAATAATCCATAAATAATGATATTCCACAGCAGTGGACTTATGGGTGACCCCTGGGGGCTGCCCAATGTAGGAGCGGCGGACACTTCACCTGCGCGTGAACGGAAGATCACTCTGCGGTCTGTAAGGAAGGATTTGAGCAGGTGATAGAGATTAGCCGGGCAGTGATGGGACCGCAAGAAGTGTAGCACCGCAGGGTGCCAGACGCTGTCAAAGGCGCCCCTGAAGTCAAGAGCAATCAAAAATGCGTGCAATTTTTTAGCTTTGAAGTCCACCAGAGTGCGCCTAAGGTGGTACAAGGCGATGTGGCGCCGAAGGGTAGTGAACTACCTTGTTCTCGTCGTCATTTGACCCGTCGGGAGTCTGGAGTGGGATAACGTTTGGTACGATAGGGGCCGATGCCTCACAGTGCCTAATCATTGAAGAGCGCGAAGGCCACGTCAACGACTGCCGTGGTTGAGAAGCGGACTCAGGTTCTTGGGAACCCTGTGTATATCTAGAAATCGAGATCAAGGCACGTTCGTAGGCGGCGTCCAGGCATCCACGACGGCAGGACAACACCGGCGAACTTGCTCGGGTCATCGTCATGCTTTCTCAGCAGATACAGAATATGGCGAGCTCTTTGATTCCCCGCATCGGGTGCGCAGCACTGGAACCGCGTCTCGAGAGAGAGTTGCTCGAGTTTAACTGTTTTCCGGAACACGCTGCCATGTTCTTTTGCGCTCCAACACACTTGACCAGAGACTTGGGGTCTGGTCTAAACTTCTCCGGTAGCCAGACAGTAAGTCGTCGATGGTATGCATGGCTCAACACACCCGGTCATACTGTCTGTGCAGCTAGTCGAACATGATTTCCAGGCTTTTCTCCGGCGTGCGACGGAGTTGCAGGCTAGTGCAAGACCGCGAGCGGCCGTTAAAGCACAGGAGTCCTCTAACTTGCGCATCAGATGCTTTCCGTGATGGCGCATCCGAAACGGGTAATGCCCGCAAGCCCACTCTCAGGCAGTTCGCAACCAAAGGCGGCCGCTTCCAACGCTGTGGGTACGCGTCGACGACATGGGGGAACTCACTGCCCTTGTGTGCACTGCAGCTGAGTGCACGGCGCTGCTGCGACGCCCCGCTCCATTCGTATTGCAATCCTGGAACGAGGCACTCCTTCGTGACATCGGTGGCACCATGATGACTGTCAGGGTGGTTGACCTTCAGCTCCACACTGAAGCCGGAAGCAAGTTCCTGGCCGCGGTTCCCGTCATCGAGAACCTGCACGCCGGCCTAATTCTGGGAGCCGATTACCTCTTCTTTGGGGAAGTTCTACTCACTATCGAGGGCTGTAATTTAAACCTTGACCTTAGGCGGTGGCAGAAAGACGCCCCCACATCTTTATTCTACCTGTGCAGCCCAATTCAACACGGAAAGTGCTGGACCATCTTCAAGGTTTCTTGCCACGCTGACGTCAAAAACTATATTCATCTCGGCTGTGCTGGTCGCGCTCGTGGTGATCAAGCTGATCCAGCTCACAAGTGCGGTGACGGCGGTGGCACAAGGATGCCCCCTTACATCTTAGGTCTACCCTTTGCAGGTTGGTAAACTCAAGTTCATGCCTAAATACTGATTCTGCTCGGTACTTTTTCCGCCGCCACCTGCGTTGTCACCGTGTTGCTTGATATACGATATTTTTGTTGTCAAATTCTTTGTCGTTTGGTGCTGTTTCCATTATGCATAGAGCCAGTGGGGCCATGAAGAGGCAATGCATTTTCGGCAACGACTCCCTCCCCGCAGATTGGACGCTTCATGAAATGCTCATAATGTGAGTACGGCTATCATCTCGGTGATTGTTCCGGCTGCAGTAAAGCAACATATAAAGACAAAGGCGAGAGCGGGCGCAATGTGTGGCGATGTTCGGCGTTCAGAGCGCCAAAAGTAACCGCAGCAAAAGGACCGGCGATGGATCCCGACCTCTCGGTGTTTTTGGGAGAACTTACTCGCAAAGTAGACATGCTTGCTAGCTTGCCGGGATAAATAAAACTGAACGCTTCAATTCAGCTAATGTCTCAAAAATACGATGAAATACTGAGTCGTCAAATTGCCCAGGAAATAGAAATAACTAGCTTGAAGAAACATCTCTAAAGTCGAGGACGATGCAATCCCAAGCGACATTCGGCAGCTGCGAACCTCAGTAAACGACCTTGAATGGCGCAGCAAGAAGTTGAATGTTGAAGTGCATGGAATACCGGTGACTGACAATGAAAACCTCCTAACAAAGCTAAATGATGTGGCAAAATCGGTTAGCATGTCCGAGCTGACCACGAGTGACGTTGACGCCGTACAAGGCAAAGACCCGCCATCATCGTGCGATGTTCACAGCTGCCTCTCCGAGACAGATGTATTGAAAAGCCTAAAGTTTTAAGAAACATGAGCTCAAATATTTCAGTCCGTGGAAACATGGCCGCACAGAAACAACAGCTGCTGCGCCGCGTGAAGGAATGGGCGAGTGCAAATGATTATCGCTTCGCGTGGCATACGAACGGAAATATGCTTGTTCGAAAGGAAGAGAATTAATCTGCCGCTGTCATTCGCTGCGCGGCCAACCTCGATAAGCTATGCAGCAGTTAAGTTGTACAGCTAACATATTTATTCACCTGTTTTGTTTTACTTGACCGAGTCTGACTTATCTGACTTAGATACAATTATTCGAAGCCACGGTTCGAATTGCTGTAGTTGTATACATTTTAACCTTAGGTCTAGCAGAAACAAGAAAGACGAACTTCACTGTTTTTTTTTGGCAGAATGCAATGCTGATTTAGTTTTTCATGTTTTTGGAAACATGGTTTGTTTCGGAAGACGACGTGTATAATTTGCCTGGTTACAAATCAACGTGGCGGAGGTGTCTCAATGCTTGTTTGAAATTTATTTAACTCTGAGCTTCTTTATGAATTCTGTTGCAATAATCAGCATTACGAAATTGTTGTTAAATGCAGTAATGTAATTTTCTCTTTGCTACCAGCCGCCATCAGGAAATTATCTGCTGCTTTTATCGTATTTAGATTCACGGTTAGAATTTGTTGATATTAACAATTATCAATTTGTTCTTGGTGGTGACTTAAATATAAATATGATGAATAACATGAAACTTGAATTGCAATCTCTGTTAAATATCCATCTCTGTCAAAACGTCATTACGTCCCCTACGCGAGTTACGGCAACATGTGAGACAGCATTGGAATTGTTCATAACTAACTTTGACATGTCTTCTGTAAAACCTGGCGCTTTAGTATACGCAATAAGTGATGACTTACCTGTATTTATATCGATTGCCACTGCAGTTGAAAAACAAAAAACCGCATGAAGCGTTTTCTTACAGGGTCATACATGCTATTACCTTGTCTACTTTCCGAGATTGTTTTGCCAACGTTTCTTGGGATGATGTTTATAAAGAAAGAAAAGCAGATGCGGCTTATGACATTTTCATGCAAACATTTATGAAAATATGCTATGCATGATTTCCGGTGAAAATGTTAAAGTCCACGAAACAATGTCGCAAGCCATGGATAGATACGCGCCTGCTTAGGCTTATAAATAAAAGACAGGTTGTACAGCTCATTAACGCAAAGTATATCGCCGGAGGCACTGAAAGCATTCAAGGAGTACAGAAACCACGTCACTAAAGAATTAAGGGTTGCTAAGAAACATTATCTCTTTAATCTCTTGAACTCATCGGCAGGAAACCCTGATAAAATTTGAAGGACACTCGCTTCGATAACTGGGACCACGCTAGAAAGAACTACATTTTTAAAAGACGCATTGAGGTAAAACGCATCGATCTTGGCAACGCTTTTAACGAATTCTTTCGGTCCCTTGGCCAGGTATCGAATTATATCGACCTCTAGTATATGAACTCACCCAATAGTCAGTCAATATTCCTATGGGGGTTACAAAGCAGGAAGTTATTTTTTCATTCTTGTCCTGAAGTAACAGTAGAGCTATTGACGCATTTGGTATTAAAATAGCGCCAGTAAAATTCGTTATTGACACAATTGCACCTTGTTTAGAGAAGATTTTTAATCTGTGCTTATCTTCAGGCATTTTCCCACGTAGCATGCAGACGGCAAATGTCATAGTAATATTAAAAAAAGGCAAGAAGAATGATGTTTCAAACTACCAGCCTGTATCAGTGCTGCTAGTTTTTTCAAATGGCTTAGAGAAAGTGATCTTAACACAGTTTTCTTCATTTACTGATCAGTTTAATATCATAAGTCCTGTACAGGTTGGTTTTTGTAAAAATAGGTCGACTGAATTAGCCCTGCTGACCCAAAAGGAATTTATATTACAAAAATTTGCGGAAAAGAAAATGGTGCTGGTAATTTTTATTGATTTCTCCAAAGCCTTCGACCTGATCAGTCACAACGTTATACTTTAAAAAAACTGGATCGTTATGGCATTCGAGGCCCAGCTCATTCTCTTACTACGTCCTGCCTTCAACACAGGTCTCAGTTCGTAGATATAGCCGGGAACCATTCCGAGTTGAAACCATTAAAAACAGGCGTCCCGCAGGGGTGCATACTGGGTCCGTATCTTTTCATTTTATACATAAATGAAATAGTCAATGTTCATGCATCTGCAAAGTGCGTAATTTACGCAGATGACACCAGCCTGTTTTGGAGGCTGACTCAGGTTCTGAAATGTCAAATCGAGCCAATGAAACGCTTGCCAAGATACACACGTGGGCGACAAATGATAATCTTCAGAGTAACGTAGAAAAAACAAAGGCAGTGCTGTTTCACCTACGTAACCAACAGTTTCAACTATCCCCTATTATTTGAAACAATGCTGAAATAGAAGTAGCACCGTCTTTCAAATCACTTGGCGTATATTTTACCGCAACAGTGTCATGGGATTGCCAGGTAAATCACTGTTTAGCTTAGAGCTATAATAATAATAATATATATATAAATAGCTTAGAGCTATAAAAATTGAAACCTTGTACAGATATATGCTTTGTCGCTTATATAGATTTGAAAAAATAATAATGACACATTAACAAAACTTACAGCAACATAGTTCATTTCATAAATTACGTCAGCTAGAACCTTGGAATGTTAACTCGAGCAGAACTAACTACGGCGACCGAATGCTACAGTATTGTTTGCCGACACTGTTAAATCGAATACACAAAGAAAATGATCTCCATATATCTATTCTACCTATAAAAAGCTACGCGATATACTTGTGTGATGGTGGTTGCTGCCGCAGTGTTATTCTTCTTCTATTTCTTTGTTTTATCACTATGCTTTTTTTCTCTCTCTCTTAAAGCTGTTTTCTCTCTCTCCACGATATTCCACGATACCTTTGTTTATTAATTCTGACTGTGGTTCTTCTTTCCTTCAATATTGTTACGGAGCAAGCTATACATGGATCAACGCGATGCTTGACAGCACGTCAAAGACGACGATGAAGACACTAGCTCTTGGCCCGGATCGGACGTCCCTTGCCCTAGCCTACTCTGTATGTATTTTGTAAATACATCCTTCGCCTCCATCTCGCTTCCGTCACACTTTGGTGGTGGTACCGGGTACGTCTCGCCTCACAACGGAACTTCGCAGCGGCCGTCGTTTCGGACATTTGTCTGCAATGGCGGAAGACACAGCGTCTACATCAGCGCCCGCCACTTCAACGGTCGTGCTTGTGCAACCCCGGGATCCTAGCACGTTCTCCGGTTCCGGTGACGCGGACGTTGAAGACTGGCTGGCGCAGTACGAATGCGTGAGTAAAAACAACCGATGGGACCCTACCATGATGTTGGCAAATATAATCTTCTACCTGACAGGCACTGCGAAGGTATGGTTTGATAATCACGAAGCTCCACCTCCAAAGAAAAACTCCGAGAATTGTTTGGGAAGCCCCTTGGCCGGAAGATTGCCGCGACAAAGACGCTCGCGTCACGTGCGCAGACGGCTACTGAATCTTACGTCGCGTACATAGAAGACGTATTAGCGCTATGCCGAAAGGCCGACGCCGAGATGCCGGAGGACGGCAAGGTTGGGCATATCTTGAAAGGGATCGCCGACGACGCCTTCAACCTTTTAATCTGTAGAAATTGTTCTACAGTCGACGCCATTATAAAGGAGAGCCGGCGCTTTCAGCCGGCTAAAAGCCGGCGCATTGGCCACTCCTTTGCCCGGCTTCCCAACACGGCGGCAATGTCCTCTTGCGAAGACCGCACGGCTGCACAACCGTCGGTTCCACAAGATCAGCTGACACGTATTGTACGCCGCGAACTTGAGGCCATGACCCCTGCTCCAGTTCACGCCTGTGACTCGAGCTCGATTACGGCTCCATTCGTTCAAGCCATTGTCCGGCAGGAGCTCGCCAACATGGGCATTCACTCTGTGTGCACCGTTGCCAGCCCAACACAAACTTCGTGGCGTCCGCCCTCTTCTTATCAAGAGCAGCGATACGCTACTCGATATCGCGACCCTGCTGCGTGGCGAACCCCTGACGATCAACCGATATGTTTTACTTGTCACCGTATCGGCCACGTCGCCCGTTATTGCGCCACCCGCTGGTCCTCGGCGCCTCGAACGCTGTCTACCCCTTACCGCCGTCCCGAGAGCACCCGCATTCCGCCTTCAACCCAGACCTATTTCCCCAACGACGGTGTTTCCCCCAGGATAAGTAGCCGCTCCCCGTCGCCGCGTGGTCACCAGTCACGCTCGCCTCCAGGCCGTCGCCCGTCGTCCCCCTTCTACCCTGCTCGTGCCTATCAAGAAAACTAAACAATGCAGCGCCCGGAGGTGACGCTGCATTGACGACTGCCACCACAAATCCTCTTCTGACGCTGCGGACAAGATGAAGCTTGTTGGACGTTGATGTTGATGGCGTAACTATTTCTGCACTCACCAATACTGGCGCGCACATCTCTGTAATGAGTACAGATTTTCGTCGACGCCTTCATAAAGTGCTCACGCCTGCCGCCTCCCGCATCCTCCGCGTCGCTGATGGAGGGACTCCTGCCGTTCTTGGGATGTGCAGCGCCCGCGTCTGCATTGCTCGTCATCCCACTTCCGTCGAATTTGCCGTCATCGAGAAGTGCCCCCTCCCGTGGTCCAGCTCAATGCCCGCACTGCGGTGACCGCCCCACCCTACTGCATATGATCTGGCTTTGCCAAGACATTCCCCACGTCCCTCCCGTTCCAAACCCCACCCTCACCTCCTGGGAGGAGCGGCTGATCGATGCGACGGCGACTGGCCAGCAATGGCTGGTCGACCGCGCCGAGGCGGTGGCTGCTACGTATGGGGCCCCGGACTAAGGGCTCCACCTTCGAGGCACAACTGATCACGATATTTTAATAAAGTTTATTCTCTCTCCCTTGACCTTATTGTAGGCTTTGATTTTTTACCCGCTCATTCTGCCCTCATTGATTGTGCGACCGGTGCTCTTCAGCTTGAGCTGCCCCATCCTCCCGACAGTCCAGCTGACATAACGCCACGCTTATGCTCTCGCCACCACGTTCCTTTGCCGCCTCACGCTGCTACACACGTTACTTTGACGTCTTCACATGACATTCCCGATGCTGACTACGTCTTGTCTCCGATTATCGACGTCCTGGCTCACACCATTGTTTCCGTTGCTGACAATACGGTGGTTGTGCCGCTTCTCAACGTCAGCCTGTTGACTCAGGTTATCCCACAAGGCATGTCGCTGGCGACCATTTCCGCGCTTGACCCCTGCAAGATTGCCACTTTGGATGCCGATGTTTCGCCACCTTCTTGCTCGGCTAACTTCGCGCCTTCGTCTCTCGACGACATTAACAAGATGATTGCTCCCGATCTGACCCAGGCGCAAGCCCAAGATCTCTATTGTGTCCTGGCGCCCTATCGTGACATCTTTGATTTTGACGGCCGTCCTCTAGGCCAAACATCTGTCGTGGATCATCGAATCAACGCTGGTGACGCCACTCCTATACGCCGACATCCATATCGCGTATCGCATCACGCATCACGAACGTCAAGTCATCCAGAACGAGGTCGACAAAATGATTACAAAAGACGTCATAGAACCTTCATCTAGCCCGTGGGCCTCCCCAGTCGTCCTCGTGAAAAAGAAGGACGGCAGCTGGCGTTTCTGCGTTGATTATCGGAATTTGAACAAAGTCACTCTTTGCCTCGTATCGATGACGCCCTCAACTGCCTTCATGGAGCCCAATATTTTTCTTCCATCGACCTTCGGTCTGGCTATTGGCAGATTTCAGTGGACCCTATGCACCGCGAAAAAACTGCCTTTAATACGCCCGATGGCCTATACCAATTCAAGGTCATGCTGTTCGGACTGTGTAATGTCCCAGCAACTTTCGAACGTATGATGGACTCGCTGCTGCGGGGATATAAGTGGTCCATCTGTCTATGCTATTTAGACGATGTGATTGTCTACTCGCCTACGTTTGAGAGCCACCTCACCCGTTTATCGGCCGTTTTTGCCGTCTTCCGAAGAGCCACCCTTCAGCTGCACTTCGCCAAGTGTCGTTTCGGGCGGCGCGAGATAACTATGCTCGGTCACCTTGTCAGTGCTGCCGGTGTTCAACCAGACCCCGACAAGGTGCGAGCAGTGCTACAATTTCCCGTGCCGCGTTCAGCCAAATACGTCCGCAGTTTTGTAGGATTATGTTCCTACTTTCGTCGCTTTGTCCGGAACTTCGCGGACATCGCCCGCGCTCTTACGGAACTTTTGAAGAAGGACGTTCCTTTCGTGTGGGGACCCGAACAAGCAGCTCCGTTTTCTGCCCTCGTCCGCCTACTCACTACACCACCAATACTGGCCCATTTCGACCCCTCATCACCTACGGAACTTCGTACTGATGCCAGTTGTCATGGAATTGGGGCTGTCCTTGGCCAAACACAGCACGGCAAGGAACGTGTAATCGCCTACGCCAGTCGCCTTCTGTCCTCGTCTGAACGAAACTTTTCCATCACTGAGCGCGAGTGCCTGGCTTTAGTGTGGGCTGTCACCAAATTCAGACATCACTTGTTTGGCCGAACTTTTTCTGTAATTACGGACCATCATGCTCTATGCTGGCTTTCGTCGCTGAAGGATCCGTCTGGACGTCTCGGCCGCTGGGCATTACGGCTTCAAGAATACTCGTTTGATGTGCACTACAAATTTGGACGATTGCACCAGGACGCTGATTGCTTGTCCCGTCACCCTGTCGATGCCCGCGACCTTATTGAACCTGACTCCGACGCCTGCGTACTGTCCATCCTTGCTTTGGATGATATCCCCACCGAACGGTGACGAGACGCGTCCTTACGGCTTATCATCGACCGTCTTACCTCTCCATCACCAGACCATTCTGTTCGCCTGTTTGAGCTACACGACAACGTTCTGTATCGTCGTAATCTCAGCTCAGATGGCCCAGAGCTTCTGCTTGTCCTACCTCGCCATCTTCGCTCCAGTGTTCGTCATCAGCTTCATGACGTACTAACTGCCGGTCACCTTGGTGTCTCGCGTACTTACGCCAGCATCCGACG